>NC_043702.1:158835519-158974285 GCF_006229205.1 Suricata suricatta | reverse complement strand
ACTTTCTCAAGGGTTTCCTTCTATTAAGAAAGGATGCTATATTTTTGTCAAATGCTTTTTCTGCACCTATTGACAGGACCATATGGTTTTTATCTTTTCTTTTGTTGATGTGATGTATCACATTGAACCAGTCCTGTCACCGAGGAATGAATCCCACTTGAGGAATTCAATTTACTAGTATCTTGTTGAGTATTTTTGCATCTGTCTTTCCGTTTTCCATTTGTTTCCATATATTTTTAATTTTTCCTCTATTTACCTAACTGGTTCAATCATTCTTTCATAGGGTGGTCTTTAACTTCCTTGTTTTTGGAAGTTTTCCAGACTTTTCCCTGTGATTTCAAGTTTCATAGCATTGTGATCTGAAAGGCAATTCTTTTGTATTTACGGAGGGCTGTTTTATGACCCAGTATGTGGTCTATCTTGGAGAATGTACGATGTGCACTCAAGAAGAAAGTGAATTCCATAGGTTTGGGATGTAGAGTTCTAAATATGTCTGTCACATCCATCTGGCCCAATGTGTCATTCAGGTTCATTGTCCTTAGTGTTTTTCTGTCTAATTAATCTATCAATTGGGATAAATGGAGTGTTAAAGTCCCTTGCAATTAGCACGTTCTTAGCAAGAAGATTGTTTATGTTTGTGACTAATGGTTCTACGTATTTGGGTGCTCCCAAATCAGTGCTTAGACATTTGTAATTGTAGCTCTTCCTGATGGAGAGACTTTGTAATTACTATATAATGTCCTTCTTCATCTTTTGCTACTGCCTTTCTTTAATGTCTAGTTTGTCCAATGTAAGTATGGCTACCCCAGCTTTCTTTTGACTTACATTCGCATGATAGATATTTCTCTATCCCTTTACTTTCAATCTGAAGGTGTCTGAAGGTCTAAAATGAGTTTCTTGTAGACAGCAAATAGATGAATATTGTTTAACCCATTCTGCTACCCTATGTCTTTTGATTGGAGCATTTAGTCTATTTACACTCAGTGTTATTGAAAAATAGGAGTTAAGAGTCTTGGTGTTCTCTGCAGGATTCATGTTTGTACTGGGGTCTCTGGTCATTTATGTTCCTTGCAATATTTCCCTCACAGAATCCCCCATAGGATCTCTTGTAGGGCCGGCTATTGGTGATGAATCCCTTTGATTTTTGTTTGTTTGGAAAAACCTTGATCTCTCCTTCTATTCTGAATGACAGGCTTGATGGACAAAGGATTCTTGGCTGCATATATATCTTATTCATCACATTGAAGATTTTCTGACATTCCTTTCTGGCCTGCCGAGTTTCAGTAGGTAGGTCTGCTAGTACCCTTATGAGTCTCCCTTTGTATGTTACAGTCCGTTTATCCCTAGCTGCTTTCAGAATTCTCTCTTTATCTTTATATCTTGCCAATTTCACTATGATATGTCGTGCAGAAGGTCGATCCAAGTTACGTCTGAGGGGAGTTCTGTGTGCCTCTTGAATTTCAGTGTCTGTTTCCTTCCTCAGCTTGGGGAAGTTCTCAGTTATGATTTGTTCAAGTATCCCTTTAGCCCCTTTCTCTCTCTCTTCTTCTTCTGGAATTCCTATGATCTGGATATTGTTCCATTTGATACCACCCCTCAGTTCGGGAATTCCCCTTCCGTGCTCATGGATCGATTTATCTCTCTCTTCCTCGGCTTCCTTTTTTATTATTGCATTTTCTAATTTGACTATTGTCTTCTCTGCCCCTTGGGTCCGTGCAGTGGTCGCCTCCGTTTTATTATTCACCTCATTTGTAGCCTTTTGGGTGGCCGCTTCCATTTTATTATTCATCTCATTTACAGCCTTTTGTAAGTTTTGAACCTTCTTATTTATTGTATCAAAAGATTCTTTGATACTTTTTTCAAGCCCAGCGATTAATTTTATGAAAAGTTTTAAATTCTTGTTTAGTTAAGTTGCTTAGATCTGTTTTGAGCAGTTCTGTGGCTGTGACTCCTTCCTTGAATTTCTGTAGAGGAGTGTTCTTCTGTTTTGTCATTTTGGCTAGCTTTCTGTCTCTTGTCAGTTTTAAAAGCTTGTTATGTGCTTGGTACCTTTGAGCACCGCTATAGTAAAGGAGCTCAGACACTGACCTGGGTCTGGCCGTTCAGGAGGTGTTCTTTGAAGCGTGCTCCTTGGTCTCTCCTTTTGTGCCCTTGGTTACTTTAATTTCCTACTCGTAGTGATGGTTTGGACTCTCCACCATGTGTGCTTTGGCTTGTTCCTTGAAGTAGCCCCAAGAGGGCGCAAGCGCCGCAGGCTGGCTTTCACGTCCTCTTTTTGTCAATGATGTCCAGTCTCGAAGGAAACCTTTTCATTAACGTCTCAGTCAGAAGGATGCGGGTGGTGTTGAGATCCACTCAAGCACTGAATTAAAGAAACCTGCAAAGCAGGAGCCTGTTTCTGCGCAGGAACAGACGGGAGACCTCCTTTCCACTTTTTCAATTGTAAGAGTATTTAATACTTTCATATCCTAAGTCTATATATCTAGATAGAGGTAAAATTTTTAAACAAGGTGCATCGGGGTAATAAAAAAAGATTGAAGGAAGCATGTTCTTGTTGATCTACAGACCAGATTTTCATGCCATACTGAGATGATAAGTTTGTCATAATTGACACAAATAATAATTTGCCAAAAATTTAGAAATAACAACAAAAACTTAGAATAGTTCTATTCCCAATTTTTATTTCTTAGATGCCTTTCTTTCATTAGAGACAATTCCTATGTACATTAATCCCAATGGGTTCTGGCTCACTGCTTTCCATTTTCACTGGTGCAAAAGAAGTCGTTCTTACAGATGAGACAGCATCCTGTAAAGGAAGCTGTCTATCTGCTAAGCATTTTGCCATTTGGTAAATGTCTGATGTGTAGCACAGTTACAAAAATAAAGTTTGGATATCTGGAATAATGGCTGAGTTGCTAAGCGTGCTGGTAGAAGAACAGAACAGACATGCACACTGATGCAGGTGAGACACAGGCTGACTTGCTCTAGACAACTTAGTATTCCAGTTTGACTAAACACTTTTTACATGGCTTTATAATTGCTTTGATCAGATGAAATCTCTGTTTTGTCTTACATATAAATAAGACTTTTGTTTTCTGACCTGAGAATATCATATAGAATATCTGAGTTGAGTCAGAAGCTATCAATGGCCAAGCTTTTTAGATATTCACTCTGGGAAATCTGGATCCTTTAACATTAAACTGAATGCCACAAATTCTGGACTTTCCATTAACTGTGTCATAGCAATAGGTTCTCTAGTGTAAGGAGTAAATATCTGGGTAAAAAACAAATTTATATACATGTTTGGTGGGGACAAAAATAACATCATTATAGAAAAAATAGGATCATTTGCTCAGTTTTAGTTCTTGAAAATTTTTATAGGTTTTCCTTCCATTTTAAGGAAGTTGAGCCTCAATGGTCTCATTTATAAAATGGGAATGACAACAGGTATAAGTAGAGCTCTCAACCTAGTGGTGTGGGTGAGGGCTGGGGAATGGATGTGCCTATTTAAAGGCATCTCTTGCACTTTTGGCAGAGAGAAAGCAGGATAAGGAACCAGTTGTTTAAGCAGTATATTCTTTCTGTGTAAGAATTTTAACTTGAAAAATAAATTGTGGGGAGAAAGTCATTTTGCTGTTGAGAACAAGACATGAACAAAAAGACTTAACTTATTCTCTCTCTCTCTCTCTCTCTCTCTCTCTCTCTCTCACACACACACACACACACACACACACAGATATCCATACAAACAGCTCACAATCATCTCCACAAGTGTTCCAAATTTCAATGACTAAAAACAATGTGAAATTTGTGAAATAAGAAATGGAACAATGGGACCACATGAAAAAGGAAATAGAAGGTCTATTAAAATATGAAATGGTGACACAAAAAATTACCATAATCAGGAAGAGGTCATATTAACACTGCATTAAAAAAATAAACACCCTGAAATAAAGGAAGACAAAATTTACAAAACAGAAAACCCTTTAGTCTATGTTCTGTTATAAAGGAATGAAGGGAGGAAGTAACTGCAAAATTAAAATGTTGTGGCGAATTTATTGGGCTGTATGATTAAAGAAAGAATTCTACAGTATGCTGGACCGTGAACCAAGGCTTCAAATAAAACAATACAAACACACATCAATCAATGCAAAGCAAAACCAAACCTGCATGCCTGTTATCAAATTACCATTCTAAAATTCTACATACCCGAAACAAAACAAAAATTGTATGAGAAAATAAATATAATATAAATATAATCTTAGAATTTGCCAAATGTTTTTATGATATTAGAATATCTAAAGGCATTTGAAAATATCCAATACCAAGACTCAGGTCCATGTGTCAACAGCCAAACCTATCTAACCTCAGCCCTCCCTCTACAGAGTTGTTTGATTTACTGTTTTGTGTTATGTGTTATTTTCCAACTCTCCCCTAACCTGACCCCTACTACATTTGTGTTTTGCTTAAACTAGAATGGAACTAGCATTTTCAAAGTTTATATTTCTCCTAATAATTTGACATATATGGCCATTAAGAATTAACACATCACAGGCTTATTAGTTCACAAATTGCCTTCCATAGTATCACAACTGACAGTTTTACTACATGTTTTATAAGTAGGTAATATAAATAAACTTTCTTCATTTCTGTAATTTCCTTACCTCAAGACTTGACAGCTAAACAAGTTATCTGCTTATTTTATGTTTGTGTTATGACCACACTCAACTTCTTGGTCTCAACTTGCATGTTATGCAGAGCAGGCCTAGGGCCATATTAAGAAGTTCTTGGGTCTTAGGACTTCTGTGGTCCCTTCCTCCATTAAAAAAAAATAGATATATTGGGGCACCTGGGTGGTTTAGTCAATTAAGCATCCAACTTTTTTTAAATTTTTAATGTTTATTTTTGAGAGAGAGAGAGAGACAGAGACAGAGACAGAGAGAGAAAGAGTGAGAGAGAGTACATGGAGAAGCAGACAGAGAGGGAGGCACAGAATCTGAAGAAAGGCTCAGGCTCTGAGCTGTCAACACAGAGCCCAGTGCTGGGCTCTAACTCATCTACTGTGAGATCATTACATGAGCTGAAGTCAGACACTAAACCAACTGAACCACCCAGGCACCCAGCTTCCAACTCTTGATTTCTGCTTAGGTCTTGATCTCACGGTTCTGTAAATTCAAGCTGCACACTGGGATTGGGATTCTCTGTCTCCCAATCTCTCTGTCCCTTTCTCCCTCTCTCTCCCACACTCTCTCAAAAATCAAAAAAATAAAGGGTGCCTGGGTGGCTTACTTGGTTAAGCCTCTGACTTTGGCTCAGGTCACCATCTCACGTTCATGGGTCCGAGCCCCATGTCAGGCACTGTGCTGACAGCTCAGGGCCTGGAACCTGCTTTAGATTCTGTATCTCTGGGTTTCTCTGCCCCTCCCCCTCTCATGCTCTGTCTGTCTCTGTCTCAAAAATAAATAAAACATTAAAAAAAACTTAAAAAGAAGTAAAAAATAAAAACTTTAAAACATAAAGATGAGTATAGTCCAGATTTGATTATATTAATTTTCTTCTGATTTAAAAAATGAAATATTTTTTCTGAATCCCTAAATTACAATGGATCTTAGGCACTGTGTCTACTATGCTTATGAGTCAGTTTTGAATAAACTGGATTATAATATAACAAAAGATATCTCAAATTGTTAGGTATTTAAAATAAGAAAAGTGTACTTCTTGATGATGTTACAAGTCTGTGTACAGTGGGTTAGGTCTGTGATATGCCATGTTCTCACTTTGGAACTCAGTTTGAGGGCTGACTCTATGTAAAATATTGCTTGTCAGTGTGGCACAGAAGGGAACATCAAAAGTGAACACTAATCCCAAACTTTGGATAAGAAGCGGGCTGAGGACTCCACTGTAGAGGTTATTTCTTTAAAAAAAAATTTTTTTTTTACTTTTATTTATTTTGAGAGACAGAGAGAGACAGAGCACAGGTGGAGGAGGGGCAGAGAGAGAATGAGACACAGAATCCAAAGCAGGCTCCAGGCTCTGAGCTGTCCACACAGAGCCCAACTTGTGGCTTGAACTCATAAACCATAAGACCATGATGTAAGATGAAGTTGGCCTTTTAACTGAGTGAGCCACCCAGACTACCTTAGAGGTTATTTCTTTATATTGAAAATTACCATCTTTGTTCCTCTGCCCATTTCTTTCTTCTCCAATGATCTTCTATTAGTGACACTGGAAATTGATAAATTGGTGTACTTTAGAGGCAGTCTCAATGAATTTCATCATTTTCTTGGATTACATTTGAGATACAAGTTTTCTCTACCCAAACTAGTTAAAACAACTTGCTACTTGGTTTATTTGAGGTTAGAAATAATCAGGAATTCAAACTCCAAATAACATAACATCATTGTCACCCACTTCTGTAACTAGAAATACTCCGTGACTTCCAACATCTCAAACTTTGTATCATTTTTAAACAATGATAATTTTTTATGCATAAGCATATTTTCCTCCTTTAATTTTCTCTTTATTTACATACATTAACTTTTCTTATTTTTAAGTCTTTAAGTGTTATTTATTTTGAGAGAGAGTGCACATGCACACGAGAGAGAGAGAGAGAAAATATGTTGGGGGGGTAAGGGGCAAAGAGAGAGTGAGAAAGAGAAACCAAAGCAGGCTCTGGGTTCAGCACAAAGCCTGATTCAGGGCTCAACCCCAGGAACCATGAGATCACAACCTGAGCTGAAATCCAAAGTTGGTTGCTCAACCCAGGCATCCCAATTTTCCTGATATTTATAGTTATTTACATTATTTTTCTGTTTCTCTAAGCTTTTTTTAAATTTTTTAAATGTATTTTTATTTATTTTTGAGAGATAGAGACATCGTGAGCAGGGGAGTGTTAGAGGGAGAGGGAGATAAAGAATCCAAAGGAGGCTCCAGGCTCTGAGCTAGCTGTCAGCACAGAGCCCGTTGCGGGGCTCGAACCTATGAACCATTAGATCATGACCTGAGCTGAAGCTGGACACTTAACCAACTGAGCCACCCAGGCGCCCCTCTAAGTTTAAAAAAAAATTTCCTTATTCTAACTTCCCAATAATTTGTGGTGAAAACAAATGTTAAGCTGTATTATGATTAGGTATTTTCTTGTTTATCTCTCTTACTAATCTGTGAGGGGTTCTGATTTATTAATTTATATTCTTAGGTTCTATTACAACATTAGAATATATTGTTTTGAACTGAATTTGAACAAGACATGAGAGATCATCTTTTATTTAAAAGGCCAATTTTATATCTGTGTATCCTGTGGTGAGCCACATTAAATTGGAATGACACACTTTTCAGTATACAATGAAAATAAATGAATACCCTGCTTCTAGTCCTTTCTAGCCCTAAGACTTTCAAAATTCATACTCACCTATGGTTCCAAACTCCTCCAGTGCTCCAGCCTTCTGCTTCAACCCATATGCCATTATGTAATGCAGTTCAGTGCTCTGCAAACCTTTCATGGTTTTATATGTGGTTGTGCCTTTAACACAACTTGTTATTCTGCCTGGGTTAGCTTTCCTCTCATCTTCCTGATGAGGACAATCACCATGTCAAATATGTTCTCAGTATGAGGACCTTTCAGAACAGTTCATTATGTTCTTATATAACTTTATGCATAATTGAATATACTCAATTGAGATTAGTTTACATGATTTTGTACTACATTAGGATCACATATAAAACAAGACTGTAAATGCAAAGAGTTCACTTTTGTATTCCAAGCACTGTGTTTAGTCTTTTAGAATTTCAAGTGTATAATCACACATATTGATGGAATTGATCTATGCATGTATGGGTGACCATATGAAAAAGACAGGACAAGGCAAAGAAGAATTGTGTGTGCAAATGTTTTTTAAAAATATTCTGAATATCTGGGAATATTCTTCTCCTAAAGTACCTTGTTCAAATACCTGATCTGAACACATCAAACCCAAAGAAGAGAGTTTGAGGGGTCACCAATTGATGAAAAGGTAGATATCAATGAGCTTAGAGAGAAAGAATAACACTCTCCAAGCCAAAGTAACTACTATCACCCTGCCAAGGGTAACCATTATCCTAACCCCTAAAGACTATTAATTTTGCCTCTTTTTGAACTTTATATAAATGGAATCATATAGATTTAATTTCATTTAAATTAACGAAATAACTGATCCTCATTGTTGTCTTATTTTTCTAATTGCTTATTTTTGTTCTATATATTCAGTATTCTATTATCTTTTTTTTAATTTATTAAACTATTTTTAATGTTTATTATTTTTGAGTGAGTGAGCAAGCATGGGAGGGGCAGAGAAAGAGAGAGACACAGAATTCAAAGCAGGCTCCAGGCTCTGAGCATAGAGCCTGACACAGGGCTCAAAGTTAACAACTGTGAGATCATGACCTGAACCGAAGTTGGATGCTTAACTGACCGAGTCACCCAGGTACCCCTTAGTATTTTATTCTCTTAATATAGTACAATGTATCTATCCTATAACTGATAAGTCTTCAGGTCATTTCCAGATAAGGGCAATTAGAAATACTATTCTTAATTAACATATCATAAAATATATGTTGTAGACTGAAGCTTTCTGTCTTCTATTATCCAAGAAATTAAAGAAATTTAGAAAAACATTAAAAAATAGTATTTTTAACTATACCTTGTGGTGAACATATATACACATGCTATCATGTAAAACTGTTAGTCATAGGACATAATCACAGAATTGATTAGCATGCCATTAAAATTTTAATTAAGCTTTTTTTTTAATTTTTGACATTTTTATTCATTTATAAGAGACAGAGTGCTAGTGGGGGAAGGACAGAGAGAGAGGGAGACACAGAAGCTGAAGCTGGCATTGAATCTGAGCTGTTAGCATAGAGCCTGACATGGGGCTCAAACTCTGAAACCGTGAGATCAAATGTTTAACCAACTGAGCCACCCCGGTGCCCCTAAGTTTTTTATTTTAATCCTAATATAATTAATCGACAGTTTCAGTTGTACAATATAGTGATTCAATGATTCTATGCATTACTCAACATTCATCATGATAAATGTACTACTAATCCCCTTCATCTACTTCACCCATCCTCCTTCCAATCTTCTCTCTGATAATCATCAGTTTTTTCTCTGTAGGTTAAGAGTCTGTTTTTTGCTTTGCTCGTTTCCCTTGTGTTCGTTTGTTTTCTTAAATTCCATATATGAGTGAAATCATATGAGATGCCCTTCTCTGACTTATTTCACTTAGCATTATACTTTCTAGATCCATCCATATTGTTGCAAATGGAAGGTTTCATTCTTTCTTATGGCTGAATATTATTCCATTATATCTATATATCTATATATGACCTGTTCTTTATACTTTCATCTATCTTTTGGACACTTAGGCTGCTTCCATAATTTGGCTACTGTAAATAATGCTGCAATAAAAATATGTATGTGTATCTTCTCAAATTAGTTTTTTCTTATTCTTTGGATAAATACCCAGTGGTGAAATTACTGGATCATATGGTAATTCTATGATTAACTTTTTGAGGTACCTCCATACCATCTTCCACAGTGATTGTACCAGTTCACATTCCCACCAACAGTAAATGAGGTTCCTTTTTCTTCACATCCTAACATTTATTTCTAATGTTTTTGATTTTAGCCATTATGACAAGTGTGGGGAGAGATCTCATTGTGGTTTTGATTTCATTTCCCTAATTATGAGTGATGTTGAGCATTTTTTCATGTGCCTGTTGGCCATCTGTATGTATTCTTTGGAGAAATGTCTGTTCATATCTTCTGCCCATTTTTTGAGTGGGTTATTTGTTTTTTGGGTGTTGAATTGCATTCATTTTTATATATATTTTGGAATAGTAACCCTTTATTGTATACGTCATTTGACAATATATTTTCCCATTCGGTAGGTTGGTTTTTAATTTTGGTGATTTTTTTCCTTCACTGTGAAGACACTTTTTATTTTGATGTAGTCCCAGTAGTTTAATTTAGCTTTTATTTCCCTTGCCTCAGAGACATATATAGAAAGATGTTGCTATGGCAGATGTCAGAGAAATTACTGCCTGTGCTCTCTTCTAGGATTTTATTTATGGTTTCAGGTCTCACACTTAGGTCTTTAATCCATTTTGAGTTTATTTTTGTGTACAGTGTGAGAAAGTGGTCCAGTTTCATTCTTGTACATGTGGCTATCTAGTTCTTCCAACACCATTTGTTAAAGAGACTTTTTTCCTAGCAGGGAAGAATATTTTAATGATATCAGGATAATAATTGTTTTCCTGAGTTGTATGTGAAAAGCACATGTTTTCTTGTTAAGGTTTCTTTCAGTAGCGATTAGTAAGGTTCACAGTTTCCAAAATCAAATGCCAAAATTCCATTTATGACCACTCAGGTTAAAAAATCAATTTAAAGCTCAATATTTGAAATATGAGATAAAATGGGACTACATAGATATATAGAGTAGAAAAATATAGAATAGGAAAGATGCTAGGATCATACTGTAAAATGGCAAATGTTAAGTTAAACCAATAGCAATGCTTTGGTTTGAGTATGAAAATAACAGGAAGAAAATCTTACCTTATCAGATTAATTTAATAGTTATATATAAGATAAATAATAGGAGAGAGCTAGAGGCAGTTAGAAAGCCCTTAAACCATTTAAAATTAATGGTTACTAAGAGGAAAAGAAAAGAATGGGAAGTTGTGTGTGTGTGTGTGTGTGTGTGTGTGTGTGTTGTGAACATAGCTAACAGATTCAAGAGACAATGTGAGGAAAGAAATAACAAGACATCACAACTGATTGTAGGTTGCAATGTAAAAGAATACAACAAAAATTATATTTGATACTGAGGTCAAAGCACATAAACTGGACATTCAGGAGAGGTGTTCTATTTCACAGCAAGAGTGAACTGGTTTTAGATGCACTGAATTTTGTCTGATCCTGACATCTCAAAATGAAATGAACAACGAAAAGAAAATTGTGGCCTTCAAACTCAGACAGAGAGAAACAGAAATAAGTAACAAGAATAATGGGGACTCTCAAGACACCCTATTTAATTTTAAATAAAATTTAAAATGATTGAAAAATAATTTACAGATGTTCAAAGTATGTTCTTCCCTTGAGACTGATTTGTAGACTCACTGGTTTAATCACATTACATGTTGAACTAGTTAATATATAAACACCATTCCAACAAGATTTCAAAGCTCTCTTGCTTAAACTCCTAACAAATAATTGCCAAAATAGAATTAGAGCTTATACCATTGAACTTTAAAGGCTAAAGCTAGAAATGTATAAATGTATTTAGTTTAAATTAGCTATAGGATGTCAGGACTTGGCAGATGATTTAATTCCTTTTAAACCAGATTAATGTTCCATTCATTTTTCTATATCCTATATGTACGCCTAAGGCCAATTTTACTTAAATATGTGTATAAACTGAAATACTTATTTTTATAGTGTTCTGTTAATCTTTAATCTTAAATTTCTTGCTAGTTCACATAATTTTCTTTCTATAGGCTCTAACATAGTAAACTTAAATGTTAGTATTGTTTTTGCATACAAAACGGATACTTCATATTAGCATCCTAAACAAAATAATAGAGACATATTACTTCTTGAATATGATTTTTAAATTATTAACTACTTAAGATCTTAAATTTCTACATATGCACTTTATATTCAGCCATAAAGAGGAATATCAATTTGACTAAAAAAAGTACAACACTAATTAAATTTCAAAATATCTCATTCACATGCACTTGCAGTAGACTTAAAAGATTACCAAAAGCTCATGAGCCCATTTTTATCAATATATCACATCAATATAAATAAAAATATTGCTACACACAAAATATTTAAATTAAATTTCCCCTCACCTGTGGCTCACTTTCAAAAATTTTTGATCAAAATTAAAAAAAAGAATGGAATTTTAATTATTAAAGTTCAAATTAAATAAGATAGGACATAATAAACCTACTATATTATAATAATATATATATAAAATATATTATTAAATTGGAGCACCTGGTGGTTTAGTCAGTTAAGCATCCAACTCTTGATCTCAGCTTAGGTCATGATCTCATGGTTTGTGAGTTCAAGGTTCACATCAGGCACTGTACTGATAGTGTGGAGCCTCCTTGGGATTCTCTCTCTCTCCTCTTTCTACCCCTCCCCTCTCTCTCAAAATAAATAAATATTAAAAAAATAAATATATTATTAAATAAAAATTTCTAAGAATCTAAATGAAGAGGTTATAAGATAATATTTCAGAAAAAGGTATCATTTTACTTTATTTAAATTAATTAGCATTACAAAATTGCCCATGCACTACCTTATTTTTTTCACATTTTAAAATTTACATAATTATGAAAAGGACAATCAACTGAGCTCATTTTCTTTTTTTTTGTTTCAATAATCAACAAATATTTATTGAATACCATGAACTTAGCCAAATGAGAGGTGATATGGATATAAATAATGATAAAAACTCTGGATGTTTATAATTAGTCTGTAGAAAATTATAGATGTGAGAGAAAATTATGAATGAAATATGCTTTTCTGCTCATTGATTTTGCACCTAATTTACTATCTTTTAGGAAAGAGGGAAAACAAACAAGGATTAGACTAGACAAAAAGACCTATGTACGAAAGTGTAATATTCCTTCATAGTACTAAAAGGTTCAATTAGTTTTCTAAGCTACATAACAAAGAACCACAAATTTGGTGGCTTAACACAATATACATTTATTATCTCTTTGGGTTCCAAATCCAGGCACAACTTAACTGGTTCCTCTGCTCAGAGTTTCATAAGGCTGAAATCAAGATAGGCTGGGTTCTTATCTGAGCTTTTCTTAACTCAGATAAGCAGAAATCAGTTCATTTTGATGACAAAACTGAAGTCTTCAGCATCCAGAGATCCTTCTCCATAGGTAGTTCACCAGAGTGATGTTTCCTTCTTCAAGGTCAGCAGGAGAACATCTTTCCAGTTTTGACTCTTCTTTCAGATATTGCCTGGGCCCCATTCCCAAAAATAGTCCTTCTGAATACCTGAACATCAGTTGAGTAGTAACTTTAATAATCTCCCCTCACCTGTGGTCTCACTTTCCAACTACCTGCAGTTAAAGGTGATCCAGAAGCACATGATCCTCTTCTGGTCACCCGTGGGAAGGTAACTGTGAGCTAATGCAATGACACAATCCTTACATCGTTCACACCACTTCATCTCATCATGTAAGCATTTCATCCTCTCATATCATCGCAAGAAGAAGGAGGGTGAGTACAGTACAATAGGAAATTTTGAGAGAGAGAGGCCACATTCACATAACTTATATGACATTGTTATAATTATTCTATTTTATTATTAGTTATTATTATTAGATTAATCTCTTACTGTGCCAATTTATAAATTAAACTTTACCACAGACACACATATATGCATAGTACATAGTACATGCAGGGGTTGGTATTATCCTAGGTTTCAGGCATCCACTGGGAATCTTGGAACATATACCCTGCATTTTTCAACTGCAAAATTCTTTAACTTTTGCCATATCCTACCAGTTAGATACAAATCACATCTTCTGTTCACACTCAAGGGAAAAGGATGACACAAAAATGTGGATAACTGAGAGCAGGAAATCAATGATTCATTTTAGGATTTTCCTAAGCATTACAGCAATAGGTGTAAGTATGAATGTTAGTACTGTTCCAATCAGAGAGCTGAAATAAGCATATTTAAACCATGAGTTTTATATTAAATTTCATCCTGAATGATTCATAACCTCACTACTGGTAATTATACAATGAGGATTAAGAAGAAAACTGGAGGCTATAAATATCACAAAAACTCAAGGTATATCATGATTTTCAATTTTTAAATTGTATTGTTCAAATATGATTTTAAAGTCCTATTTGTCACATAAGCAGAATTTAACTTACATTTTTCCATATTTTTTAAGGGTATTGTTATAGATTCATTTACCTAGTCAACAAAGAGTTGAAGTATGCCTATAAATGTGTCAGATGCTTAAAAGTAAATATTTTAAGATGAAAAGACTAAACTCCTAGCCCTTAGGGATTCATATAGGCACAACTGTATTCATGTGGCGTTAGCTCTAGTTGCTGAAGTCTGGTATAAAAGGGATGGGATGTAAAAACAAAGTTTCCACATTTAATGCAGAAGCAGTGTCTTGAGGAAACACTTTTCGAATATTAGAAATATATATAAATTAATACAAACATTACAGAAGCATACATGCATATACATTGTGTAGAAGAGAAGTGAACTTTTTGCAAAGTTAATAAACAGTCCCTAAGAACACCCTCACTTCTGACAGTAATTGCAAGTCCGGGAGTCTTCAATACTACCTTTAGTTTTGATAATTCACTCTAAGGGCTTACAGACTCCCTGAAAGCTGTCATACCCACAGTTATTGCTTAATACAGTGAAAGGATACATATTAAAATCACACAGGGCAGAGTGCAGGAAGGTTCCCCACACAGAGCTTCCAGTGTTCTCATCCAGTAGGGTGATAGTACTAAATTTCTTGGCAACAATGGATTACAATACGCAGAATACTGCCAACCAGGGAAGGTTGCCTGACACTTGGCATTCAGAATTTTTATTAGGGCTTTGACATGCTTCCAGTTCTTCCAGAGACTGGACTAATACTATGTGACCTAACACCCCCAAGAAGTCACAATGTTAGACTACCTAGTGCCCAAGATTCCAATGTAAATAAAGACATTATTTTTTTACTTAAAAAAATTTTTTTAACGTTTATTTTTGAGAGAGAGAGAGAGAGAGAGTGTGAGCCGGGGAAGGGCAGAGAGAGAGAGACAGAGGATCCAAAGTAGATTCCGTGCTGAGAGCAGTAAGTTCAATGTGGGGCTTGAACTCACAAACTGCAAGATCATGACCTGAGCTAAAGTCAGACACTTAACTGAGTGATCCACCTAGGCACCCTAAAGACATTCTTATTAGTCATTATATTATGACATTCCAAGGGCTTAGAGGTCACTTCCCATGAACCAAGAGCAAAGGCCAGACTTCTTGCTGAATAAAGGTAATCCTAATTGTAAAATGAGACTAAATATTTTTAAAAATTGAGAGAAGTACTATGCATGAAGGTTACTCTATGAGCTTGCTCATTACTGACCTGAAATTGGTTTCAATTACTCACAAAATGTAACTTGTTTCTATTTTACTTAATTTCTATAAATCAAAGATATGACATTTGGACTACATGAAAAAGAAAAGCAAGAGTAGTTATAGGAAAGAGTATGTGGTAGCATGATTAATAAATAAGTCTGTAGAAGAAAACAAAGAAAAAATTATGAGGGCTATAAGCCAGAATCTACAATGTGATATTTATCTTAATATTGAAGAAACACAAAAAAGTAGTAGGCAGGTGAGTTACAGGATCAGATTTTATTTAAAAAAAATCATGGTATTCCTGTGGAGAATGGTTAGGGAAGTATAAGTCTGGAACTGGGAATAAAAGCCAGATAGAAAATAAGAAGTTTAACTAACTTACTGTAGTGGGGGGTGAGAGAAACACACATTTCAGAGATGTATATTTGGTAAAATCAATTTAAAAGAATCATAATAATAATGTATTAGGAAACAGAAGAATCACAAATGAAGACAAGATTATGGTGCTGGCATGTGTGTGGGTGTGTGTGGGGGGGGTGATGTGCAGAAAGAGAGGATTGTGGTATTTGCTGTTGATTAGCTGTATACTATTTCCAACTTCTCTTTTTACATTTCTCATTCTAGAGGCTGAAAAAGTCAAATGCTCATTTTTACAGTCCCTGATACACTATATTTAGCTCTCAATTATATCGTGTGTGTGTGTGTGTGTGTGTGTGTGTGTGTGTGTGTGTGTATGTATGTCAGACTTGAGGACAATGTAATAAGATGAAACCAGTATTTTACTAGATCTTTGACCTATACTGAATAATAATTATTTTAAATTTGTGGGTTACACAATGATATATACCATTAGTTCAATGAACTTGCATGCAATAGAGATAAAATATTGACCTGGATCATTGAATCTTCATAGTTTTGAGAAGGTTATTTGATCCGAATAGCTAAAATTATTTATAAGTATTAAGTATTATAAGCATATTCAGAATATTACACAGTTTTGAATGGAATATTATGAGGGAAAAAGAGGCTTCAATATCTTAACAGAAAAATAATATGTTGAGAAAACAATCTTTGGTATTGGAAAGATATATATATATTCTCTGAAGTGTCTTTGAATAAAAAATAACACACTTATCGAGGGCTTACTATTTGTAAGGTCTTGGCATTTTTATGGAGTCACTTTAATTCTTTTAATCCTTTCAATAAGCAATTAAACAGATATAACAGGACTATAATTATCCCCTTCTAACGTTGAAGAAATTAATCATAGTCAACATGGGTTAATCTTACAATTTGTTTGGGGACAGTTCTGGTACAAGAATGTACATTTCTCAGACTCTAGGCCTATAGTCTTAACTTCCAGGATGCTGTCTTCCAAACCAGCATACATTTATCCAATAGGTAGGTTTACTAGATTTAGTAAATAAAATTACAGCACATCCATTGTAATTTGAACTTTATCAGATAAATAGTGAATAATGAATAATGTATAGTGTAAGTATCTCCCGTGTAATATTTAGGACGCACTTATACCCTTCCTCCAAAGGTTGTTTAGCTAAAATACAATTTAACCAGAATTTTGTATTTTTTCCTGATAACCCTACAAATAGGCTGTCATTCTGTATACACGGCCTAATGATCTGGTCATGAACACTTGCACCTGAAAGAGAGTTCAGAGAAACTAAAGTCTGTGGGGGATAACATCATTCCTCAGCAAGCAGATTTTCAAATGACTTGGCCATTTACTGTGTCCCATACATAAGAAAATACTACACAAAGCGGTTATTGGAAAGGGGAATGTTCTGTATTCTGCTAGACAATGTGCTATTTCTACCGTGTACAATTGTCTGGTGAGCACAGTAGTGGCCCTATCATGTTCAGTGGACTATACATGTTTAGTCTTAAGAATCTTCTCGTTGCCTGCCTTAGTAGTTCTGTTCTGCTCAGTGCTATTTTTTTTTAACCTCAGTGTGCTCGTCTTTTACTTTCAAAGCTGTAGTGTTATGTATTAATGAGCTGAGGGTCAAGTTAAATTAAATAGCTGTTTAATTAATTTCTCAATGCTATATTTTTACCAAATGAGAGGTATCAGTTTTCTCCTGATATCTTAGGCTATTACATGTCTTCGAATTGTGGAGGAAGGATACTGGTTAATATGCTAAATTGCTTTCTCCCTTGCTTTGTCTCTCTTGAGACTTTTTAATCTACTTTAATATACCTACACACCAACTTCCTACTCTACCAATTAACCATTCATTACCTAATTATCTCCTCCAGCTGAGAATTCCACTTCTTTAGAATAATTCCCCCTTGTTATCATTCTTGTAACAGTAGTATTTGTACTCTCTACTAAGTGATTTCTAGTAATTTGAGTTGCATTCAAATAATTCAGCTAATTTACGGCAGGCATTGTTCAGTTTTCCTTGGATTTTTTGCCATTGAAACAGGTATGCTGTAATTTTTAAGGCCATCAGAATTATCATTCTCTCTTACAATTTTACAAAATGTACTAAGTCTTTTTTCAATGCAGATTTATAAAAATGTCCAGGATACTAAACATGGTAAAGGACTTCATCATGTATCACCAATGACTCATGGATAGAATACTCTGGATAAGAAATATTATTTTGTGATTCTGAGTATTTACAGAAATGAAACAAATAGATTCCCATTGTAAAGACACTTTTTCCAAAAGTTATCCATCATATATAATGGAGTAACTGGTGTCTGGACTAACTCTCCCGCTATTAAGAATTGACAAGAGAAGACAATTGTTTTCAGGCAGAATATGGTGCTGATATGTCTGTAAAGGGAAACTCAACAGTTTGAGTTTCACATAAATTCCCAGCTAAATAGCTATGGGTAACTTCCCACTCAGAGTTCAGAGTAGGGATCCTAAAAGACAATGGAATCCCACAAAATTGAGGCGAGAGTAATTAGATTACTAATTACTAATTAGAAATCAGATTCGGGTGCAAAGGCTCGAATCTGTGGGGTGAAGCATCCGAGAGAGAGCACTCTGCAGAGTGGGAACTCCACAGGTAAGGGTGACACTCCTGCTTTCCCCTTAGGGCAGGGAAATATATATACAACATGAGGCCCTCAGGTTTTACCAGATCCCAGTCTTTGGAGGGCTGAGTAGCAATGAAGCAGTGCTGGTCATGGGGAAGTTGCAAAAAGCTGTTTCTGTGGAAATCTGGCCCCACCATTAAAGATATCTCCTTCACACATAGCTGAGATGTCAGAAAGGCATCAGAATAAGAATCACATCCTAACAAAGCTGACACCCAGGTCCTGAAAAAAAAATCCTTACGAAAAGTTGTGAAATTTGAGTATTTGCTCACTTCCTGGGACTAGGAAACACTTTGGGCCTACATTAACAAAGTGTGAAAACAAGTCTAAATAAATTCAAAAGATCCATCAATAACTAAAATGCCACCTTAAATAAAAAAAATACTTAGAAAAAGATTACAGAAATTCTGCATTTCTACAAGATAGTATTCACAATGTCCAGTATTTAATTAAAAACATCAATATGATAAGGAGAGATCGGGTTAAATAGGTACGGTGGGAATGGTTAGGATATGAGGTCCCTGAATAAAGGCGGAGAAGAACAGACCAAAATCCTATAAGATAAAGTGCCCTGCCCGTGGTCGGCAGTATTCACTTTGCAATATCCCCTCTCTGAAGAAAGCTTTAATACTATTTTTAGTCTGTAATCGTAAACTCTAATAAACTTTTTCCTGCTGCTTATTTTATTTTGTGTCCATTTCTTCATTCTTTGAAGCTGGGAGACAAGAAACCCTGAGTACTGAGGTAAAGAATCCTGCAACAACTACAGTCAAAACAAAAACACCTATCATCAGTCAAGGAACCAAAATGATGAAGTGGGGACAGAACTGTCTTTGAACAAACAACGCCGCGGCAACTGGAAAGCAACACGGAAAACAATGAAGTGGACTCCTGCCACCCATCATATACAAAACATAGCTCAAAATGGATCAAAGAGGGGCGCCTGGGTGGCTCAGTTGGTTGAGCCTCCGACTTCAGCTCAGGTCAGATCTCATGTTCGTGGGTTCAAGCCCCGCGTCAGGCTCCGTGCCGACAGCTAGCTCAGAGCCTGGAGCCTGCTTCTGGTCTGTGTCTCCTTCTCTCTCTGCCCCTCCCCCTCTCATGCTCTGTCTCTCTCTGTATCAAAAATAAATAAATAAAACATTAAAAAATGGATCAAAGAATGTTATGTGTTATTACTTAAAATTATATACCACTTTTAATTTTTGTGAAAAAGTTTCTAAGTTTATTTACTTTGGGGGAGAGAGAGGGACAGAGAGAAAGACTGAGCACCTATTCAAGGGAGGGGCAGAGGGAGCGGGGGATTGAATCACAAGCAGGCTCTGCACTATCATTGCAAAGCCTGATGCAGGGCTGGAATGTACAAAATGCGAGATCATGACCTGAGATGAAGTTAGTCCCCTAACTGACTCAACCACCCAGGGGCCCCTAAAATTATAGAACACTTAATAGAAAACAAGTGCACATATTCATGACCGTGGGGTGGGCAATGGTTTCTTAAATATGACACCAAAAGCAAGTATCGAAAGAGAAAGAAAGAAAATCAGTTGGACTTCATCAAAATTAAATTTAAACACTTCTGTGCTTCTAAAAACCCCATCAGGAAACTTAAAAGACAAGCCATTGAACGGGCGAACATGTTTATAAATCATATTTCTTTTCAGAAACTTGTATTCGGGAGTGCCTGGTTGGGTCCAACTTCTGACTTTCACTTATGTCATTACTTCTTGGTCTGAATTCAGAACCTGCCTCTGCATCCCGAGCCCCCCACCTCCCACCCCCCACCCTCACCCTCACCCTCACCTTCACCCTGGTCATGGGATTCTGTGCTGACAGCTCAGAGCCTGGAGCCTGCTTCTGATTCATTCTCTCTCTCAATCCCTCTCTCTCAAAAATAAATAAATAAATAAAAAACCTTGCTATTCAGAATATATAAAGACCTCTTACAACTTAATACAAAGACAAAACGCTCCTTTAAAAAATGAACAAAGGCTCTGAATAGATACTTCTCACAAACAGATACACAAAAGGCCAATAAGAACAAGATGCTCAAAATCATTAGCCAGCAAATTCAAACCAAAACCACAGTGAGATACAACTTTACACCCAGTAGGATTGCTATGATTAAAAAATATATATAACAAATGAAGATGTGGAGAAATTGAAAGCCTCATACATTGCTGGTAGGAATGTACAATATCGCAGTCCCTTTGATAAAGAGATCGGCAGTCCCTCAAAAATTAAACACGTTGTTAACATGACCTCGCGATACCCCTCCTAGGAATCTACCCAAGGGAAATAAAAAACGTAAATTCACAGAAACTTTCACATGAAGGCTCACAAATATAATAATCACGAATAACCATCAGCACGTGTAAACAACTCAACTGTCCATAAACCTTGCAAATGAAGAAAAGAATCGAGTACCTGCGAAACGCAACCTTGTTCTCGAGAAGCAAAGAAGGCCTCGGGCCTCGGGCGCAGAGCGGACAGATCTCGCGGGATCTGAGGCGAGCGCAGCGGTGCAGGCGGGAAAGATCCCCTGGGACCCAGCCGTGAGCCGCGGAGACGCTCCCTGCCTCGAGAGGGCGAGACGGAGGAGGTGTGACGGCCGCCTTGCCGCGCAGAGAGGCATCACAACTCCGAGGAAAGGAAGTCAGTTATTCCTTGGAGTTGGTGGGGCGTTAAGAGTGACTTTTGCAAATATTCCTGCCTCACAACGGCCTGCAGGCCGGCTCCTCCCGCCCGTGGGCACCGTTCAGCCCCCACTTTCCTGACGTCGCCTCTCCGGCTGGCTTTCCGCATCCGGCGTGCCGCCGGAAGGACGTCGTCTCCGGAAAAGCCCCGACAGCAGCGCATCGCTGAGGTAAAATCCCCCTCCCTTGGCTGCCTGGCCTCCAGCCTCGCCTGGCCCCCCACTCGCCCTGCGGGCAGAGCCCTCGCAAATGCCCCCTGTGTGTGTGAAGCCGGCCCGACAGCGCGAAGACCAGCCCCCCCCAGCCACGCGCGCTCCCCCCCACGCAGCCGTGAACTTGGTTTCGCAGCCCTAGCCGCGGCCCGTGTCTGGGAGTAATACGGCTAAGAAGTAGAGATTTTCTGCTAAAGGACTATCAACTGATAGATTTGTTAAGAGCCATAAGGTGCGTGTGTGTGTGTGTGTGTGTGTGTGTGTGTGTATAATTTTTATTTTTTCAATGGAAAAGTGGCTGAGATTTTATTTTGTTTTATTATTTTTGTTGTTGTTGCTTAGTTTTGAATGGAGAAATGGATGAGTTATCGAGTCCAGCTTGTCTTTTACAGATGAGGGAAGGGGAACCCACGGGGTCCGAATGGCCACGGGTTGTCCCAGGGTCACGGGAAGCTTGTAATGGTCCCGCAGTAAGCAATGCTGTTTTTCATGGAATCTAATTTAAGAAAATTTTAGGAACCCTTTATTATGGATTATGTTCTAATTTTGAAATGCTGTTCTGCATGGAATCTCATTGAAGAAATTTTTAGGAACTTTTTATTATGGATTATGTTCTAATTTTTCTATGTGTATTAAAATGTCTTTATAAGGTAAGATTTGTATAATAGGGGTTTGGGCATATATGATAACTTCATGTGGCAGAATAAGTAGTATCTTTTTTGAACGTCAAAAAATAGTGCAGTAGTGACATATATTACAACATGGTTGAGTCTTAAAAACATAGGGCTGGACAAAAAAGCCAGTCACAAAAGGCCGTATATTATATAGTTTTATTTTTATGAAATGTGTAGAACAGGAAAGTCTCTAGAGGATGATCCTGGAGTAGTGAAGGAAAACAGCCTGCCTGTTAAAGGGCCCATGGTTTCTTTCAGGGGTGATGAAAACAGATTGATTATGGTGATGGCATGACTGTGTAGATATAGTAAAAACATTTGTGTCCTTACGTTTAAATTACTGGTTTAGTTATATGGTATGCTAATTAACGCAATAAAGCTATTGCTCCCCCCGCCACCGCCCCAATCAGTGATAATACAAAGGAACAGAAGGAAGTCTATGTGTAATCCATAGTTGTTGGAAAGCAGTCAGTAAAAAACAAACCTGAAATGGTACAGAAGTGAGACTAAACAAATACAGATTTAAAGCATCCATTATAAATAATTAAAGGAAAAAGATCTGAATTAATTATAAATTCTAATCTGATCCCCAAATGGAGACAATAATAATGAATAGAAAATAAATTCTAGAATTAACTAAAATTATAGATGGCAGATAAAGCCAGTAGATTGAAGACAAATCTGTGGCAACTATCAGTTTGAGGAACATAAGGATAATGATTGAAGAAAAATTAACAGTTTCAGGGACCCGAGTGAGACAATACGAAATAACACATTGGGAGAGAGAAAACATTTTGGAAAATAAAAAGCTAGAACCTTACATTTAGATTACAGTAGCTGAGTAAACCACAAATGGCATAAATATAATTATAGGAACATTGAGGAAAGTTGTCAAAACTGTAGAAAATTAATTTAAATCTTGAAAACCAGAAGGGGGAAAAAGCAGCTAAAAATGTTTGTACAGGTGAACAATGGTAAGAATTATTATTGACTTTTCATCAATAACAGTAAAGCTAGAAATAATGGTATATGCAACACACTGATGAATTTGTATAGAGATAAAAGATACATCAACAGTCAAAAAAGATTGTGAGATATTAAATAGAGTTGTAATGGTAAAGTTAATTATATTTGCAAAGATGGAAGTGGGAATTTGGATATGAGCCTATGAAGTAGGAAAGGGGATATAAATTATTTGCATGAAGATGACTTACTGTCTCAGATTTAATTCTTGGACAGAGTCCTTACTATTATGCTAGGCATTGTGTAGTATGGTACAGACTACATCAATGAGTGAAACCGACTTTGTCCCAATTTATTTATTTAATTTGAGTGAGAGAGAGAGAGAGAGGCAGAGAGAAGAGGAGAGAGAGAATCCCAAGCAGGCTCTGCACTGTCAGCACAAAGCCCAATGTGAGGCTCAATCTCATGAGTCATGCGATCGTGACTTGAGCCAAAATCAAGTTAGATGCTCAACTCACTGAGCCACCTAGGCATCCCTGTGTCCTTACTTTAAGTAGGGACAATGCAAAAGGCCATAGTGAAGAGTGCTGTAAGGAAGACAATTATACTGATGTTAATTTGAGTTGAAATAAGTAATAAGGAATATTACAGTATAGAATTTGATAAAGATTATGTAGACAGTTATTTTTGATAGTGATACAGAGCAAAAGGATGTTATATAACATTAAGCAAATATTTCCATAATGTTGTTTATGTATGACTTTCTCCCCAATTTATGGAGAGCTTCTTTGAGGCAATAAAAATATTGTTCACCCTAGGATCTGTTTGCTATACTTAATCTTGTATATGACACAGCACAAAATTAACCTTCAAAGATCATGACATTTTCAACAAGAGAAGTAAATTACAGAATATAATAGTAATTCCTAGACAGATTATTGCCTTATGTCAGGTATTAAAAAAATGATAGGTCAGATCAAATTTTCCAGGTGGAGAATAATGTCCATGTGTATTTTCAGGATACCCAGTTTTGGGGTAACACTTAGAAACAACACACTTTCTATAGTCCTGGTTCTTATATGTCCTTTTTATATTAATAACTAAGTATTAGGAGAAATTTGTTCTCCTGGAATTCAGGAAACTTTCTAATATTTCCTTTGTGAATATTTTTGACTTTGGAACCTAGTATCATTTGTTTTTCTTATTTGCTCACTTTTAATTATTAAGTACTAGTGAGTATTTTAATTAAAAAATGAGAACTAGATGTCTGATTCTTGTATTTTATGATATCTAAAACCTATAAGTCTAACATTTTATTTAACTATATTCTATTTTGTTTTGTATTGTAGTATAGAGAATAACAAAGTATGTATTACCATGTTAATTTTAATTACACATTCCTTTACCATTGTTTTATAAGATGCCCCTATCTTCCCCTTTGGTCATTTGAAACTAGATGTTTGAAAGAAAAATTCAGTTTTTATTTCAAAGTTGTTGTTGTTGTTTTTGGATGATTGGCTATTTCCTTAGTGTATGTCAGTGAATTTTTCAGATTCCAATAATCTATTTTAACACATTTTATTATATTAACATAGTTATTTTTTTTTGGAACTGTTAGTGGAAAAAAAAAGGAATTTGTTCAGATGTTTTTAAATGTTTAATTTGAAACTATTAACACAACTAGCAAACATATGGCAAAGCAAAATATTTACATTTCAGTGAAATTCTCTCACCTTTTCAAATCTTAGCAGTAGTTTACAGATTTTAGATACATAATGCAAAAGTGATTGCCATACTGTTGACTGAAAAGTAAATGAATGGTTAAGGGCATTAATATAGTATCAAATCTTTCACATCTAGATTATTTAAATTTATACCAATCAGGTTAATAGTTTTAGTTACTAATCCATTGCTGATGAATCTATAACAAATCCATTAATTTATCTAAAAGTATTTATGGTGTCTTTATGATTATACTATGCAATAAAAATTCAAAAACAAAACACAGTCTTTGCTCTAAATACTTTCATAATTTAGTCTGGGGAATACTGTTTTAAAGATGAAAAAGAAGGGTGCTTGGGTGGCTCGGGTGATTGAGCATTGGACTCTTTATTTCTGCTCAAGTCATAATCCCATGGTTGTAGGATAAAGCCTTGTGTTGGGTTCTGCACTGAGCATGGAACCTGTCCGTCTGTCCCCGTCTGTCCTTCCCCTGCTCTCACTAACACACAGACTCTGTCTCTAAAAAAAAAAAAAAAAAAAAAAACTAATTAATTAAATAAAATATTTAAAGTAAACAAATGTAACAACAGCAGTAGGGTCGGGTAGTGTTGGCCCAAAGTAGATATGGCTTCTTAAGTTCATATATTTTAATCATCAATATTATACAACCTGAAATCTAAGAATGATTGAGAGAAAACAGAGATGGCATTAGTTAGCATTTTTATTTCAAAGTGTCAAAAGGAGTTTAGAAACATCTGTTGATACATAATTATAAAAATATACATCTCTGGGTGTACAGCAGTCTGAGTGTACATCAACATGAATCATGAATGAAAAATATGCACTCAATTATCTTTGATGAATTTTTAACTAAAAAAATCATCTATCTATTTCTTTATTTATTTATTTGCAAATGTCAAAATCTTGAAAAGAAAGCCACCTCTCCTTTGGGGTTTCTTAAAGAAAATGTCTTAGATGTTAGCCATCCTGAAGATAGAAGCCATGCCTAAATATTCACAATCTGGTATCAACAGACCTTTTCCTGAAGGGCTTGGTAGTAAATATTTTCGACTTTGTGGGCCATACAACGTCTATTGCAACTACTTAGTCCTACTGTTCAGCAAAAGCAACTGTAGACAAAAGGAACAAATTGGTGTAACTGGATCTGCTCCATTGACTATGTTTCTCCCTGGAATTTGTATATTCCCACAGCTAGCACTGTGGTTGCATTGTGTAGTATTTCAAATAATATGAAACACTATGGTTTTACCTAAAGAACATGGATGCTATAAATCATTGGATTGGATTCCTGGTTATATTTTATGGTACTAATTATGTTTTTTTAATAGAAATTAGTAAGGGATAGAAAACAGTAAATGAAGTAAGATTGTTTTATAACAGCCTATCCAAAAAAGTATCCCATGATCACAATTCTGAAGAGTATTTAATTAGACATTTAGTCAAAAAATGTTCCATGTTAAATTCAGTTTAATGTCTCATAGGGGCGCCTGGGTGGCTCAGTTGGTTAAGTGTCCAACTTTGGCTCAGGTCATGATCTCATAGTTCGTGGGTTAGAGCCCCGTGTCGGGCTCTGTGCTGAGAGCTAGCTCAGAGCCTGGAGCCTGCTTCGGATTCTGTGTCTCCCTCTCTCTCTGCCCTTCCCTTACTGATGCTCTGTTTCTGTCTGTCTCAGTAATAAATGAACATTAAAAAAAATTAAAAAATAATGCCTCATAAACAAAAGTTCAAGTTCAAGTTTCGAGCAATTGTCAAAATATGCACTGTGAGATGTAAGAGAGGCCTGGACTACTTTAAATGATTCCTCATATTTATTTTACTGCTAACTTATAATTTCCAAAATTTTCTATACAGAGAAACAACAGGATGATATGATATATGTGATATGAGTAGTTTGGGGCTACCTTATGTCATTTAGTGTACAAAGCTCAGTGATTCATTTATGTACAATCATAAATAATCACTTGAATTATGGTAAGAAAGCACAGTCAATTATATACAAAAGCGTGTTTATTTCTAAAATTGTATGCACACCAAATGACTTGATACAGAAACAAATTACTCACTATATTACTTCTTGTTATCTCAACAATTAAGGTATTTTAACTGGTATTTGGCTTTGGGGCATAGGCTAATATGCCATCTATTTTCTATTGGAAAATAAAATGTATAAATTCTTAATTTTCATGAAAACGTAGATAGCTATCTTTAAAATACTCTCAAAATGATTTAAAGAAGAACATTGGGATATATTTTAGGGAAGGCATTAAAATTTCTAGTAATTAAGGAAAAATAAACCTCTTTTTAAGTGATGCTTGCCTTGTGTTCAAGAGATAAGCTTTGTGGCTCACTACAATACTGTAATTAAAAGATGTTAATTCAGTGTGCAAAGAGGAAATGGTCTTTTCTTTAGACCACTAAAATATATAAAGATACAAGTTAAAGGTTAGTGGAGGAAATTAGAAAACTAAAGAATTAGAATCTGAAAAAAATGTATCTATTGGAAGATGAAATTTTCTACATTCTCTGTGTCCCCAGAGATATCTGTAGTTTCCTCTATTTTAGTATTTCAGTTCACTGTTGTAATTTGTTGTAATTATTTGTGTACTCTAAACTTCTCAACTGCATTGAAGACTCCCCCAGGGCAGAAACCATATTTCTTAGTCTATATATCCATGTTTTTTTGTAGACTAGCTGACCCATAGTTGGTTCTCAATAAATCTTGGTTGAGTGGATATATTGCCTGATTAAGGTAGGGATGACAGACTGAATGTGTGCTTTCTCTCCTCCCCTTGTAAAGGCTTTTGGTTTCCCTCCCACGTCATGCCTTAGTAGCCTACTATTGTCCCTATCCTACAGCTACAGTGCTTGTGGGCTAATGGTTTACGGCTTTGCCCTTCTCTAGAGACTTGCTCTTAGTTTAAAGGTGGTTCAGAGGATGGTATGTTTTTACTCTGGACATGAATTTCACCATTTAAAAAATAGAGGTAACAATGATTAATTTACCATGCTAACAGGATAATTAAGATTAAATTTATAAAACTCATATGCATGCCCAGTGTAATTAGGCATGGTAAAATTTCTACAAGTATGCACGACATCCCCAAAATAAGTGTTACATATTATTTCTAGGGAAAGAAATGTTCCTAAATTCATATTGCCTTATTAATGACTCATGGATTTAATGAGAAAAAAATCTTGTAATTTTTTCTAAAATTGATTCTCTACTAAGATAAATCTTCAACTACTGAAAATGTTGGAATTATAGACTTGCAAATTTGTTTTATTAGAGAAGGAATATATATTCTTTCCAACACAAAGTTTATGAGACCAGTTAATATTTAAAATGTTCAGAAAGTAACATGACAAACTGCAATTTCTTTACTGCTTACCACTCAAAGCAATTTATGTATTCAAATAAGTTAGAAACAACTTTCTGTTATCAGTTAAAATATTTCATGTCACCTTCCTACCATTGTGGTTCAAGATGCTGAGGCTTACTCTAATATCACCTTGAGCTGATGAGAATTCAGTTAATTATTTTATTTGGATGTCAGTATGCAACTCATATTTCAACTTTCTAAATAGAAAACAGAAACCCTTTAAGTGATAAAGCTTATAGGATGTGGTAATGATGTTAACTTTCACATCAGTCATTATTAATTGAGGGAGGGGATAAGTTAAAAGAAAAACTTAAAATTCTTTTTATATTTATTTTTTTAATTAGAAGTCAGGACACAGAAGTTATGCTTGATTCAGAAGTGATGCTGGGGACACCACACACCAAAGCTACTAAGTATTTTTCACTTTGGGCCTTCAAAATCCACTCCAGGGTTGCAAATGTTTGTGTCTTCTTTCTTTCTTTCTTTCTTTCTTTCTCTTTCTTTCTTTCTTTCTTTCTTTCTTTTCTTTCTTCTTGTTTTTTTTTTTTAATATTTTTAACTTTATTTTTGAGAGACAGAGAGAGACAGGGCATGAATCGGTGAGGAACAGAGAGAGGGAGACACAGAATCTGAAGCAGGCTCCAGGATCTGATCTGTCAGCACAGAGCCCAACATGGGGCTCGAACCCACAGACTGTGAAATCATGACCTGACCCGAAGTTGGATGCTTAACCAACTGAGCCACCCAGGCGCCCCCTTTCTTCTTCTTTCAATATTTTTTTGATGAGTGATTTTTAACAAAGAGGAAACCATGGACTCTAGAAAGAACAAGTTGAAAAGTTCAGATCGTGGTGAAGAGAGTGATATTAAAATGAAGGCTCAATGTTGACTTAGTAGCATTAAAAAAATAAAGGGATGCCTGGGTGGCTCAGTTGGTTAAGCATCTGACTTTGGCTCAGATCATAATCTTGGCTTTGTGGATTCAAGCCCCACGTTGGGTCCTGTGCTGACAGCTCAGAGCCTGGAGCCTGCTTCTGATTCAGTGTCTGTCTCCCTGCCCCTCCCCCTGCTCATGCTGTTTCTCTCTGTCTCTCAAAAAATAAAATAAATTTTTTAAAAATATGATTAAAAATTGAAATTTGGTATGTTACTTAAAATGAATAGATGTAATTTTCAGTTATAAGATCAGGCACATTTTTTTAACATTATTTTAACAGTATAGAATTATAGTATAGTATTATAGTATTTTAAAATTATGTTCAAGAAGAAAATAAAGACAATGAAATTCAGTTAAACATGTTAGTTCCTAAGACAGACTAATGCTACAAAATATTGAAGATACTTAAATGAAGAAACTCTGGAGATAACAAATAAATGAAGGAAAGCATTCAACTTTACCCTTTATCTAACATATCACTTTCCCAGGAGTTAGGTTTTGTGAACAATGAATGCCTTAGGGTGTTTCCTCATATATGGCACCTTTCTGGAAAAAAGAAAAATGTGAAGGTTCCAAATGATTATAATTATTTCCTCATGTTTAGTAAATTATCACATTTTCAAGGTAAATGCAGACAATTAAGCTTAAAAACTGAGGAGCAACTTAATGTGAAAAAGGACAGGAAAAACTTGCTATAAACCCAACAGGGCAGATGTCACTTCTCAAGCCCTGGAGTCCAAATTGATTTAACATCAGCAGAGCTAATTCCAGCAGAGCTGACACTAGGATGATTCAGACCTTAGTCCCTTTATGTAGTCAATTTGGAGAGTCAAAGCCTTTGTCATATCTAGAAGTCTTATATTTCTTAGACATAGTGTTGTCTCAGTTTTCATGGAAATATATCAAAGTTTATCTGTGAAGTTTCTGTGAAATTTTGTGAGGTCTGTTTTGTATTTGTTTTCTATTTAAAAAGAGAAATTTTTAAAAAATGCTAAAGTGTGTTATTTTTCTATTGTTTAAAATTATTTTTTTTAATTTTTTAAAAATTTTTTTCTATTTTTTTCCATAATATTTTATTGTCAAATTGTTTTCCATACAACACCCAGTGCTCTTCCCCTTAAGTGCCCTCCACCATCACCACCACCTCTTTCCCCCCTCCCCCTTCCCCTTCAACCCTCAGTTCATTCTCAGCATTCAATAGTCTCTCAAGTTTTGCATCCCTCTCTCTCCCCGCAACTCTCTCTCCCTCCTCCGCTCCCCCTGGTTCTCCATTAGGTCTCTCCTGTTTTCCTGCTAGACCTATGAGTGCAAACATATGGTTTCTGTCCTTCTCTGCCTGGCTTACTTCACTCAGCATGACACCCTCAAGGTCCATCCACCTTCCTACAAAGGGCCATATGTCATTCCCTCTCATTGCCATGTAGTACTCCATCGTGAATATGTACCACATCTTCTTGATCCATTCGTCAGGTGATGGACATTTAGGCTCCAGCAGGGGCGCCTGGGTGACTCCATTGATGAAGCATCCAACTTCAGCTCAGGTCATGATTTCATAGTTCCTGAGTTTGAGCCTTGCATAGGGCTCTGTGCTGACAGCTCGGAGCCTGAAACCTACTCATGTTTCCTTCTCTTTCTGCCCCTCTCCCACTTGTGCTCTGCTCTTTCTAACAAAAGTAAATAAACATTAAAGAAAATTTTAAAGGTAACAACATATGTACTTTCAATAAAGTCCTGAGCAGTCCATGAAAGATATATGGAAGCTTATTCTTCAGATAAAGTATTATAAAATATTAAGTAACTTTTTCTGAGATTACATTTGGGTCATTAAACATATTATGTCATTTTGATAGAAAGTTTTTCATTCATTACGTTCCTATGAGTACATACCTAATTCAATATTAGTTGTTCATTAGAATGAATATTTATATAATAAATGTATAAAAATGGACAACCTGCATTATCTCCATCTTTTTCTTGTTTCCAGTCAGAGAATTCAGAAATAAATACTAGTAGTGGCAGAAACCATCAGAAGAAATAATATAATCTAAGAAAATTTAGTCCAAATTATATAGCATATGAATATGTATCTGAATATATGTGAAAATATGTGTGTGATGGCTTTGAAATGGCCAGAGATATTTCAAAATTCCTGTCATAAAGAAGTGGAGTTATTTGTTTGTTTTAGCTATTGAGTTGTAGAAGTTCCTTTTATATTTTGTACATTAACTTTTTATCAGATATATTGTTTGCAAAAATATTCTCTGATTTTGTAAGTTGCTTTTTCATGCTGTTGATTATTTCCTTTGCTGTGCAGAAGTTGTAGTTTGATATAGCCCTATTTGTTTATTTTTGCTCTTGTTGCTTGTGCTGGTATCATATCCAGGATATCATCATCAGGACCATGGTCATAAAGGGTTTTTTTTCGTGTTTCTTCCAGGAATTTTATAGTTTCAGGACTAATGTTTAAATTTTTACACTGTTTGTGGGTTATTTTGTATGATAAGGGTCCACTTTAATTCTTTTGCATGTAGATAATCTAGTTTTCCCAAAATCATTTGTTGAAAAGACTATCCTTTTGACTGTGTATTTTTGAAACCCTTGTTGATGATCAGTTGACTGTGTATAAGTGGGTGTGTTTCTGAGCTATCTGTTCTGTTTCATAGATTTGTTTTTTATGCCAGATTCATGCTGTTTTAATTATTGCAGTGTTGCAATATATTTTGAAATCAGAAATATACTTCCAGCTATGTTTTTTTCTCAAGGTTGTTTTGAAATGGTCAAAGGGATTGAATAAGCATTTTTCCAGAGAAATACAAATAGCCAATGATATATGAAAAGATTTAACTTCACTAATCATCAGGGAAATTCAAACCAAAATCACAATGAGATATTATTTCATACTTGTGAGAATGGCAATGATCAAAAAAGATACAAAACAATGAGGTAATAAGTGTTGGAAAGGATGGGGAGAAATTGGAAACCCATTGTTGTTAAGAATGTAAAATAGTATAGCCTCTATGGAAACCATCTTGGAAGTTCCTCAAAGAATTAAAGATACCACTAGCATATGATCCAGCAGTCCCATTTCTGGGCATATATCCAAAATAATTGAAATCAGGATCTTGAAGATGTGTTTACACTTCCATGTTTATTACAACATTATTCATAATAGCCAATAAATAGAAACTAAATATCCACTGATGGCTAAATGGATAACAAAATGTGATATATAGAACAATAGTCCGCCTTACAAACTAGAAGACTGTTGCTTGCTATATGTTACAAAATGGACGAACCTATGTGAAATAAGCCAGTTACAGCAGGACAAATTCTGTGTGAGTTCACTTATATGAAGAATCTAAAGTAGTAAAATAAATAGAAGTGGAGAATAGAATAGTGGTTGTCAGAGGCTGAAGAGGAGGGGAAATTGAGAATGTCTTTTGGTGAGTTTTCTGAGAGTAGGACTGAATTTCCATTGAGTTATAGATCATTCTAATTCAGGTTTGGTTCCAGGTTAAACCAGGGCACACTTTGAAATTAAGAAGTCTTTATGGAGTGGTTGGTTACATTTAGTTTGCAATCTATTGTAGGAGCAGGAAAATTAAGGCAAAGCTCACTGCTCCAAAGGGGGGAAACAAATCAATGCATTCAAAATTCTACATTAAAATAGGAACATATGGAATGTTTTATTGTAAATGGAAGACATATTTCACTTAAATATGACCAAAATAGAAATACAAAATTTCTGTGAATTTCAGTATAACTCACATTTCTGGCTTTCAGTAACAATATTTAAATAACCTGGAGGTAGAGCCTAAGATAATGGGTTAATGAGTTGAACATTTGTGTATGTGTACCTTCAAGGGGAATGTTTTACTAATGAAGAAAAAATAATAAGAATAGGAATATAAATGCATATAAATATGTATTATATTTCATTTTATATAAATTGAATGTATGATTTGATAACACATGTAATTTTGAGGAGTTTAAATAGTGTGAATAATTGTGACCTCTCTAGGGATGTGACATTTAATGACACATGGAACACTCAAAGAAACTGGTCATGCCAAGTTCCTAGAGAAGATAGTTTTAGTTTGAGGAGCCATGAAGCACAAAAGGTATTCTATAAGAAGAGACTTAATCTGTGCCCTGATGGAAGGGGAATTAAATAATAGCTTAGTAAACACTAGTGAAATAGTGCATTTTACGTATTTTGCATATTATGTAAGCATCCTTATCTCAGAAGCAGCACTTATATTTTTACTGAAGACATGTTCTCAGAAACTGTTAGACTGTCAGGGTGTTTATAATGCCATTAACATTTAAAGAAAATCCATTCTGGTTATTTTAGATACTGACTGGGAATTGTTTGTATTGGCTGATTTTATACTCTACATGAAACACACAGGATTGAAAAAAATAAGTGTTGTCTTTAATATATTGGTTTGTAATTTACTTATTAGAAAACATCTTCAAAAAGATAGGAAGATATATGTTACTTGATTTGTATAGACAATGATGGCTCCCTAGGACAGTTTTTAATCACCACTAATTGAGAAGGAGGTTTACTGCTGAGAAATGGGCATCTTTTACATGAAAGAAAGCAACTCTAGGTATTAGTCTCTATTCACTAGAAAACAGAAATATACCAAGTTTTCACTTAAACTTTTTCCTCTAAATTACACTTAAGTTTCTAAATGTCTTACTACAAAAAGTTCTGTTGGAAACAAATTGGAGCATGGAACTAATTAAAGCAAGGAAATAATTTGAGATAAAAATGTAATGTGTATGTGAATGTGTTTTGCATATAATCACATTTTTAACATTGTTACTATTAATAGTGTCTTTAACCAGGACAAACCAAAGTATCTTGTGTTTTGATAAGTTACTTAGAATTAAAGTTATCTATAACTACTAGCTCTTTTTGTCCCATAATGAACTGATTACTAAGCCAAATTGATTCCTCTTCTCCCTGTCCCTCAGTCTATCTTCTGTGTTTCACACGAAAGTCAATATGCATTTCCCCATGACTCATGTGTTGATGACCACATTTTGTGCTCTTTCTGTCGCCAGTCTTTTCTTCACTAATGGTTCCTGTTAAATCAATCTTCATGAAACAGTTTTATCTAAGGAATTCTGTTGCATAAACCAAAATATACTACTGTTATTGAATCAAATCTTAATGGTCCTGCTGTCCAGGGACCTTATAATATATACTAAATAACCTTCTGTGTTCCAGAGCAAATTCTATTTTAAGTAGAAATGGTCTTCCTATTCTCTCTTCATTGTCAACATGTGTGCTATGGAAAGAACAGGAAATAAATTTCCATTTCTCCTTTTAGAGGAAGACTGTAACCCTTACTACTTATTTCTCCTATTAATCTGTGCCCTGATGGAAAATTAAATGATAGCTCAGTAAACACTAGTGAAAACACTAGTGAAATAATGCATTTTGCATATTTTGCACACATTTAAATGTCTTCTAAATGTACAGAATGACTTTCCATTTGCATGTGTGTGACTCTTCTCCTTATATTTAATACAATATTTAATCAAATAAATATACAAATATTGTATTAAACTGAATGTGGAAAAATACAAATATTGTATTAAACTGAATGTGGAAAAAAATGTCTGGTTACTAAAAGCTCTCTGAGGGATATATAAAGCCATGAGAGTGTTTAAAGAAAATGAAAACATGATTGCGTTTATGAGTTACATATTAAAGTTGTGGCAGCTCTGTCAGGAAGGATAAAGGAGGTAAGACAGAAGCCTGAGTAAAAGCCTACTGCAATAATGTAGTCAAGAGAGCTCATGCTCTCTCTCTCTTCTTCAAAATAAATAAACATTAAAACTTTTAAAAAAAAGATTCAAATATTTTAGAGGAGGATGATGACAATGTGCAATATTAAAATGGTCAAATTTCATATATATTTTATAGGATATTGTCATCTAGATTTACTAGATTTACACTAGATGTAGACAATGAAAGAGAGGATGAAAGATGACATTCATTTTGGTCTAAGCAGCTGGAACCATGTAATTAGCATTAATCAGAGGCAATGACTCTAAGAGGAGTTGGATTAGGAGATTACAATATTAAGAGTTCAATGTTTATATGTGGTGTATATTAAGCATTGAAGTAGGCAGTTAAATATAATCTTTAGAGTTTAGAGGAGTCTGGCCTGAAGATATCTGTATGTGAGTCATTAGCATGTGAATTATATCAAAACCATAATGCTGGTTAAAATCACCTCTGGAATAAATATATATAGAAAAGAGACCAGGTAAAACATTAACATCTGGGTGATTTGACATTTAAAAAGTGGGATAATGAAAAAACTGAAAAATACACTGAGAAAGGGTTTCCAAAGGGAAGGGGAAAAGTCAGTTGACTAGGATCCTGGAAGCTATGATAAAATATACAAATATATGTATGTTTATTTTAAGGACAAAAATAATTCCTGGGACAAGTAGATAGAGGTTGTGAAATTCCTGATTAGCATCTTGTAGATCATTGGCAGCTTTGGCAAGCACCATTTAAAAATAGTGGGGAGGAAGAAATTCAACTGGGATGAGAGAATTGGGGAAGAAAAATCAGAGTTAGCAGCTCTAGAATTGCATTTAACAAGTAAAGAATTTTTCTGTATTATCAGGAAGAAAAATTGGGCAAGGTGGTGGTGGTGGTGGTTGTTTTGGTTTGTTTTTTGTTTTTTGCTTTTTGTAAAGTGGAGAAAGGAGGGAGCAAATTAAATTGTAGGAGCAGGATCCTTGAGTAATGAAGAGGAGAAAACGTCTAGTTTAAAGGTAGAGTTTAAACAGTAGGGTCACAGTAATTGGAGAAAAGATGGGCACGTGGCCCTGATGATCTAAAGTATTGATGTGGTAGAAGCTTGTGGAACATCTTTTCTGATTGCTTCAATTTTCCAGATGAAGGGAGTACCCTGCTCTTTAGCTATAGATGGCAAGGGGAGGTTTTTAAGGTTTAAGAAGAAAAAAGTGTGAAAGTTGCCTATGAGAAGAGGATGAAAATAGACTAAGAGTAATATCAGACAGTATGATGTTCAGCCTCATGGCTGGAGGCTTGGAAAAGCAGGAGAATTGGATTTAACCAACATTGTAGATTCACCAATGAAGTCTAAGTACCTAAGAGAGGAGAGTCAAATAAATGCAAGCCACTGTTTACATGGTGGTTGCTCATAGCGTTAAAACAAAGGAGGGAGGGAATACCTGGGGTGGAACACCATGACAAGTTAGATCAACGGGTTTTAAATTTTGATGGGGGTAAGATATTATTGTGGCCAGAATACTGGAGAACATTTGCTAGAAACATATCATATGGTGGTCAGTGTGATGTTTGAAATTGAAAGTTTGGAGAGCTCGTTATGGAGTCATTGTTATGACAAGGATAAAAGCATGACTATAGAAGTCAGTCTTGAGGTCAAAGTTAGTTCCTTAGTAAATATTAAATAATTGTTTTATTTTAAGGCATTTTTAATAGCAAAACTGGGGAAATGAATTGTTCATCAGTAGGAGATTGCAAAAAAAAAAAAACATATCCTTTTGAGTAATACTTAAACAATATTAATAGGGATGCAGGAAAATTTCTGTTTGAAAATGACCATGGCAAGTTTGATAAATTGTAAAGGCGGTTTACAAAACTGCACGTATCTTTTTTTTTTTGGCAGATTAATTACGTCAGTTACATTAATTACATTGATTTTCATGAAAACAAAGAGTAATAATGCTTAGTAGAATGTTAAAAATGAATCATCTCTGGTTATATATTTAATTTTTAAGAGCATATACATTTTTGACAAAACAGTAAAATATCTGAAAACATTTAATATTCAGATGAACACAAAATAACTTCTATTTTTTTATTCTATTTATGTTCAGATTATTTTCTTTCCTTTAAATAGAAGGAAACTTTTTATGTAGAACTTCATCATTCTACCTTTTTAAATATTGCTATATATCTACTTATTCTATTTGGACATTGGCAACTTTACTTCATGGTAGCTTTCTAATTTTTTATCTTCAAAATTCAGATTTTGACAACTTTATTATATCATTTACTCTGAGATATAAATTTTTGCTCTAGTGCCCCATATCTTGTGAACTATGAAAATTAACATAACAATGTTGTAAACCATTAATGATGGACAATGGATTTTATTTTTATTTCTCCTGCCAGCTACTGGAGCTGACCCTTTCTTCCATTTTTGGAAATAACTTTGTTTTATTATGTATTTGTTGAAAAGAAAAATTTGGTTTCATAACTTTATTATGCTGTAAGAGTAATTTCCTTATACTTAGAGCTAAACTGATCTGAAGCTAGTGACAAAACTTTAAATAAAAGCATATAATTAAAGTAATGCTGAAATATGAAGAGAGAGATATTTGTATATCTCCTCACGTGATTAAATGCTTCTGCTTAATCATGATTAATAAACGTGATAGAGCAAGAAAATGTAATTCTTTTTCCTCAGCTCATAACTGAGAGAATTAGATTGTGGAAGCAGGATTTATTGATGATTCATGGAAATCAATTTCTTTAAAAGGCATTTTAAGGACATAAACAAGCATTGTGGTTACCCAGGGCAAAATTAAGCATAAAAACATATTGCTTCTGAGGCAGAACAAAATTGTTTCTTGCAGGGAGCACTATTGCAGAGTCGCAGCATGAGCCTTGCATTCTATTTCATGGACAAGACTGAGAAAAGGAAAAACACATTTATAATAAGCTTCTGTCCATGATCATGGAAATCTAAAATTTCTGGCTTCAATATATGTGCTGGAGTAAGAAACTATGCTTGAGAGTGTGTTACTTGAAAATTAATTAGTATCATGTTTCCATTACTATGCCTTTTATGCATTCATTTTACATAAAACTAATTGGTTATATTATCATTAAACACTTGGACCATTTTTTTTTTATCTCCCCTAGTTAAGTTGGCTTAGAGAGTATTCTGTCATTTTAAAAGTCAGAGCAAACAAACATTTAGTTTCAAGTATTTTCGTAATGCTGTTTCGAGTCGTTGAAGGATTCATGGCACAATATAGTAACATATTTTTGTCATACCAAGTAATTCTTTGCTATTCATTTTTCCTTAAATGTATATACCTGTAACACTTCTCTTTCCTGTTTGCTGTATCTGTATTACTTTAACTCAGAGTAAGGGTTTGGGTTAGTAGTTTGTCTTAAATCAGGCTGAAATGATATCATATGGCTGAACTGGCATATGAGCAATTTGGACTGCACCCCGTGCTGGAGTGAACTACCCTGGAGTATTTAGTCATCCAACAACATAATCAGTCCTGGGTCTGAAAAGCAGCCCACTTTCCAATATGGGATTTTTACTTTGCTGCACATTTCATTATTGTGTCACCTGGATTGCTTTACTTTTTTTTTTTTTTTTTTTTGCCAGTTCCTTAAAACAGCCTTTCGTGCTCTCAGATAATGAAAAAAGCAAAGGAATAGTAATATCCAGGAAAAAAAATAATAAAACAGCTGAATACACATAATCATCTTGAAACTCCACACTGTGATATATTATCTCTGATGCAGTAGGGCACATGTACTATATTTAGTTTTAATATCTAGGAACAGCATGGATTCAAAATTGTGCATTCGTCAGTCCCCATAGGAAACTGTTTCATTTTCCATAATTTTATCTTTTCATGGCTACCAAGGATGTATTCTCTCTTTTTTTTTTACTTTTTTTTTGGGGGGGGGGCTACAATTTTCTGTAGATGCTGGAAAGATTACATTGTAACCTCACTGAAATTCTGGATTCATGATGTCATTTTTCTTTCTGTAAAATTACGCAGTTTAAAGCTTTAGAAATGTTGTTCTGCCTCAAAGTTACTTTATATATTTAAAGATGAAAAAAATATTTCTGGATAAAATGTTACTTTGGTCTTCTGTGGAATTACCATTCAGATTTTAAGCTACTTTCATTTATGCTAGTGCATTTGATCAACTGGATAAATAATTCCCCTTAATATACCTGAAGATTTCTGTGCTCGTTATGGTTAGCTGTCTCAGCAGCAACTTTTTGGGAGAACCAATATTCTGTAGCTTTCCTAATGTTGAAGTTATTTAGAAAAGTCTGTGGTATGACCCTACAGGTGTTTTGAATGTTAGACCACCATGATCTTGTGCACCCCTCCCACCTCTTTTTCTTCATGAACAAATGAATTTATTCATGAACTGAAATTATCAGTACTTGTATAATGGCACTTTATCCCATATAATAATAAGATCATATTGCTAGATATACAGATAAGTTTGGTGTTGGATTTCCTTTTTCCTTTTTAATATTTTTTAAATTAGTAGTCATAATTATTGTCATTAATAATGTGATATATGAATGAAAAGGATCTCTAATAATAACCAACTTTAGTCTGAAAGAATAGTTTTGATTTTGAAATCCTTAAATTCCAGTAGGGCACCTTGGTGGCTTAGCCAATTAAGCATCCTACTTTGGCTCTCAGGTCATTATCTCACAATAGTGGGTTCAAGTCCTACATTGAAATCTCTGCTCTCAGCTTGGAGCCTGCTTCAGATCCTCTGTCTCCCTCTCTCCCTGCCCCTCCCCTGATTGTTTTCTCTCTTTCAAAACCAAACATCATTTTTTTAAATGAAATCCTTAAATTCCAATACTGATAATGTGTATAAAATTTGAGCAGACAATTCATCATGCAAAACTTAATATTTTAGCACTGGACTAACCTGTAATTTGGTTTTAATCTATCCATTAATTAGAAGCATATCAAAACCATAAAAAAACAGGAAAATACGCAAATACTGTTGATACAATATAAAAGGTTTGAGTTATTGACAATCTCATTAAAGGTTCATATTTGTGAAACTTTGACATTCCCAATTTTTATACTTTTCACAATAGACATTAGAAAATAGACACTCGTGTGGAAGCAATGAAAACTTAATCACCAGAGTCTAAAGCTCTATACTGTAAAAGCATTAGCTGCTAAAAATTGGAAGGTGGAAAGAAGATTTTTTGGATAAGTAGAGATACTAATGATCTCAATTTACCAAGTGAGCCCTAAAGCAATGTAGGATATTATTGGTGGGCATAAATGAAAACATGAGTATATTATGTAATTTTATTAAAATTATATTAAAAAAGACTATATTATATTTTTGTCATTAATATAATGCCATTTTCTCTTTTCTTAATATTTTGTTAAATATATTAGCTCTTCTACATCTTCTACGATCTTACCTCTCATATCAAATTTGAATTCCTGTGTATCTGTTATTTTTATTTGCATTTTCATTTTCTACATTGGAATTAATGCCAGTTAACAAAATACTATGTTTAGAAAATCTCATTGCTCTTATCAGAATGTAAATTGGTTCAGCCACTATGGAAACAGTATAGAGATTCCTCAAAAATTAAAAATAGAACCACCACATGATCCAGCAATCCTTTCTCTGGCTATATCCCCAAAGAAAATGACAATAGGATATAAAAGAGATATCTGTAGTCAGTATATTTGTTGTAGCATTATTCACAACAGCCAAGGTTTGGAAACAACCTAAGTATTAGTCAACAGATGAATACTTGTAGAAATAGAGAGTAGAGTGATATTTACCAGGGGCTGAGCTGTGAGGTAATTTGGGAGATGCTGGTCAAAGGATACAAACTTGGAGTTATAAAATGAGTAAGTTGTGGAGGCTTCATGCATAGGATTGAAATTATACTTAACAGTACTCTATTGCATACTTTAAAGTTGCTAAGAGACCAGTACTTAAATATTTTTGCCCCAAAATGAAATGATAGTTATGTGACATGATGGAGGTGTTAGCCAACACTTGATGGCAATCATCTTGCAGTACCTAAATACATCAAATCAATACATTGTATACATTGTATACCTTAATTTGATACAAAGTGTTACACACACACACACACACACACACACATATGTCAACTTTAAAAAAGAAATAGAAATCGATACATCTTATTATTCTGATGTGGATTACATTTGAAGCCACATTTAATTTTTTGGTTAATAAAAATGTTATAAAAGCAAATAATAGAAAAATATATAGAGAAAAATCTGACTGAGAGAAAAATACATATTGGTTAGAAATGCTGGTCAAATTAGTTTAAGAAAATGTGAAATATCTTACCCCATTCATACATGTTATATTTAAATGAGGGCACTGTCATTTTAACAGAACAACTTGACAGTACTGTTAAAATGTAAAATGTATCTTAATTTTTTATTATATTAGTGCTAACTTTCACATATCATGCAACTTAATTACTGTAAGCACTTTTACTTTGCAATTAAATTATTTTAGGCACTGAAGAATGGATTGCAATTTTTGGATTTATAATTAATAATTTTAAAGATATTGCTATCAATTTTTAGCATTACTACTCTGAAATATGTTTTGAAAAGTTGCATGTGTGTATATTTCAATGAGAAATTTATGAAGCAAGGTTATGATTTTAAAAAGTCTTATCAATTGTGACATATTTGCAGAACAGCCCTCTATCATCTAGAATGTAAGCTCCACAATGAATGGATTTTCATTCATCTTCATTGTTTTTTGTTTGTTTGTTTTTGACTGCCTTGCCTCTGGAATAATGCTTGATACATTTAAGGAATGCCATATATGTTTAGTGATTGCACTGATTAAGTTATTAAGCCTTCTGATATTTTTTATTTGTTTAAAACTTTAACTTTGATGCTATCTCTTTGATATAGTGGTATTATGTAGGTAGAACTGTAAGCAGAATGAGAATGGTTTGATTTTTTTTTTAATTTTAAAGTTTGTGTATCTATCTATCTATCGATCAGTTGATCAATCTATATATATTTTGACAGAGAGAGTGTGTGTTTGTGTGTGTGTGTGTGTGTGTGTGTGTGTGTGTGTACAACCAGGGGAGGTCCAGGCAGAGAGGGAGAGAGAATCACAAGTAGGCTCTGCACTGACAGCATGGAGCCTATGTGGTACTTGAATTTACAAACCTGAGTAGAAATCAAGAGTCAGATGCTTGACTGACTGGGCCACCCAGGCACTGCAAGAATAGTTTGAATATCCTGAATCATTATTAAAAAGAGTAAATATCAGCTTAAAAATTGTAACATTTGAAAATTTGATTTTTGCCTATTTTTTTTACTTTGCTTCTATTTACACATAAAATAAACTATAAATATAATTAATGGTGGACACCTGACTGACTGGACTTTAAACTCCTCACCCCCCTTTATTCCCTTGTTTCCTCATATAATTAATGCTTTGGATACCATATTCTCAAAAATACTTTTTTTATGAGCTAGGATTTTTTGAATTATAAATAATAATGCAATCTCTATTTAGTAACATTCTCCTTATGTGAATGAGTTTTATTGAACAGTAAAGATTTGAACATTATTATAGTATTTTTGTATATTAATCCCAAGAATCCTAATTATATTGTGAAATTTGAAATCAGCTTCACCTTTCAAAATTTCTCAAATTCTGTGCCATTTTGTAATCTCTTCATGTATTTAGTGATTTAATTTAGCATGTTTTAAAACATATAATTTAAATATATAATAAATTTAAAATAAAAGTAAATCTAATAAATTTTAGAAGAAAACATAGGAACCTCTTTGGTCTTAGAAGTAAAGCAAAGATTTCTTAAGGTATAAAATCTCAAAATATAAAAGTAAAAGAAAATTGACAAACTAAAGTCTGCTTTTAGAAAGACATTGTTAGGAAAAATCAAAACCAGCCACAGACTCAGAGAAATTATTTGCAAAACATACTACTAAAAACATTTATTCAGAATATATAGAGAACTCTTACACTTAATAATTATAAAAAAAAATGGAACAACCTAATAGAAAATGGACAAATATTTGAACAGAAATAATACAACAGCCGAAATAAAAATGACCATTAAACACATGATAAGATGCTCAAAGCCATAAGTCCTGAGGGAAATACAAATGAGATCCATTATTAGTCACCTCTGCGCATATACTGGAATAGCTGATATTCTAAGAAGCAAAAACAAAACTGTAAACGTATATTTGGAGCAATGATATGGAAAAACCAACAACTGGAACTACTGTATGTTAATGGTAGGATAATGCAAAACATTAAAGCCATTTTGGAAAATAGTTTGCCATTTTCTTATTAAATTAAACATACTCTCTGAGCAAACAATCTGCTTAGTGGGTATTTATAAAAGAGAAAGGAAAACTTACCTTTATTTAAAGACTTACACACAATGTTTGTAGCAGATTTACTCCTATTAGCCAAGTGCTGATAACAAATCAAATATCCATTAATAAGTAAATTGATAAGCCACTTAAGGTATATTCATTTAATAGAATATACTTACTAATAAAACATTTTAAATACTTTTTAATGTAATAATATGGGTAACTGTCAAAACATGGAGTACAAGAATACAAGCACAGGGACGCCTGAGTTGCTCAGTCAGTTAAGCCTCCGACTTCGGCTCAGGTCATATCTCACGTTTGTGGGTTCGAGCCTCGCGTCAGGCTCTGTGCTGACAGCTAGCTCAGAGCCTGGAGCCTGTTCCGGTTCTGTGTCTCCTTTAGTCTGTGCCCCTCCCTCTCTCATGCTCTGTCTCTCTCTGTATCAAAAATAAATTTAAAAAAAACATTAAAAAAATACAAGCACAAAAGATAATACAGATACATAGAATTATTTCATTTGTAAGAAATTCTAGGAAAGAAGTTGCATCCTTAGTTTAAAACAAACAAACCAAAAAAAAAAAAAAACCCAAAAAACAAACAAAAAACATGCAATTGGCTGGAGGTGGAGGCACTCAAGAAGGGGATAGAATGTTCTGTATTTCAATGTGTGGTGGTTACACAGGTGCATGAATCTGTCAAAGCTTGTTGAAATGTACATTTAAAATGGATATTTTTTAATGTAAAATATACCTCACTCATCTTGGTCTAAAATAAGTAGAACTAGTAGTTTTGATTTTTAGCTTTAGCCGCACATGGTATAAATGTTAGATTAAAGTATATTTTAGCTTCACAGTGTTTTATATAGGAAGGATATACTATTTGAGAAAATTATGGATTATTGTTACTTGTCATGACTAACATTTTGGGATAGCTACATGATTATATTTCTTAGGGGATCTGTAATTTCTATAACAGATCAAAACATGCATTTTGTTCATATCTTAGGTATTATCCTATAGTCTGTTAAATCACTTTCATTTCAACACTTTGCATTTATGTAGTTTATTCCCAGTATTCAGAATTGGAGACTGTTGTCTATTATTTTATAGGGATAATCACTTGATATATAATAGGTTTTTATTTGTTTTTTTTTAAATACTATCTTGACCCAGTTTTGACACTCTGACTAAACCTGTTCTGTTCTTAATGCATGTGATTAAGTCCATACCCCAACCACTTTCCTTATCAGTCAGCTTTTAGACTACAGGGTCACTGTCACCTGCCCTAATTTCATTAGGTCAGGTACTAGACAACTAGAACACTATGTGCTGAAGAGTGGGAAATCATTAAAATTATCCAAACCACAGGGAGCCTGTATAACCTTGGCTAGTTCATTTATACTTGCCATATATATGTTGCCCTCTATAAGTCCAGCTTCTGTTACCCTATTCTGTGGTGCGACCTTTATGTGGCCCTACTTGATGACCTTCTCTTACTTAAAGCAGCAAGTAACAGAGGTCTGCTTTTCATCTAAGTGCCTTTGTGTTGTATCCTGCTATTAAAAGAATCTTTAAATCTTATAAAACCTTTGGAATACATATTTCTGGATGAATCTACAATAACCCAACATTTTAATTTAACACAGGATGTTGTTAAATGCTACAGTAATAGGTTTCTAGATAGATACTCAGCAGAAACTAAAAAACAAACTTAGAAAGTGAAAAATCTTTTAATTTTTTGGTAAAATATTTAACAAAATTAGCCAAATTTTTAATAATCTCTGAGGTCTAGCTTATTTTAGCATGTTTTTAATTCTATACAAATAGCTTAAATGAAAAAAGATATCAGATAAATATTTGCCCTTATTTTGGAGATTGTAAATTCTGGTGTCCTGAGTAAGCATTTATAAGTTAAATAGTAAAAACCATGGTATTTTTTCATGTATGTTCATTCATAGCCCTAAATTCTCATATAGTTTAAACTAGTGAAACATTTTTAGACTATCTATAAATTAATTATTACCTAGATTTTCATTTTAAGAGCAATGTTGTGAAATAGGAACACTTGCAATAGAGATTATGTAGAGTGATGGTTTGGGAATGAAGGGTTGTAGAATACAGCTCAAACACCACTTTTGTGCCACCCTTAGGTTACTCATCTTAACATAATCACATGTGATTCAGGAGGATGTCTTTGATCAGCTGAAAAGTAGACTCAAGAATTTAGAAATATACAGAGTACCATTAATGCTTTCTTATGGAACTCCCATATCTGTTTAACTAATCACATCTCCTCTCCAATAATATTTCAGGTTCACTCTGCTTGATCAACTGATGCCAGAGTAAGCTTCTAGTTATTATGGGGTTCACACTTGAATTTGAGAATTTCATTAGCCTTCCTCTCAAACTTTAAGCTTTTCATGAGTTGTTATTTACTATCTCCATAGTGGTTGAGAGAGGACAAATATTTACTGAATGCTGGATACTTGTTTATTTTGCCAAACACAATTCCACATTGTCTCTCCTTATAGTTGCCCAGAAAATAAATATTATGCCTGGATTTGTTAAGTTTCTAATAGTTAAAAATATGTAGAGGCTGAGAAATGCTGTAAAAATCTAAGGCTTCCAGGACTTTAGAATAGTCATTGCAAAAATGGAAATGAAAAAGATTTGCTTCATATACTATACATATATATATACACACACATATATATTCACTATATATATGTGTGTATATATATATATGTATAGTATATGAAGCAAATCTTTTTGCTTTATAAGATTTGTTTTATAAGATTTAAAGATTCTTTTAAATATGATTATATTTCTTTTTTTATATATATATACACACACACATATATTCACTATATATGTGTGTGTGTATATATATATATATATATATGGTGAATCCAGCCATTATATTTTATAAATTTTTATAAATAGCATCATCATGCACTGATGCTATGAAAACCAAACTGGTAGAGTGCTGAATTGGGATTCATGAACCCTCTTATGTTGCACCTATATTGTTTTAAATATCTTCTAATTGTTTAAGTTTTATACTTTAGGGAGAAGACAGATATATGGGATACATTTTATTCATAGGCATGTGTTATTGGTGTCTTAGTAATATGCTAATAGGTATGAAATTTGATTAGAGGTTGATTGTTTAGAGACCCAAATTCCATGTGGGGCCACTGAACTGTGACTTATTTAAATGGTACAAATAGTTATCTTAGTTGTTTCTTAATAAAAGAAAAAAACATATTGCCCAATTATTTTACATTTTTGATTCTGATGTGATAGCCCGATATTTGTTAGTTTGGGCTATTTTCCAAACATTTTGTGGTGAACTGATGGGAAAAATCACTACAGTTCTTCATATTTTTCCTGTATTCATGCTTTTGAAAAATGAGTTTGCATCTTCTCCCATCAAGAGAGGGAATCTGTGTTCACCCCTTTCGAGTTGAGTGCCCTTTGGTTTAGATTTGGTCAATAGTAATCATAGATGATAATGTTCCTTAAGAGGTCTTGCAAATTTTGTGGTCTCTCCTAGAATTCTGCTTCCATCATGAGGATAAGTTCATGCAAGCCTTTTGAAGTATGAGAAACTTCTGGAACAAGCAAAGTCATTCCTAGTCAAGATCATTTTACATATGTGATTGACTCTTACAGAGACCAGGAAAACCATCAAGTCAGTCTGGGCCAACACCTGTGCATTTATAAAGATAATAAATTGTTGTTGTTTTAATTTCCAAATTTTTTTGGTTTTTTATACATTTATATATTGTGATATTAGAAAACAGATACTTTAAAAATTAATAGCTATACTATTCATTCTGGTAGCACTTAGATATTCTAAAAAATACAAATTATCAACAAATATCAGTTAACCCCCAAGTCCTTCTTTAACAAATTTTTCTACCTTATACAAAAACATGAAAACAAAACAAAGGTAAAAAGATAAATAATTTGAAATAAAGTTGTTTTTTAGCTTTATTGAGATATCACTGACAAAATTGTGATGTGTTTAAAGTGTGTAACATGATGATTTGATATATGTATACATTGTAAATGATTCCCTCCTTGGTTAAATATATTCTTAAACATTTCATGTGTCTATGCTGTTATAAATGGGGATGTTTTTATAAATTTTTTTTCTGTTAGTTTGTTGTTAGTATGTAGAAACAGCTAATTTTTATATATTGATTTTGTATCCCACAACTTTACTGAATTCATTTATTAATTCTATCAGCTTTTTAATGGATTATTTATGTTCCTCTGTAAATAATGTCATCTGAAAACAAACACAATTTTACTCCTTCCATTCTGAGATAGATATCTTTTACTTCATTTTATTGCCTCATCACGCTGGCTAGGGTTGAATACAGTAGTGAGAGGGGCATCCTTGTTTTGTTCCTGATCTTAGAGGAAAAGCTTTCAGATTTTCACCATTTTGTGGCTTTTATTGTGTTGAAGCATATTCCCTCTACACACACTATATTGAGAGTTTTCACCATGAAAGATGTTCAATTTTATCAAATGCTTCTTTTGCTTCATAGTTTCATATTTCTATTGTATCCATTGTAATGTCTCTTCATTAATTTGTAATTGTTTTGACTGTTCTCTTTTTTCTTTTTCTCTTTCTTTCTTTCTTTTCTTTTCTTTTCTTTTCTTTCTGTCTTTTTTTTTTTAATTTGAGAGAGACAGGGAATCTTAAGCAAGCTCTAGGTTCAGAGCAGAGCCAATGTCAGGGATCATGACCTGAGCCTAAATCAAGGGTTGGACGCTCAACCGACTGAGCCATGCAGACAATCCAAGGTTTCAGTGGTTCTAAATGTGTTAAAACTTCTTTGTTTAGGGGTACGTGGGTTGAGCTATGGACTCTTGGTTTCCACTCAGGTGTGATCTCATGATCTGAGAGTTCGAGCCCCACATTGGGCTCTGCATTGACAGTGCGGAGCCTGTTTGAGATCTATCTTGCTCTCTCAAAATAAATAGGTAAACATTTAAAAAATGACAAAAACAAAAGAAAAAACTTCTTTGTTTAATGTGGTCCTCAGGGACTCATGAACAGTAAACCCCATTGGCTCTCAGAGCCTGGTGATTTGGGAGGTAGGCCCTCAGCTGATAGCCTTAAAAGTTGGGACACTAAATTTGTGAGCAAGTTCTTTGCAGGGAAAAGCAGGTTTGGTTTGGAGGTGAAGGCGGGGCAAGTTACCAGCAGTTCTTTCAGACTCCCAGGAGGATCCCAATTAGCTCCCAGATACAGGCTGATTAGAAGCCCACCCTTGGTTATCAGTTAGGAAGATACATTGTCAGAGATACTGGGTGGTTTTTTGTCTGCTCTGTTTGGGCTCAGTGCAGAGAAATAGCCACAGGAAGTTTTCATGTGCCCACTTAAAAACTGCATCTTTGTTTAGTTTGATCCTTGGCACAAATGCCAAGGTTTGTAGGCTCTATAACCTCAGTAATTAGTGAGCCAGCCTGTAGGTGGTGGCTGTAGAAGTGGGGACACTCCATATGTAGTCCAGACTCTTCATTCCTGAGGGAGAAGCTGGGAGTTGGGGACTCCTTTCTGACTATAAGGTGCTGTGCCAGGGATGGGGTTTATGGTGAAGTACGTCTTGTCTTTCCTACCTGTTTTGATGTGAGTATATTCTCATTCTTCTGATGTGTAGGACTCATTCGTCTAGTTTCTGAGTTTTCCTCAGAGGACATTGATTGATATATAGCTGTATATTTGGTGTGTCTGTGGGAGCAGAGGAGGTTAGAAACCTCCAATTCCACCATCTTACTCTGATACAGGAAGTTTTAAATAACCAAGTGTATCTTTTTTCTTAACTTTTGATACATTGAAAACCTTTTTTTCCATAGTCCATGAATTTGCATTCATTGATCTGTTTTCCAAAACCTTTTTTAGCTGACATAGTGTAATTGTAGCATATGAGGTAAAAATTCTGTAGATAATTTTATCATGACTTTCATACTGTATTCTAAGTGCAAAAGGCCTTGCCATAAATAGAAAAAGAACATTACGATCTGGTGGTCTGTTGCATTCTGCTGCTTCATCAATAAGATTGCTGATTTTTTCATTTAAGGTACCTCTTTGAAAATCCCCAATAGTCATAAATTTTGTGATATTTCTATCACTTGTAATATTAGACACAAATTTAGAACATAATCCAGAAATATGAACATGTAAACTTGACTTTTATAGAAAAAAAATTTAACTTATCATTCATGAAGTAAATTCAATTTAATATTTCTTTCTGTTTATTTCCTTATAGCTCTTTTCATTAACTGACCTATTACATGTTCATTCATTATTGTTTGTCTCTTCCACTAAGATGAATCCTAGATGAAGGAAGGGACTTTTTATCTTTTATTGATTGTCTAATATCTATAATATATGGACACATGACTAGCAATTGTAGGTGCTTCACAAATTATTGAAAAAATTAATGAATTCAGTTCAACTCAGTGAATGTTAGACTTTCACATACTAAATGAGTAAGACATTGTCTCTACTCTCAAGGTTTTAAAAAAATCAAATGTAGGAGGAGGAAACAGTTAAAATTTAATAAGAGTTGAACCAAAGTAGGGCACTTGTTCTGATGAGCACTGGCTGTTGTGTGTAGGTGATGTATTAGTAAATTCTCCACCTGAAGCTATATTACACTGTCTGTTAACTAACTGGAATTTAAGTTAAAAAAACTTGAATAAGAAGAGAGTTAAACTGTATTTGTGCTATGTAGAAGGAATTTGTGAATAAAGGAATATAAAAACAATGGATTTTAAAAGAAAATAATTAAAATTTAATTTGAGATCAAAGTGGAAGAAGGCAATGATATATGTGAAGCAGTACTCAAGACTAGTATAATCATAAAATCAAGGCATGTTTTTTTGTGGGGGTTGCCAAGGCATGCTAAGGAAATAGTTTTTAGCATACAGTTAAGATATTGAATAGCTTTAATACTTGAATGATAGAGGCCAAGTTAACCCAAAATGAATACTTCCATAAAATGCTTGACACATTTTCATAAGAGAAGAATACTTCAGTGCTATTGAAGCTCTCTGAATGGTAGTATTTGTCCAGATCTGTGTTTTAGAAAACTAATTATTTTGGCATTATAATAGATAGATTTGAAGCTGAGCAGATTACCAACAGGCATACCAGTCTGAAGATAGTTGCTACAGTTTAGGTAAGAGGTATAATGAGAATGGAATTAGGATAGTGACAGGAGGGATGGAGATAAATAAACAATTTGAAAATGATATCAAGACGAGATTGTAGACCAATTTGATATATTTTGTAAGAGAGAAGGAGGATTGAAGAAAATGCTTCCAGAGTTCTAGGCAATGGTATGGATGGTAAAGCTGTAAATTTAGAAAAGAACCTAGGGCAAACAAGTCTAACCATATGGAATTTATCCTTTCTGTGGATGTATATAGAGAGAGGTTTATAATATTGCTTTTTTAAAAGTGTCCAATGGAAACTCCTACTTCATCAATCAGAATTTTAACTCAAATTAATTTTCAGCATTTACACAAATCTGCAATCTTTTGTTTACATTAATTCTACTCCTCTTAACTTTCCTAACCATAAAAGATACTCCACCATTTCAGTCTATTATATAACAATTTGTATATTATCCTCTATCACTATACTTATTGATTATATCACACATTAATCATAAAACACCTCCTTATCAGAAATTGTATGCTAGTTACAGTGCTAAAGTCTAGGAGTTGGAAGATGAATAGTCATAAAAGAATCAGACTCCCAAGAGCAATTCATGGCCTCATCCAAAAAGTAGGGGAGAATATCTGTCTTTATAATGGTGAATATCAACTGTAGTGGTCAAGTGTGTATTGTGCATTCTTGCTTCTGCCTAACAAACAAATGACCTAATGCCTAAGACCCAAGGTCTTCTTTTTTCCCAGCATACTCTGTCTCATGGTGTTTTTTTTTCATGTCTCATTCTGTTAGACTTTTAAAACTTGAAATTATTATTGAAACAATTGTAAATTCATACATAGTAGTAAGAAATAATGCAGAGATCCCTCATACATGTTGTCCTCCCAATGATAACATTGTGCAAACTTAATATCTCAACCAGGATATTGGAATTGATGTAATCCACCAATCATTTTCAAATTTTTCTAGATTTACTCATTCACAAATGTATGTCTGCATATAAGTTCTGTACACTTTTGTCACCTTTGTAGGTTTATGTAACCCACGTCAGTCAAGATACTGAACAGACCCAGTAACACAATGGTGTCTGTGTTGCCCTTTTAGAGCCATACCCACCCCTGTAACACCTCCCTGCTCTTGGTCCCTAACCACTGGCAGGCACTAAACTGACCTCCCTTTCCAAAATGTTTTCATTTCAAGAATGCTGCACAAATGGAATCAAATAGTATGTAAACATTGGGAGTTAGCTGTTTAGTTTTTATTCAGCCTGAGTTCCTGGAGATTAATCTATGTGGACATGTGTAATAATAGTTCATTCCTTTTTATTGCTGACAAGTACTGTGTGGATTGCATCTACCAGTTTGTCTAAGCATTCACCTGTTAAGGTTCTGGCTTTTACAAATAAAGTTGCTAAAGTTCTTTTACAGGCTTTTATTTGAACATAACTTTTTAGTTCTGTGAGTAAATGTTCAAGTATATTTGCTGGATAGTATGGTAATTATATGTTAAGGCTTATAAGGTAAGCCATTTTGGCTGTACCATCTTAGATCCCTACAAACAGTGCATGAGTGATTCAGTTTTTCTGCATCCTTCCTAGAATTTGGCGTCATCACCATTTTATGCATAGCCGCTATTTTACCTACATCCAAATCTTTATACCATATTTCCTGCATAGATGGAGTAACTACAATTGATTTTAATAGTTAAGTCTTACTTTTTGGACACTAAAGGTGTCACTTAGATCCTCCAGTGACAGACTTTTGCCTCCGTTATTGGGGCAGCTGTAGGCACACAGCCTACAGGCAGAGATCTTCAGCCATCTTAGAGATTGCCTCAGTTGCAGAGATTGCATAAGGTCACAGCCTTTAGAAAGACAGACCACATCTAATGACTGATTAATGAGAGAGTTTAAAGATGGTTCCATCGTGGCCTGACTTGGAGCAACTGAAGGATCAGGCTAGTTCCAAAGCTAGCTCCCAAGTTGGCTGAGGGTGTGTCTCAACTCAGTTTCTCTCTACCCCCTCCTATTTTCTTCCTCTCCTTTGAACACACATTGCTTTGAAGTATGCTCTTTAAAATGTTGCACCCTAGAGACCATCTCTGATTCAACTTTCCAGGCAACCCAACCAAAACACTAACATGATTTAATTTCTCATTGTTCATTTTATTTATATTCTATTAGAACTCCTGGAATCTGATATATGTTAGAAATTAGTAGTTGCTTTCAATCAGGTTCTGTCTCTTAACTTCAGACCTGTTCTCTCTGATATTTTTCTCTGTGATGCTGGCCTCTTGCTGAACTTACGCCAGTTGAGGGCTCCAGAGGGACAATGGAATGCTGGAGAATTAAGAGACACATTCCTTTCCCTTTCCCTTTCCCTTTCCTGACGGCTCCGGTCACTGTCACCAAAACAGTTGATTCCAGTCAGCTTTTCTACCAGAACCAGCTCCTTCTACCCCTCAGAGATACCTGGATCGACCACAGCTTCCCCTCCTCCATGGTCTGAATCTCAGCTCCGTGCTAAGTGTGATAGCAGCTTCCTGCAGTTACTACATGATCCCTCAATAGGCCCATTTGGACTTTTTGGTCCTTACATAGCAGATTACCAATTTGTAATTCTATATTTTGTCCATGTTTTTTGAGATCCATCCAAGATTGATACACCATCAATTTTTCATAAGAGAAATTAATGAATTACATGACTTAAAAAGCAATCTTCAAGTTTCATAATAGAAAATATTTGAGAATAATATTCAATGGAAAAATACACTCACAGTTTTTATTTTTCCTTAAGCTTATTTATTTAGAGAGAGAGGGAAAGAGAGACAGAGATCAGAAAGGGGGGTGAGAGAGAGAGAGAGAGAGAGAGAGAGAGAGAGAGAGAGAGAGAGAGTCAGAGTCCTAAACAGGATCCATGCTGTCAATGTGGAGCCAGACGTGGGGCTCTTTCTTGCAAACTGTGAGATCATGACCTGAGCTGATCAAGAGATCGACATTTAACCTATTGAGCCACCCAAGCGCCCAAGACTGTCTTTTTTTCATTGGATATTTTTTCCTTCTTTTTCAAAGGTTCATTGAGTATATAATTATGCTTCTGGGTTCTGACTTATGTGTCCATTTTTGTGCCAGTACTGTACCGTTTTCATTACTACATTTTTGTAATATGACTTGAAGTCCAGAATTGTGATGCCTTCAGTGTTGTTTTTCTTTTTCAAGGTTTCTTTGGCTATTTAGGGACTTTTATGGTTCCATACAAGTTTTAGGGTTGTTTGTTCTAGCTCTGTGAAAAATGCTATTCATATTTTGATTGGGATTGTATTAAATGTGGAATTGCTTTGGGTGGTATAGACATTATAGCAATATTTTGTTCTTCCAGTCCATGAGCATGAATGTCTTTATGTCATCTTTGATTATGTCAGCAGTGTTTCATAATTTTCAGAGTTGAGGTCTTTTACCTTTAGCGAGGTTTACTCCTAGGTATCTTATTATTTTTGGTGAAATTGTAAAGGGTGTTATTTTCTCAAATTCTCTTCTGGTACTTCATTATTTGGGTATACAGATGCAACAATTTCTTCACATTGGTTTTGTATCCTGTGATGGCTAAATTTGTTTATTAGTTCTGGCACCTTTTTGATGGAGTCTTTTACGTTTTCTTTCTTTCTTTTAAAAAATATTTATTTATTTATTTATTTATTTATTTATTTATTTATGAGAGAGAGAGAGAGAGAGAGAGAAAGAGAGAGAGAGAGAGAGAGAGCAAGTGCTAGTGGACAAACAAGGGAGGGGCAGAGAGAACAAGGGAGACACAGAATCCAAAGCAGGCTCTAGAGCTGTCAGCGCAGAGTCCAACACAGCGCTTGAACTCACAAACTGTGAGACCATGACCTGAGCTGAAGTCGGCCACTTAAACTACTGAGTACCCAGGTTTTCTACATCTAGTATCATGCCATCTGCAAATAATCAAAGTTTTACTTTGTTCTTACTGATTTGCATGCCTTTTATCTCTTTAATTGTCTGATTGCTGTGGCTAGGACTTCTAGCACTATATTGGATAAAAGTATTGAGATCAGACAATCTCATCTTACTGACCGTAGAGGAAAAACTCCTGGTACGATGTTAGCTGTGGGATTTTCACATATGGCCTTTATTGTGTTGAGGTATATTTCCTCTAGACCTACTTTGTTTAGGATTATTATCATGAAAGGATGTTGTACTTAGTCAAATCCTTTTTTTAGCTGTGTTTATTGAAATAATCATACAATTCTTATCCTTTATTTTACAGATGTGATGCATCACATTGATTGATTTGTGAATATTGAACCATCTTTGCAACCCAGGAATAAATCCTCCTTGATTGTGGTGAATGATTTTTTCAATGTATCATTTAATTCCATTTGCTAGTATTTTGTTGAGGATTTTTGCATCTATAGTCATTAGGGGTATTGGTCTGTAATTTTCTTATTTAGTAGTGTCTTCTTCTGGCTTTGATATCAATGTAATGCTGGCTTATAGAATGCATTTGTACGTTTACCTACATTTTCTAATTTTTAGAATAGTTTAAGAAGAATAGATATTAATTCTAACTTAAATGTCTGGTAGAATTTGCCTGTGAAACCATCTGGTCCTGGACATTTGTTTGTTGGGAGTATTTTGATTAATGACTCAATTTCTTCGCTGGTTATTGGTCTGTTCAGGTTTTCTATTTCTGTTTTAGTTTTAGTAGTTTTTATGTTACTAGATATTTATCCATTTATATTAGGTGTCCAATTTGTTGGCATATAATTTTTCATAATATTATCTTACCATTGTTTGCATTTCTTTGGTGTTGGTTGTTATTTCATAGCTCGGAGACTGTATTGATTGATTTAGTTATCCATGTATGTGATGACTGCATAGGCATATGTCCTGTAAACAGGCAAAGAATAACTTTTAAAAGAGTTTAGTACAAATGGCTAAGAAAATGGTGTTTTAATCCTGTAAGGTTTTTATTAATATTGGGAAATGATACATTTTGGTGAACTGGAATTTTAAAATCTATGATTAAAACTAAATATATGTTCTGTATATAACTATAAAATATTTTCTGGTATAACCTTATTTTAGTGAGATCACAAGTTTACTAAATGAAAGTAATGTTCTATAAACACAGGCCTTCAATATACAAAATTGGAAAGTTGTGGGAAAAGAGTCTATTATTTGAATATTTCATTAAAATATTATGTATGTAATCACTATCATCACCTTCTAATTCTAAGCAAAAGTGCTGTATTTTTTTCAATCAGCCCTAAATTTATAGAACTTGTTAAGTATATGAGTTTGCAATTATGAAAGTACTTTAGAAAATTTTAGCCATTGTGTTTAACCATTTTTATCAATATCACATCTTTTGAGATTAGTGTGTATTTCTCTAAGAAAATCATTTCAAAATATTTTCCCAAGAGTTGTAATTGATCGGTGTTATGTAAATTTCAAAAATAACCTTTCTTTTTTATTTTCAAAGTAATGTATGATAGGATATACATTTCACTCAGGATAATTTTTAATATACCTTTATATTGCTCATGAATAAAAATACTATCTGATATAGTGAAAGGAAATAAATATTTACTGAATGATGCAATCTCTTTCTCATATATTTTTTCATATGTTATTGCATTTATATATCCTGAGAAATGAGGTTCCTTGTTTTATTAATTACAGAATTTTAATTATAATACATTCACTGCTACCCATTTTTGTTCCTTATTTTTACTGAGTTTTTCAGTTCAGAATTGTAGTCAGAGTGCAGTGAACTCATAATTCGCTTTTTTCCTGCAATCCAAGGATGTCTACCCCTGCATTGCTTGCAGTAACACAATCTGGGGCAAAATAGTTTAATGTACAACATAGAGAAGACTGGTTAATAAAATGAGAGATGAAAAGCCATTAATCAAGTATTAATTGTATGCTTTAAATTTTTTAAAAGTAAAGGAGAATGTTATATTAAATGGAAGACATGTTAAAATATAGAATGATGAAAAAAAGCAAGAGACCTCTCAGAACATTATGCAGTTTCGTTTTCTTACTTTTATTATGCAGTGTAATCACTCTTCAGAATACAAGCTGAGGAATACTCTAACAATCTTCAATATAAGAAACTAGGATATTCGATTTCATTATTGTTACTGCTATAGTTAAACTTTCAAAAAATTAAATTTTACATATTTTTCCTTTCTTAAAAGTTACCTATTAAGCTGAAATTTTGCAAATGCTCCCAACATTCTGACTCTCACTTTAAGGTACTATCTAAAAACTATCAAATATTTGTGGATATATAGATATTTAGAGTTATAGCCATTTTGGTTAAATGAATAAATTATGTAATTTTTAGTATCAATATTTACATATATTATTGACCACTCTTCATTACACTTGGACGAATGGAAATTTTAATTTGCCAGTTAGTTAGGATACAGTTTTACTGTAGGTTTATTCTTCAGCATAATTTAAACTAGCAATGAAGGAAAAATTAGACATTTTGTGCATTTCTATTTTCAGAGTTATTTTCTACAACTGCTCCTTAACAGACCAGTGAAATTTTAAGTGCAAAGAAGTACATAAGTCTCACAATGCCCCATTTTATTTTTAATATCTACATTATTTTCTTGAAAATAAGTTAAGATGCTGTTCAAGTTTACTTAGTTTTCTTAGTGATAGGTTATGTATGGAAACAAGACATTTTGAAGAAAGTAAACTTTAGTGTCTGATTAAAATGTAGTTTGGTAGTTACATATATTTGAAATGGACACAGAGAGAAGAAAATTAAGTATTTATAAAAAACAAGAATCAGGTAACTCAGCACTGAGAGAGGACTATCTAAAGTACAACAATTAAGTATTTGATAAATTGTAAAACATCTTGCTAACATGAGGCCTGAGGCAGTCATAAGTGTGAAAGCAGCTGTCCAGAGAGCCTCAAAGATCTAAACTTAATTATTCATATATATGCATTATTCTAGGTTAGTTTAGTCTCCAGATTTTACCTGAAAGATTTTCCAGTGTATTCTTCATTGCAAAATGATTGATCATATTAAAATCTCCCCAATGACTTTTCATTACAATTAGAATAAAATCTAAATGTCTCACTGTACCTTGTTAAGATCCCATATGAATTGCAGCCTGTTTAACATTCTAACCTCATTTGTTTGTTTGTTTGTTTGTTTGTTTGGTGCAACTTAACCTCTGTTTTAATTGCTTCCAGCCATGTGGTAAAAACTGAGGCCCCACATCATTTCTTAATTCCTGTGTCAGTAAAATGTCACTGTTTGTACCAGTAAATTCTTGTAAACCAATTTGTCCTAACAAATAGTTTCATAATCAGCACAAATGGAATGCTTATGAAAAATTAGTTTAAGACACTTGCTTAACTTTATCCAATAATATAAAACTATTATTTCATAAGTATTTGTAATACCCCCCTAACAGGAATGCCATGCTTTAATTCACATTATTCTGGGCCCCAAACCCTTTTCTCTGACTTGCCAGATTGGAGATACCACTAAGATGAATATATTAATAAGATAAATGAGTTCATTTTTACTTGGACAACTGGATTTTATGGTGTTATTTATAGGGGCATCAATAGTCCTAGAGACCCCATCAAGATCCAGTTGTAATGCCTCAGTATTACAACTCAGTAAACTTACTCAGAAGCTATGTGATCCATTGAGTCCCTTGAGCCTCCTTCCACAGGTGTCTCTCTGTCTGTGAAGGTGGGTTTGTTGTGGTGGGTAAGTCCAGAACTGAGTCTGTGCTCCCAATTCTTTTCACCACACCCTCTATTTTCTTTACTAGAAATGGGGCTATTTCTTTTTAGGGCTTCTTTGATTACCAGCGATTTAAAATGTCTTTGGTGGAATCTGCTATGTTATTAATGACTCTGTCTCTTCTCTTCCTTTTTTATTGGGAATGTATAAAATATAGTTTTCAGGGAGGTCAACCGTGGGTTCAAAATGTCTCTTGTCTTCCTTCAGACTGAAGGACTAATGAGTAAAAATGTCTTTTTAGACTTAAAGGAGAACTTTGCCTTGAATTTTTCAAGACATTAGGAGAATAATCCTCAGTCTTATTTTGTTTTATCAATGAGAATCTAGTTGTCAGAAAAATATTTTCTCTATACTTTCTACTCACTGATAGATAGCTTTTAGTCTGGGGACCTGAGGCATGAATTCACAACCAAGATATCTCACTAATGTTTACCATCTTCCTCTGGATTTGTCTCAGGTTAAGTCCATACTTCTTCCTTCCAAGAATTCTCTTATATGTACTTTCATTATAATGTTTTTGTGAATGCACTTAATCTTTCAAATGGCATTATCCTCCCTAGTAGCATTTAGAATTACAGTGGCCACCCTAGGGACTTTTTATATGAACAAAATTGTTCATCTTAGAGCTGCCAAAGAACAAAAGGACAGCAAAATTTCAAACATGGAATGGTCTGCATTGTTGATTAATATGGGGAATTTCTGGGAAAAACTCAGATACTGAAATTGAATCCTGAATAAATTCTTCATCTAAGATAAATGCCAGATATGAAAAATGTTAAACTTTGTATTTTTGGAGTCCCTCTCAACTTCAGCCTAAGTACCTTTATTCTTTATCTGCTTTAAGCGCCACCGTTGCATCATGTTCCTATCCTGCTATGGCATAGCTCTGTGTTCTGCTTTGTATAATTTCTTTTTCGTATCTAATAGTCCCGTGCCCCTCCTCCCAGATATTAACACTGTACTTGGGCAGTTATGTCTTACTATTTTATTGAGGTACCAGAATACTTTTCATGGTCCCTTATCCAGTATATGTCATTTTAAGGAATTTTAATTTTTATCACTGAGGAATTTGAAGTTTTCTGTTCTTTTATTTTGTAATATGAGAATGATCTTTTGCTATTTTCTAAAAAAGTGAGCTGAAGTATAAGATAGATTCCATCTATCTTCTCCATGTTTTAGATGAGAAAAATATTTAGAAGTTAGTATTTTGTTGAAATTAAGTGCACTGTCTAGGAGATGATGCATACCTAGGAAGTAAATCTCTCACTTCCGAAAGGCTACAAGCCATTCAAAACTGTCATGTATTGGTCACCCAGAGTACATTAAGAGTATTACTGAGTCTTATTAGCCACTGCAGGCAGCGGATTCCCAACATTATTGAAATACTAAATGATGGTACTAAATGCTGGCATAGATAGGGGGCAATAGACATGCTCATTTATTGCTGTTGAAAAATGGTAGCCACTTTGGGAAATGATTTGACAATTTCTTATTAAGTAAACTTAACAAACAAGCCAGCAATTTGGTTGTTAACTATTTACACTACTGAATTTAAAATGTTACGAACTTGTATGTGAAATTTTAGTGGATTTATTGATGATTGGCAAAAACTCAAAATAATCAAGATGATTTTTACAGATGAGTATCCAAACAAACTGTGGTGCATCCATACAATGGAATGCTGTCCAACAATAAAATCGAATAATTTATAGATTTAATCAACACTATAAATGAATCATACATTCATTTTGTTAAGTGGAAGGATATAGATTCAAGTAAACACGTATAGAATCATATGGAAAACAGTTCAGTGGTCCTTGGGTTGGGGGAGGGGATAGTGGTTGACTATAAAAGGGAAGCACAAAGGAAATGTAAGATGAAGGAATGGTTCTATATGGTACTGGAATGGTAAATAAAATGCATGTAGCAAAACACAAAGAACAACATATCACAGAGAGCAAACCTCGTTTTATGGAAACTAAGGAGAAAAAAAAGATGTAATCAATCAGTGTCTGGGGATCCCTAGATGGAAGAAGGTAGACTGTGCCAGATGACTCTAACTGTGCTAAAAATGTATGAAAAGCTGCACTTATGTAATTAAAAAGCAGTGTTTGATGGGAATTTTAAAGCTAATGACAAAAGAAACAACATAAATATCAAGATTCCAAAAATGCTGTTTTTTTTTAAAATAAATTCAGAAATGAACAATGTGTGGTCTAAAATAATAGACATTTGATGGGCGCCTGGGCGGCTCTGGCAGTGAAGCCATGACTTTGGCTCAGGTCGTGATCTCATGATTTCTGAATTCGAACCCTGTGTTGGGCTCTGTGCTGACAGCCTGCTTTGGATTCTGTGTCTGCCTCTCTTTTTGCCCTTCCCCTGCTCACACTCTGTCTCCCTCTCTTTCAAAAAATAAATAAGCTTAAATTGTTTTTTTAAATAAAATAATAGACATTTGATTTGAAAAGGTATTTTGTGGAAGAATACAATTATATTAAATATTAACTGGGCACCTGGGTGGCTCAGGTGGTTAAGCATCTGACTTTGGCTCAGGTCATGATCTCATGGTCTGTGGGTTTAAGCCCCAAATCAGGCCCTTTGCTGACAGCTGATAGCCTGGAGCCTATTTCAGATTCTGTGCCTCCCTCTCTCTCTCTCTACATCTCCCCGCTTCTCTTAAAATAAACAAACATTTAAAAAATTTTAATAAATTCACTTAAAAGATTTAGAGGCTTTTTTTCATAAAATAATTATAAAATTAATGTCAATTATTATCTTAGGTAAGCATAATTACATTTACTCAACTGACATTTTACTAAATTTTATTCATATCTCTGAATATAAATACATAAAATTGGCCAAAATTTGCTTTTGGAAATATATCATTGGGTATGTTTGTAATTGTTTGTTTTGGTAATGTATACCAAATGTTTCATCTATAAAGCTCTAAGGATTTGGCTTAATAGTGCATTAGCCTTTTTTGAGTTCCATTTTCTCAAGAGCTCAGGAATTTTTCTTGTTTCATTCATTGCATCACTACACATTTGGTTATTGGACACTATTTAAGGGATACAGACAATGAAAAAAAACAGGTAATAATTCTTGCTTATGGAATTTACATTCTTGATTTTACCCTAAAGCATCAAGGTTATTTATGGTATGTGATTTAGAACTGTATGTATTTCATAATAGCTCTTTCGAAAAAGGGTCATTGAAATAATAGTATCATTTCCTGTTGTGACTAAACAGAAGAAACCAATTTCATATAGATATATAATTATGATATGTTTTATAGACTAACCTGTGTGTTTTCTTGTGTGATATTAGAACTTTCTATGACATGTCAGTGTACTTGCAAAATTTCGGTAATATAGAAAGAAGTCAAGTACATCTTATCATGTGTATATTGAGAGCGAACATATTGTGCATTTTAATAAAGCATTATGTATGTAAATCAAAGAGAAAAGTACAATTAGTTTCAACAAATTCATATATACAAAGTTCATAAAGAAAATTTTAATAAGTACCAATATAGCAAAATTTTTAAATTGTAATAGATTCTATTATTTTCATCATTCAGTGAAATAAAGTGTTATCTGAATATAAATACATAGGTAATCAAAGTAAGTGAATGAATTCAGGAATCCTCATTTCTTTTGACTGTGCATTATGTTAGTAATACATAATTATTATGTATTAGTAATATAATTTCAATTATATAGCCTTAAATTACCTTCAAATCTCCTCTCTACTAGACTTGTGAGCCACAACTTGATAGATGCTTAAAAATTGCCAGTAGCATGTAGATTATATAAGTGTCGTGATAGTTTTAAGATCTGTTTGACTGTATAGAAATCTTTGTCATACAGTATATTCCAGAACATTTCAGGAACTTTATTTAGTTATCTAATTAGTTGAGTATTATTTGTTCATGCATTCATTTTTTTCTTCCCTTTGAATAGGTGTTACTTGCATATATAGGCCAAGTTTAAAAGATATAGTAAAGTAAATTTTGAAAAGAATATTATCCTTTTTTCTGTTAGATTTTTCATTTCCATCCTTTCTGCTTTCTAGTTTTGTTCATTTGCTATTACATTTATGTACTTAAAGAATACATACCTACTCCAGCTACTAAAAATTTGGAAATCAGCACACTTAGATTATCTCACATTTTAAAAGATATTTTATCATTGTTCTCAAAAGTTACTTATATTCTGTATCTATAGTACGCCTTTTTCTTTTAGTCCTTACTCAATAAAGCAGTTAAATAGATTCAGTGCCCCTTGACTGCTCACTTGCCATTTTTCTTTTCGTGGATAATATATGTTTCCTAAGAATTTCTTCAAAATGAACTTACAGTTCAAATGAACTACCTAGGAAGTCTGGTTACTTATAAGCTCAAAAATATTGCTCCCTTGTCCCTGTTTCATTCATGTTTGAATGGTAGTTTGGCTAGCTATAAATTTATTAGGTCACACTTCCTTTCCTTGAAGATTGTATAGGTGGTTTTTCACAATCATTATAACATTGAGTATTGTTGAAGGTCAGCCTATACTTTCACCTGATAGATGAATCATTTTTTTTCTAGCTGCCCAAAGTATTCATATATATGAAATTTGAAATTCAGTTAACTTACCAGGGTTTATTTCATAGTGGATACTATTAGTTTAACTTCTCTTAGAATGTACTGTTCTCTTTATAAAAGTAGATTGAAATATTATTTTATGTCTGAGAGGTTTTGCTATTAATTGAATCTCTAATTTTTTTTTTTTTCCATTTTGATTGAACCAAATAGGAGATAGAAGGTAAGAGTGTATTGGATCTTGTTTAAAAAAAAAATATTGCTTCTTTTGGTTTTCTTCATATTTCATTCAGTGTTTCATTATCCTCACTTTGTTTTGCTCATTTTTTAGTCTTTTTCTTTGCTTTTTCTTTTTGTGATTTTTAACCATGTTTATTACATTTGTTCTCCTTCCACTATAGCCTTTATTTTTATAAGACATTTAAAATTTTAGATTTTTGAATTTTAACAGCTCATGTTTTATTTTCTTTTTACCATTTCTTATGGAAAAATGTATAAAATGCTCTTGTGTTACTAAGATGATGACTTCAATAGTTTTGTAATTAACTGTGATTTTTGGTGATGACATTTAGCAGTTCCACAGCAGTATTTTTGTGGAGAGTATTTTTTCTTTGGTGATTTTTCTTTCTTTTTCTTTATTTTTGTCCTATTTCCTTATAGTTAACTTTGTATAAGTCTATAATTGTTACTTTTGAAATATTTCTCTTTTTTCAAATCAGATAATTCTTTTTTTAATTTTATTTTTTAGCATTTTAGTTATTTTTGAGAGAGAGAGGGAGACACAAAATCCAAAGACAGGCTCCAGGCTCTGAGCTAGCTGTCAGCACAGAGCCCGATGCAGGGACCGAACCCATGAACTGTGAGATCATGACCTGAGCTGATGTTGGACACTTAACTCACTGAGTCACCAGGTGCCCCCGAATCAGATAATTCTTCATAGGGTGGAATCCAGGTTCATATTCCTGGAACTTCCCTCATAATTTAGGGTTATGCAGGTGTGAATGAAATCTCCCCAGCAAGTCAAGTGAAGCACGAGGGCCGCACATAACCCAGAATATCTTGTCTCCCCCTTCCTGAGACTTAATATTCTCATCTAGACACATAAACAGCTCCGTGTGTGCCTTTAACTCCTGCCCATTAAACTACTCACCCAGCAAAGTCCCACAGCCGGTCTTTGCACTGTTTTTCATTATTCAAGATGAAGATTGTTGCTTTATACTTCAGAGTGTGCTACTTATTTGATGAAGAGTGTTGTGTTTTTTAAGATCTGTAGCTATGGGATATGCTGATCTACACGTTGTTTTTTTTTATAAAAATTACTTGACTTTCAAAAGCTTTTGGAAATAACCACTTCTCCTGTTTAGGGATTCAGAGTTTTAGATACTTTTGATTTTTTTGAATTTTATATTTTATTTTTGTTTCTCATTTTAATATTTTCTTTTGGGTGATTGCCATGAGAATGTAAAAATTAATACATTTTCACAGATATTTAAGAGCAATAAAACAAGTTTTATTAGTCACTCTAGTCTTTCACTGAGTCTTACCAGATGTAAACTGACTTTATAATTATATCTTTGGAAATCCAGGATTAGTGCATGTATACATTGATTTTATCACTATGAAAATTATGCAATTGGATGTTCTTCTGCTTTCTTCTCTTCTAATGCATATTATTTAGGTAATTTATCCTTGTTCATCATTTTCTTATTCTGTGTATACTTGGTTTCCATTTTTTCTGCTGTAGACTCCTATATTTTACATATGCTTAATAAATTCCCTAGTTTACATTTGTCTTTCCATGTGATTATTTGTTATATAGCTCTCAGCAGGACAGCCTAACTCTTCCATCTCTTATAAATAAAAAACTGGCAAAAAATGGCTCATGAAGAAATAGAATCATATTTTGTTATTTCTTTAATTTGTTCCTGCACACAATACACCACACATATACACATTCATAATTTCTTCAAATAACAGTGGCTTTCTGTTTATGTCCTCACATTTTACAGAGTATATACATTTCTTACCTGATTCCTTTCTTTCCCCCATTTAATTCAACTGAGTTGTGGATTAATGTCAAATCTAGGCATTTTCTCTATCAAAGTAAAATGGAAGTCCAATATACAGACATAAGTTAATATGTTAGATTTATTTTGCTTGCTACAGGTTCTTTCTTAGTATTGTTGCCCAACTGATTTTATGTAAATAAGAAATAAACATTTCAGACTTTCTCTTATTTACAGATTTGAAATTACCTCTTGTTTTTGTCATTGTTAGTTTTACATCTTGGCAGAAAAATTATTCTCTAAAAAAAAAGAGTCAGTATTCTAAATTTATCACTGAATCTCATTTGTGATCACATTTTTATATTATATTATTTTCTTTATTTTTCTCTCTTCTTTTTTTGGTGATGGTGGTGGTTATGTTTAAATGAAGTGCTTTTACAGCACCAAAGACTTAATCATCCATTTCCTATACTTTTGCATAGACCTCAAGTATATTGTAGTATAGATGTGGAATTTAAGGAAAGGTATTAAGCAAGCTATGTTTTAGCTTATGGGCAAGTAATAAATTGTATCATTTGTATTGAATGTATCATAGATAAGCTGCTACATAACAATTGCCACTTCAGATAGCTGTGAAATTAGGTAATTAGTTGTTACGTAACCTTCTAATTGCTGTATAAGTCTAATTACATGAAATAGAAGTTGGGGTTTTGATTTTTTACTTTGCTTTTCTGTTTGGAGTGTGATTGTAACTACTGTATTGTAAATGATGGAAAATAAATGCATATGTTAAAAAAAATAAAGTTAGGCCAAGATTCCTTTACTTTTTAAAAGATAAACCATACTTATTATTATGTATACATATTTATGTTTTTCCAAAATTATTATAACTAGTATTATCTCAGGTTTATATATTAATTACTCCTACACTAAAATAAGCAGCTATTGTTTTTTTCAGATCCAGGAGAAAACTGGTAGACAGGAACCAGAAACAGTCTAGCTAACTTTTCATACACATTTTATATCACTTTGATGAATTTTAAGGTAGGAAAATAAGTGTATATATTACATGACTTAAAGACATTTGCATATCCTGTCAAGGTAAAGTCATTTATGTATAAAGTAAGGAGCAAAGGCTCATAAAACTACATTTAGTAACTAATATATGCATCTTTTTCTTAAAAATTGCCCACATATATGAAGTTTGTATACTAATTAAGTTAATATTAGTCTAAGGTGACTAAAGATCTGGAAATTACAGTTTAAGGTAACACATTATGTCCATATGACTTGTGGCATTACAAGAATTCACAATGTCAACAAGTTCATATAATTATGAGTCTATATTCTTATAATTTTATTTTATATTTTTATTTTTAAGTAATCTCTACAGATTTGACATGGGGCTTGAACTTAACAGTAGTCAGATCAAGAGTCACATCCTCTACACCCAACATGGGGCTTGAACTTAACAATAGTTAGATCAAGAGTCACATGCTCTACAGATTGAGCCAGTCAGGCACCTCCATGTATTCTATTTTTTTTTCTTTTCAAAGTTTTATTTAAATTCTAGTTAGTTAACGTACAGTGCGATATTAGTTTCAGGAATAGAATTCAACAAATTATCACATATACAACAGATTTTTTGATAGTTACATTATCTTGGCTATCACTTTATTATTTTTCAGATGGATATATAGCTACCTTTGAGAAAATAAAACATCCTTTTTTCAAGTATATAATGTTTTAGGATGGTTTTGATATTAGTTTCAGTGTTCTGAAATTTCAGAAAAGGGACTATAGGGCACAGCAAGGGAAAGACTTTAGGATTTCTAATTTTGAGGAAACTGTCCGGGGGTGCCTGGGTGCCTCAGTCAGTTAAGCGTCCTATTTCAGCTCAGGTCATGATCTCGCGGTTTGTGGGTTCGAGCCCCAAGTCGGGCTCTGTGCTGACAGTAAGCTCAGAGCATAGAGACACGGATTCTGTGTCTCCCTCTCTCTCTGACCCTCTCCTGCTCACACTCTCTCTCTCTCTCTCTCAAAAATAAATTTTAAAAAAATAAGTAAAAAAAATCAGTCCCGTTTTCTTTTAGGAAGAATAAAAAGTATTGTAGTGCAACTTCTGAGTCACTTATGTTCAAGATACTGTTACATACTCTAAGATGTCAGTAGACCAAAGAATGGTGACCAGAGAGAAATGCAGCAACAACCTAGAAACTAGGTGAAAATCTATTTGAAAAGAATCTGACCAAATATTACTTCTGAATTCAAAGAGAAAAATATGATCAAAGAATAAAAATTTAGGCAAAACTTTTATGAAGTAAATGAAAAGGTATCAAAGTTGAAGATTAAGCTGATATAGTCAATTCATTTTATGACACACATTGCAGCAAGTTTTTCAGGCATATTCTGCTTGCATATTAATGGAGTGATTGTGAATATAATTTTGTATTAGGGAATTATCAAGATCGATCTATAAAGTATGAGCTTTTTATTGTTAGGCTTTAATTCCAAAACCATAAACACTGTAAGTAGCTAACTTTCATATTTGGATGAGTAATGCTTCTATTTCCTAGGTTAAAACATTGTGCTAACCCAATTTATAAGAGCAAATTAGCTAGAGTAGGCTATTGTGATAAAACAGAGTCAAAATATATAATGATTCACATAAAATGAAATTTCATTTCTTGCTCATATGCCAGTTCAGGTCAAGTTCTTATAGGTCAGATTTTGATGCTGTAGAAAGAACATCAGTTGTCACCCAGCTGAGCCTGAAGAGGACAGAAATTGTGAGGGGAATCCATCAGAATAATTGTCACTTAAAAGATGTAAAACACAATTAATTCTTTCTATAAAAAGAGATGGAGGATAGTCACACTTAACTTCATGCCTATTGAAGTCCTGTCATAAAGCCGATGCTTGATTTATCTTGACAACAGGATATAAAAGAACATATTAAATCCAGTGTTTCCACGAGAGAGAAGTTGTTAAATTTCTAATAATCAGGCCTTTAATGAATGTATAATATATCTATTTTTTTATTTTAAAACTAAAGTTCTTTAAATAGAACATTTGGACACCTTTTTGAATTGTGAAATTTTAACAAGATGTTTTCAAAAGAAGAGACATTTCTCTACATTAATCCTTGCTTCTACTAAAATGAAGCTTACAAAGGTCAAAAGCAGATGGAGCCTTCCTGCCCCTCCTTTTGCTGTCACACCTATGGAACAGCAGGGTCCTCCAAACGAAAGGGCAGGAGTGATGTTCCCTATAATGAATAGTGCTATTTTGTTACTTGACCTTCAAGACAGCCTGAAAATTTCAAGTCAGAGATCAGTGTGGGAAAGCAAATTGATGAGCGGGAACACTGTAATCTTAGCTGATAACTCTTTAAAAGGTAACCAAAGCTATTTCTTTGGCTCCCTGGATAACGGTAAACTTTTCAAAGAACTTAAAAAAAGATCTGCTGGAGCATGAGGAAAAGTGAATATTTTGAATGGCCTTTTCAAGACCATGAGTCATGTTAGGAATCTTGAGACAATTGTTCTTCACAAAATGCTATTAAAAATGCTCAATGTACCCAAAACCGTGAGAGTAACATAAGACTGCATGTAAGCAAAAGCTTTGAGGACTTGGAGGAACTTCCAAGAAAAAGGAAATCATTAATGCCAAAAAATAGAAGAAGACCACAAAAGACAGGACATTAACCTGGATCTTAATTAGTGGAATTTGGACTGGGGTGGAAGGGCATATTATCAGATAAAAATGTTATAAAAACACAATCATAACAAAAGCGAAGGAAAATACTGAAAGCCTTTCTTCTAAAATTTTCTTTAGAAGTAGGAATGAGGGGCGCCTGCGTGGCTCAGTTAAATGTTCGACTTCAGCTCCAGGTCATGATCTCACGGTTTGTGGGTTCACGCCTCGTGTTAGGCTCTGTGCTGACAGCTAGCTCAGAGCCTGGAGCCTGCTTCAGATTCTGTGTCTCCTTCTCTCTCTGACCCTCTCCTGCTTGCATTGTCTCTCTCTGTCTCTCAAAAATAAATAAAAACATTTAAAAAATTAAAAAAATAAAAGCAGGAATGAGGGAAAGTCTTTAAAATGTTCTAGTTACATTTTTGTTTTAATACTTCTTACTGACTTCAATCCCTTAAGTCAAATATATGTATATACACGTATGCATACACATGTTCACACACACATATACATGTATATATATATATATATATATACACATAACTTTACAGGAAAATGATATTTCTAACTAGATAAAAGACCATCATTATGCATAATTTTTTGTAAATTTAAAAATATATTTCGTTCAAAATTATCTTGGTTATATTAATATACATTATAAAAGTGAAAATACTAAAGCAAGTGTTTCACAGAGTTTATTTTACAACACAGTTTATCCAGATGAAAATAATTTTATTAATATAGTCACTTTTGGTGACTGCTTCTTTGATTCAAATTATCTCTATGACTAGGAAAAAGGGGAATGATACTGTCTATAGGGGAAAGCCATATTAGTCCATGTGGTGTTTCTTCCAGCACATGTATGTTTTCTGCTCCCAGGTAAAGCAGCTAAGAGAGAGAACACTAAAACAGTCAGCCTGAGAAAACCCTGTCAAAGCTCAGTTCTGTGCGCCATGCCAGTTCAGTCTCATGGTCTTTCTTTTAGTTTGGCCACACGTTCTGTTCAGGTGATGCTGATTGCGCTGTTCTCCCTGATACTTGTACTTTTAACCTTGTTTTCATAAATCAGTAGACCATGTCTTGCTTACATAGTATTTAATTAGGCTTCTTTCACTATTTTATTACTTTCTTTTTAAGTTTACTTATTTTGAGATTGAGAGAATGCACAAGCAGGGCAGGAGCAAAGAGAAAGAATCTGAAGCAGGCTCCCTACTGTCAGAGCAGGGCCCGACCCGGGGTTTAAACTCACAAACTGTGAGATCATGACCTGACCCAAAATCAGGAGTTGGACACTTTAACCAACTGGGCCATCCAGGCACCCCTCCTTTTACTGTTTTAAATGGTAAAGCCCTGTGTTTTAGTATTTTATTATATACTAGGAATTCAATGTTATTTTAACTTCAATTGTGCTTTATTTTTATCAGGGTAACTAAAGCATTTAGTTAATATTCTTTTTGCACAGTTACGGAGGACTTTAGTTGGTCTGCTTCAAACCTGTTTCTCCACAGGTACATTAACAATTTTCATGTGCAGGTTTGCATCATGCTATTTTATTTAAAATACATATATTGCATTATTGCAGATTTTATATAGTAAAGTTTTTAGTTAGGACTTGAAAAGAGTACTATAATTGGTTGACTCCTAGTACAAAAGTTGATTATGACTGACATAGTAAAATCAGAAAAAGAACATTAAGCATCATTGAACATAAATTTTCTTTTTTTTAATTTTTTTATGTCTTTTATTTATTTTTGAGAGAGAGAGAGAGATAGTGTGAGCAAGGGAGAGTCAGATAGAGAGGGAGACACAGAATCTGAAGCAGGCTCCAGTCTCTGATCTAGCTGTCAGCACGGAGCTCAGTGCGGGGCTCGAACCCACAAACCGTGAGATCATGACCTGAGCCGAAGCTGGATGCTTAACTGACTGAGCCACCCAGGCGCCCCAAATTTTCATTTTTTGCACTAAAATTTCTATCAAAAAGCCAGTATAAGAAAATCCATATAAATATGAAAATCAAGTTTATTTCTTTTCTGTTATATTCTTATGATTTTGTTCAATATAAACTCGATTCTTGATAATCAAGTTCTAGTTTAGATATGGAACAGAAAGTTTGTACTGAAATCATATGACAGCCTACCCAGGTTAGAAACTATACTTGTAAACTATAACTATATATTGCATTGTGCCTCACAATTTTATGCCAGAGTCAACTCTACAGAATGTTGCATGCATGCTATCATTGTATTTACAAACATTAGTATTGGCTTTCATTTAAATTGTGAGATGTCAACACTAAGATTACAGGAGACAGAGGAAAATTGTAATTATTAAGGAGAATGAAAAAAAAATCTGTACGAAAGTCTGGATATGCTGATCTGGGTAAACAGAAAACTATTCTGAGTGAAGGAAAAACTAACAGGGAACTGAACCCAGTTTGAAAATTCTTTCCCATCTATCACAACCTAAAGGCAACATTTAAATGACAGAATTGGGCAAACGTGGTTGCTATAACAAGCTTTAGAGTTGGTGGCACAGCTGAGAATACAACATTCACTCATTTTTTTGAAACAGTGTTCTGACAAAAATGATTTGAACTCAATTTATTTCTTACCTGAAAAAGACTTCTAAAAGCTGAAAAGGAATGATACCAATTTTATAGGATTTCTACATCTATAGAAATCTGTGGCCTCTTTTGTCAACACAGGGGATTCCTCCATAGATCAAAAAACCAGGTCACTTATTGTACTCCTGAACAGTCAGCCTGTTTAAACTTATTCTTTGAGGTCTTAGATTTTTTTTTTCCTTCTTCTAGTTCATGTTTTTAAAATAAAAATTTAGATTTGGAAAAGTGCTGATTAGATATCTACTCTAGTGACACAACTGGGTACTGGGAACATAGACCTGGTGGTTATAGAGACATAATTATCAGAGTTTTGCTTCTGTGGTGAATCATGTTTAAAAATTTAATCTAATCCCATTAGATTTAGAAGATTTACAGTGGAAGCCAGAATGATTCAGAGCCTGTGTTATTAATACTACTTTTCTTTGATCTGATTACTGTTTAACATATTAAACTATGATATTGTCTTCATGAAAATTAATAAAGAGAAACCTCACTTATAATGGAGTAGGGAAGCCCTGAAGAAGAGGGAATACTCATGTCCAACCTCCCATTTCATCTTACTTCACATTCCTGGGTAGAAGGAACTTCACATTACCTCACCTGGAGACAGGAATATTTTCACCTTGCTCAGGGTCCCTAGACACAGAGACTGACACAGCTCTGCCAGTGAGAAGCAATCACTATGCTAAACCAGTGATTTCCTCAGTAGACTTGTTCAGAGCAGCCCTTCCCAAGTTCTTCCTTTTTCCTTATGAAGTAATTTCCCGTTTTTGTCTAGATTTGCCTATGATTTGCCATAGTCTGCATGTCCTGATTTGTAATTCCTCTGCTGTTTCCCAAGTAAACTCATTTTGCTAATTAAAACAAAACGAAACAAAACAAAACAAACAAACAAACAAACAAAAACAGGCCATTTCCTTTCTAAGGGTACATCTGCTAGCTAGTTTTACCATTAACCAATTGTGTAATTAGTTGTACATGTTTTCATGTGTAAAATGATTTTTTAATTCGTTTTAAATTATCCATTTCTATTATTTCATGAAAGAGAAGTTTAATTCATAGAGTCATCTAGATTGTTTCCTTTTCTCCCATTATAACAGTTAAGATAACAGTTAAAATAGATCCTATTTAAGATCTCAAAAACCTACACTTCCATTTCTCTCTCTCTCTCTCTCTCTCTCTCTCTCTCTCTCTCTCTCTCTCAATTCTAGAAACCGTTAGACTGATGTCTTTAGTTATAGTTGAACCTAGTGAAATATATACCTCAGGAAATATTTTGAAACTCCCAATAGTTTAATAGTCCCAGTGGGCTAGTAATATAAACACTTTGGGGGAAGGAATAAGAAACAGGAAGTAGGTCCTCTCCACTTTTTTTCAGAAAAAGTTCCATTAAACAGGTTTAGGATAATAATAGTGTTGAGTATTCTTTATGCATTCCGACAGTTTTTACCTTATTTGCAACAAGTAGCACCACTGGCAAACTATACACATAGAATTTACTTGAACTTTTGAATAAGGATACTAGCAGATTTAAAGATGAAGGAAAAGTCTAACAAGTAAAATTTCCATTTATATTTTTAAAATTTAATATTATTCCAAAAATGATAATGATTAGTGGAAAATCAGATTCCATAAAGCATATTTAAACATAAGTATATATACAGAGAATAAAGTATGTAGTAAAAATTATGCAGAACTTATATTAATAGATGGGTGTTGTATTCACATTACTCAAGTCTTTATGGAACTTCTTTATTGTATCTAGTTTGTAAAAATAACAAAAAGACTTCAAAGTATTCTTGCAGTGCATTCACATTCCACAGAATTCAGCAGATTAGGGAAACTTGTATTTTATTCTATTTAAATAGTTTAATGTTCAGATATTAAGTCTTCAGTGCAGTGACATCACATTTCACTAGTGAATTAATGTATTTTCTAAACATTCACTTTACTGGTGGGAGACGTGCAAGGAAGATAGTGCTTAGTATTTACATTTTTTTTGGAACCTTGATTTTTATCTCTAGACTAATTAGCAATAGAAAACTGGAAGGCTGGTTATAAACTAGACCGAGATGAATATTGAAAAAACACTGTTTAGTTCATTCAAATGAAGATTAAACAATTACCCGTTTTTAACAAAAGTGTGGGACAAACACATTTACAGCTCAGAAATTTACCTATTTTTTTTACACAAAATGAACATACATTTGGAGTTTACGAACTTACATGATTTTTGAAGAGTAATTTTATGAGGAGTCAGGGTCATTTGTATCAGTTGCTATTAGTTATGCTGTTGTATGTATAGCCTGATGACTTTGAAGGGTCTGCATTGAATTTGTTACTACAGAAGCATTTGTTTTTCATTTCCTGTTTTAGGAACTTTGATATTTTTTAAACCAGAAAATATATTTTTGATTGACAAAAGTCACTATGGAATACAAAATTGAACAGAATATTAGCTTAATTCATCACAGTTGCCGTCTGAAGAAAAAGAACTTATAAAATGAATTATTTCATAGCCAAACAGCTTTATTTGTTGCTTACTCTATGTACATACTGTTATTCCTGTGTAAAAATGCCCCTTTTCCTGGATTCAAAAGAATGCTTCTGCTTACATCAAATATTTGATTCAAAAATCCTTTGTCAAGTAGCATCTTTTCATCTTTCTCAAAAGAGATCAATGCTCATAATTTTATGAACTTATTTAAATTCTAGTTAGTTGCTTTAATCATTTGTGTGTGTGTATTCTTATATCCAGTAGGCTATGAATCCTGAAAGGCAGACACTTTCTTTCTTTTTACCTTCACCACCTAGAAACAGTGACTGACACATAACAGACATTTAATAACAAGTGGTTATATCAGAGTGCCTATGTAGATTATTAAGATGACATAGGCAAAATAACAAACATCATCACTGCACTGATTTAACTTGAATTTTTTTTTCCTTTTCTTTTACTTCAGTGCAAATAAATCTGCATCAACCTTTATACCTTCCTTCCCACAGCTTCCTTTTCTTGTCTTCTGCAAAGTACAAAATGGAAGGGTCTTGTTAATGGTTGTGGCGGGGATGCCTGGGTGGCTTTGTTGGTTGAGCATCTTACTTCAGCTCAGGTCATGATCTCGCAGTTCTTGAGCTCAGGCACCGCATTGGGCTCTGTTGTCAGTGCAGAGCCAGGTTTGGGTCCTCTGTCTGCCTCTTCCCCCCTTGTGCTGTCTCTCTCTCTCAAAAATAAATAAACATTTAAAAAATAAAAATAATAAAAAATAATACTTGTGACTAAATTACAGTTGTTATGTTTTAGTGAACTGACATTTCCATCTTCAATCTTAAGCTTACCTTTTGTCTCATTTCCAACAGTCCAAGAACTATTCCCTGGCTAAAGCTACACAGACAGTTTTCATGTTTAAATTCAAGTCGTACTGCTTGTTCAGTTTCAAGTATCTGTGATCTTAACCTGTATAAACTGTAGTAAACACCTGAACAATTTTAGTAACCCAACTTCCCCCTGCCATGGCTACTTGTATTGAAAAGGAGGGGTGCCTGGGTGGCTCAGTCGGCTAAGCCTCCGACTTCAGCTCAGGTCAGATCTCACGTTTGTGGGTTCAAGCCCCGCGTCAGGCTCTGTGCTGACAGCTAGCTCAGAGCCTGGAGCCTGCTTCAGATTCTGTGTCTCCTTCTCTCTCTGCCCCTCCCCCTCTCATGCTCTGTCTCTCCCTGTATCAAAAATAAAATAAAAACATGAAAAAAAATTTGAAAAGGAAATATTCTATCTTGATTGAGAAAATCATAATTAGGACTAAAGTCCCTTGAAGAAGAATTTATAAGCATAAAGCAAGGAAAAATACCTACCATTAATTCAGTTAACTTCACTGTAAAATAATCAACAGTTGATTACAGCTCTACAATATGAAAGAGAACTTGACTAGAAAATTTAGAGAACTTAATTCTAATTTCATTTTTCCTGTGCCTGATATATGACCATAAGCAAATCAAATCCTCTTTACTTCTTTTTGGTCACTTGGTCACTTTGGCCTAATATTAAGATAAATGGATTTATTAGATTCACTTCTAATTGTAAAATATCCTTTATAAATTTTCAGTAAGTAAACTTGCCAGTTTTATTATTTTAAGTATACTTTTTTTGAGAGATGGAGCACAATTGAGGGAAAAGAGGTAGGGAGAGAGAGAGAGAGAGAATGCCAAGCAGGCTCTGTGTTGTCAGCATGGAGCCTGATGCTGGGCTTGAGCTCAGGAATTGTAAGATGGTTGAATTGCAAGATCTGAGCTGAAATTAAGAGTAGAACACTTAACCGACTGAGCCACACAGGTGCCTCCCTGCCACTTTTAAAACATAGTAATTGTGTCAGACATGAACTCAGTTAACATTCTCTGAATATCTACCATGTACCGAGCATGTACTTGAGACTGAGTAGTTCTAGACAATACACTGCACAATGTGTGACAGTCATTTTTGCAGCAAAAATAAAAAGATGATAACATATCTAAATTTCTATAAGATTAGAAAATGGTGGGGCACTGGTGTGGCTCAGTCGGTAAAGTGTCCAACTCTTAGTTTCAGCTCAGGGCATGATCTCATGGTCTGTGAGTTTGAGCCCCACATCAGGCTTTGTGTGACAGCCTGGCACTGCTTGGGATTCTCTCTTCCTCCTCCTTGTGCTCTCTTCCCTCTCTCTCTCTTTCTCTCTCTGTCTCTCTCAATATAAATACACTTGAAAAAATTCTCATTAAGAAAATGATTAGACATTATTTACCTTTACAAAAAAAATCCCACAAGATAGGCATTATTATCCACAATTTATTAATAAGGAAAATGAGATCAAACTTGTGCAAAGGCTTTTAGCTATTTAGCAGCATTTTAATCACAATTAAAAGCACGAAAATATAATATTAAACTTTCTTGTCTTTTATTCTAATCCAACTATCACCAAAAGTAATATTGATAATATCAATAATAAATCCACATATAGTTACTTTAATATTTTTCTTAATGTAATACATTTGTTTGGATATCAAGTGTTGTACTTTATGGTGGTTTCTATTAAAGGCTGAAAGTTCAAATTATTCTCTTTTTCTTATACAGAGATTTGGAGTTTTATCATAGCTTGCAGCTCATTTGTTTTTTGTTTTGTTTATTTCCATTATCCAAGAAGAGTGTGTATACAGTAAGAATAGAATGACTCTTCCTGTGTGTATATGTGTAAATTTAAATTTAAATTTGACAATATCACCAAAACCTACAAGAAAATAGTCAAACACCAAGCATTTTCTGACTCTAATATACTATTGGCAGAATACTTGGTAGAATTCTGATTTACTTTTTTATATGTGGCCATGGGCCTGTCAATCACAAAATAGAGATAGCACAGAAATAAATGATCTGTAAATACTCTGTTACAGACATTCTGATATCCAACTGAATAAACTCAGTCACATTTCAGTAGACAGACCGAGTCAATATATCACAACAGATGGATGCACAAAGGTGATCATGAGGATGATTTAAGAACAAAAGACTCAATATAATTGGAATTATTTTGGAGTTGTTTCAGAGCATGAGCAAAAATGCATATATAAAAGCTGGTTCTTGAATAAACACTATGTAAAAACAACTGAGAGTTTCCATGCTATGCAGTTGTATAATAGTATAATATATATCTACCAATATAAACAATATTAAATCATTCATAACAAGGGTTTTTGAGATATAGTATAATAGATTTTTATCACTAGTAACAATGGACATTAACCCAGTTCAATTGCTGATAATACAAAATTGGCAAATATGAATAATGAAAAGTTACGTAATTATGTGTCACATATACTTTTTAAGATTACTAAAGTATTCTAGTACCACAAGGATTTAGTTGAAACACAAGCATATTTTTATAAAGTAGACATGCAATCATGGTAGTACATTGATCAATGAACTAATTCAGTTATGGTCATGCACATTTATTTATCCAGTAGACTTAAAGAGTTGGTGCTATTGATTCACTACATATATGTATATTATTTTTACCATAAAGAAATGGAAGACAAGTTTATACTTGAGTAAATGCTTAAAAGAAACTATTTGTTGCTTTAGTCTTTTGTTAAATTTAAGATATTAACTTGGGGATCTTCCTCTTTGTTAAAACAAAGTATCTTCCATCTCTTTAATTTTAATGAAAATTTATTTAGTTTGCTTTCCAGAATGGCAGAGTTCTGTTTCCCAGATGGCAGCCTGACAAACTCCACAGATGTACTCCCTAGCAAAACAAGCAAAGCTGGTGAAGACTGCTAAAAATAACCATTTAAATAAGTCCCTGGAAATTGTCCTATGGGCATAAATCAAATGAGGAAACATTTATTCAGGAAAATCTACAAATTCTCTCGCATCTGAACTATGGCCTGCTTCCTTCATCCTCACCCACCCCAGCTTAGCAAAACACAGAAGCTCTACTCCATGCAGGTGTAGCCAAAGAGACGGGATTCTTCTCCCATCAGTTCTCACTCAAAATTTAGTGTATCTCACTGGAAGGGGCAGAAATCAGTGTTTCTCATCCTCTCCAACTCTTTTTATTTTTTTTAATAGTTTATTGTCACATTGGTTTCCATACAACACCCAGTGCCCTTACCCACAAGTGCCCTCCTCCATCACCACCACCTCTTTCCCCCCCCTTCCCCTTCAACCCTCAGTTCATTTTCAGTATTCAATAGTCTCTCAAGTTTTGCATCCCTCTCTCTCCAACTCTCTTTCCCTCTCTTCCCCTCCCCCTGGTCCTCCATTAGGTTTCTCCTGTTCTCCTGTTAGACATATGAGTGCAAACATATGGGATCTATCCTTCTCTGCCTGACTTATTTCGCTTAGCATGACACCCTCAAGGTCCATCCACTTTGCTACAAATGGCCATATTTCATTCTTTCTCATTGCCATGTAGTACTCCATTGTGTATATATACCACATCTGCTTGATCCACTCATCAGGTGATGGACCTTTAGGCTCTTTCCATGTTTTGGCTACTGTGGACAGTGCTGCTATGAACATTGGGGTACATGTGCTCCTATGCATCAGCACTTCTGTATCCCTTGGGTAAATCCCTAGCAGGGCTATTGCTGGGTCATAAGGGAGTTATATGGATAGTTTTTTGAGGAACCTCCGCACTGTTTTCCAGAGCGGCTGCACCAGTTTACATTGCCACCAACAGTGTAGGAGGGTGCCCGTCTCTCCACACCCTCGCCAGCATCTATAGTCTCTTGATTTGTTCGTTTTAGCCACTCTGACTGGCTCCAACTCTTAAGAAGGAGAAACTAGATTTTTGGTTAGTATGGCCAAGAATCTGGGACTTCTTTCCTGCATCCACCCTCTACCCATTGGATGAAGTTTCTCCCCCAGTACACGGGCTGTAATTACAAGGTCCCCAATTGCCTTGACTTAGTTCACTTAGGGAAAAACTCATAATACCAAAAGTATCAAATCACCTAGCACATAGAGGAACTAACCCAGAGATTTTGCTAGAATAAGCACTACATAAGAAAAGACAAATCTGACACTCTCCTGAATGAGAGTGAATTTATTTGAAACAGGATGAGGGGAGGTTAAAAATTATGGGTGTTTTTAAAAATAAATGCTCTACTTAATTAAGAGCAACAAGGTAACCTATTAGCCATTCAGTTTACTGGAGAGAATCTAGGCAGACAGGAATAGATACAGCTAAGAAGAGTTCTTTGGCATTTAGAACAAAACTCCAAAGAAATGAGCTCGGAAACTACCCCACCTCAAATGTGATTGGACCAGACTGCTAAGGAATTGATGCCCCAGGGAATCATTACAGAGTAGAGCAATCAACCAAGAATTAGTGAAGCCTATTACAAAATAACAGAAAAGTGTAATACCAAATGAGGCAGACAGTTTAACAAAGAATTCATGGGAAAAGATGGTCAAAGAGAACTGCTAAAACCACCGTCATCCCAAGGACTGTTCACGTTAAAAATTGTCCTCTACTGTAGAACTACAGAAAATACTTCACACTGCAATGGAATAATTTCTCCTAAAATAGCCTAGCCAAGTCACAAAATAATCAACAAAATAAATATTCAGAGAAGAGGGAGGGGAATTAGCATCCAGACTTACTATAACACATTAAATGCCCACTTCTCAATAACAAACTAATTATGAGACATGCAGAGAAACAGAAAAGTTTGACCCACCCATAGGAAAAACAGCAGCCAACACAACCTTCCTTATGTGACAATGACCTGATAGTGAATCTAACAAAGACTTCAAATTAGTCATTATACACTTGTTCAAAGAACTAAAGAAAACCATGCTTAAAGACACAAAGGAAGACACAATGATCATGCAATAGAGAATATATGGTAAAAGATATTATAAGGCATAAAATGGAAATTTGGGACTTGAAATGTTCAGTAACTAAAATAATAAATTCACTAAAGAACTAGTGGTATATTTGAACTAGCAGAAAACATATTGATAGAGATAATGCAATATGAAAACAAAATAAAATGAACAAAAATGAACATAGCCTCAGACAAATTTGGGATGTCATAAAGTGTATCAAAATACACACAACAGGAGTGCCAAAGATGAAATACTAAAAGGAAGAAGTAGGGGAAATATTTAAAAAATAATGGCTAGACACTGCCCTAGTTTTGCTGAAAAAATTTAGCTAAATATCCAAGAAGTTCAATAACTCAGTGTAGCATAAATGCATAGAGATACATGCCCAAACACAGCATAGTACACAAACACAGCATAGTGAATGCAAAGAAAGACAAAGACTTACAAGAATCATTACCACTGGTGTGCATGGGTCCTTATCCGTCCAAATTCTCATTCTTAAACTGTTTGAACATCACTTATAGTAAAACAATTACAAAATTCTATTTCCTATTTTACTCCACCAACTTTCTAATCCCTTTCATTTTTGCTCACTATTTTACCTGCTCATTTAATTGTCTCTTTTTTTTCTTCTACAGAACTGAACAGGATAGGGCTACATAAACAAACAAGCAAAAAGACAACTTAGGACTCCTTTTTCCTAACTGAGTTTCCTTAAGCATCTGTGAACATAAAATAATCACCTTTGTTATCATGTTCTCACCATGTCCTGGGCTTATTTAATTTATGATTTATATTTTTTTCCTCTTCATTTTCTTGAATTTTTATATTCTTTAATTTCTTCCACACCATTTTTTCTGATTATTATTTTATTATTGAGTTATAACATGATGTCACTTCCATAAAATTCTTTAAAATTTGTTGTTATGCTTTAGCATCTAGTAGGTAGTATAATTTAAAAAAAAATTCATATATAATGGAGACTATTGTAGTTATTCACCGTGGCAATTACTGTATTGAGTATGCCTTGATTTGGGTAGTTTAATGTTCTGTAAATTAAATGTGTTTTTTTACTTCTTTACATTACTATTTATTCTCATAATTTGCTAAAGTATTGCTTTACATATTTAAAATTTCTTATGTTTATACACTTATGTAGAAGGTCAGTGGTGAACCAAACAACTTACCATTATATAATGATACACATTTCCCAAATAATGTTTACTTGTGTTATTTACTATTAGTAGTTACTCAATTTTATTTTGATTATAGTTTTTTTATGATGTTTTTTACATTTTTCTTTCAACTAACCTATTTTATTTTACATATATTTTCGGTATGCCTTTTAAAAATATACCTGCAATAAAAATAGCTTTAAAACACTGTAGAGGGGCACTTTGGTGGCTCTGTTGTCCGAGCGTCTGACTTCAGCATAGGTCATGAACTCACAGTTTGTGGATTCGAGCCCTGTGTCGGGGTCTGTGCTGGCAGCTCAGAGCCTGGAGCCTCCTTTGGATTCTGTCTCCTTCTCTCTCTACCCCTCCCCCACTCATGCTCTGTCTCCCTCCATCTCTGCCCCTCCCCTGCTTGTGCTCTGTCTTTCTCTCCTCCAGAAATAAACGTTAAAATAATTTTTTTAATAAAAAAATAAAACCTGTAGAAACATCTTTCATTTTCTTACAAATGTCTGGAAGAAGGCAAGAGTTTTCAAGGCTTTATGTGCATTCAGTTTGCAAATGTCAAAAGACAAGTCATTGTGGAAGAGGATTACCAAAGGGTATCAATTGTGGAAAGACTGATTCAAAAGAGGGAAGAATATTTTAACTGCCAACCACAATCTTTCCCCAGGATCTTAATGTTTCTTTGTTTTGTTTTGTTTTGTTTATTTATTTAATTTGTTATTTGTTCAGTGTTTATGAGAGAGAGAGAGAGAGAGAGAATGAGTGGGTGAGGGGCAGTAAGAGGGAGAGGGAGACAGAGAATCCAAAGCAGGGTCTCTCAATTTCTTTCTGCATGCAAAAGACACCAACCCACTCCCAATCCTAAAACCATCAAATTTGCATCTAATTATGATATTTATATAGTCCAGAAATCCAGGATCTTGCCATCTAAATTAGGACCAGATGCAATTAAAGCATCTTAAGTACACTTCTCCCAAGACAGGACTATGGGGACAGTTTTCCTAAAAGCCAAGGTCTAATATTCCAAGAGGATAAGTTTCAATATGGAACCACTTTTCAAAAAAAAAAAAAAAAAAAAAAACAACAACAACACTGCATGTGGGACATGTGGGTGGCTCAGTTGGTTAAGCATCTGACCTTGACTCAGGTCATGATCTCACAGTACGTGGGTTCGAGCCCTGAATTGGGTTCTGTGCTGACAGCTCAGAGCCTGGAGTCTGCTTTGGAATATTTGTCTACCTCTCTCTCTGCCCCTCCCCTGCTCATGCTCTGTCTCTCTTTGTTTCTCAAAAATAAATAAATGTTAAAACAATTAAAAAAAAAAAGAAAAACACTGCATGCATAATGCTTGCTCATCTTCCATTGGCCCAAACCAGGAATATCCCAGACCCGAAGGGGGAGGCATTCTAGAAGATAATGAACATCAGAAACTGAGATCTATTGGCAGCCACCACTGAAATAGCCTACCACATGCTTTCTTTAAATCTTACAATTGCTCTTTTCTTCTTTCCTCCTAATTGTAAGACTATGAAATTTTTGCTTCTGCTGAATACTTGTTTCTTCAGCTATTTCTTTGAGACCTTGTATAATCAATCACTTCCCAAATTGGGCTTTTCAACTACATAATCCAGTAATTCCTCACATAAATTATTAATGCTTCTGAAGCACTGAATTTTCTGGTTTTTGATGTGCATATTTATTCAGCCCTTGAAAGCTCATTGTTTCATAGTAGACATATAGGTCTCTTAGGTATCTTATTGAAGTAGTAGAGAATCAATACATACTCTGAACAAACAGGCCAAGAATGAAGTTTTATTCTCATAATCATAGGATGTCCAGAAACTTTTAAGGTTGTATTGTATTCTTATTTTCTTCTCCTTAAATAGATACAGTGTACTCCGTAAAGTCCCATTCTGTAGAGAGTCCATTTTACAAAAATTGCTTTTTAAATAGTCACTCATATTGATTTGAGTTATCTTAGATATTTGCCTTGTTATCATGCATATGAGCACAGTATGAAAAATTATGTGTAGGAAGGGCATGTCCAATCATTTGTATTTAAACGAATTTTGAACAAAATAAATCCAGAAACATTATCCTAAAATGTTTTTGTTTTGTGATCTGATCCTTACAATAAATTATTATAATATAATAATAAGGTATTTTATTCTTTGTATTTTTTATCCTTATATGTATTGTATTCACAATTTTTTTCCAATATCAACAGAAATTTCAAGCTATAAATATCACTTGTTAATGGTTAATTAAGGCATTGCACTGGAATATGAACTCTTAGTGAGCAAGGGATTTTGTCTATTTTGTTACTTGCTCTTACCTTCACTGATTAAAAGTAGTGCCTGGACTATAAACAGAAACTCAAAATATATTGAATAAATGAATGAAATAAGTGGGGATGGAGTAATGCATTTATATCTTCTAAAATTATGTTAGGAAGAAATATAAGGATAATATCAGATAATTTAACATGTGATCACTTTCCATAGCAAGAGAAAAAAAAATCATAGCTCCCCAAAGTAGATACCCAAAATGCATTTCTATGATAAATTTTAGCATTTTTATTGGAAAATTCAAGTTTGTCCACTAATTTTGATTAGTCAAGTAATTCAATTTTTCTTCCCTTTCTTCTTTTTGTGAATACATGTGTACAGTCACACACAGGCTTACATGAATTAAGGCATTTTAATGATGAAGAAAAGTGAACCTTTTGCATATTCTCTTAATTTTATTTTTAAATATGCTATGTAATTTATATTTAGTGTTCATTAATGTGAAAAATGACATAACCAAAAAGAACAAATTATTTTTGTTTTCCTAATTGTATCTCTAAAAATTCCCAAAATATTTAAGCATGCATGTTTAATATTTTAGTATACAAAGCTAAAGCAAAATTAATTTTCATTAAAAAAGTTAATTCCAGTAGAGTTAACAAACTCTTAACTATAGAGAACAAACTAATGATTACTCATGGGAAGGTAGGAGAGTGGTGGTGATAGATGAAACACTGGGGATTAAAGGGTACACTTATCATGTGCACAGAGTAATGTATAGAATTGTTGAATCACTATTCTGCACACCTGAAAGTAATATGACATTGTATATTAACTTTACTTCAGTTAGAAAAAAGAAAGGGTGTGTTATAAGTTTTTATGTTCAAAGAGATATACCATATTGTATAATAGCCAAAGTATTCAATAGATTTTTTGATCACTGTACATTTGATTACTAATTTTCATGACGCAGTGCAGTTCAGATTTTCCTTTCTGTTTTGTTTGTTTGTTTGTTTTCTTTTTAAATGTGTTAGGGATGTTTTAGGCTTTATGTCAGCAAATACTGAAGTGGTGGCTTGAGTTCTAAGCGTATTTATTCTTTGATTACCAACACAACAACAAAAAGCTGAAGTAGATGATACTAGGCTAGTCAGCAGCTCTAAAATGTCAACAAAGTGAATCAATTAAAAAAATAATAATAATAAAACAAATTTGAATCTGACAGCTGACCTCTGATAGCTGGCCATTGCCTCTGACTCCGAACATCTAGGAAACAAAAAAATAAATATCTTCAGGAAATATTAGCAAAGATAGAAGGACATTCTTCAGTCAAAAAATAATTAAGCATGTGCATGTTCTGGATAACTAGGGTGCATATTCTTCCTTCTTCCCATTAGTTTCCATTCTTGTTATCTAAGAGCAAAGTCATGCAATAATCTGATTATCCTTTCTTCCTAAATCACCTAATAAAGAACAACTTTTATTTACGTTATATTACCCCCTAAGTCCCCTAGAACAAGTGAACATTATAGAAAAAAATCTTTTAAATAACATGCTCCAGATTTCCTTAAGGTATTATTGTTTTAAATTAACAGACATTTCTTGACAACAGGTTTGTTACTGCTAAACTCTAACAGGTGGGCCTTAACAAAATAGGAGTCTTTGAACACCACTTTTTAATCTTCAGGCTATTGGCTTTTTATTCCTGCTCATCTTCTCAATGTCATAAGAGTGCTGCTTTACATTCATATATCATGCCATCACTCCTATGTGCTAAACTGGAAGAAAAAAAAAGCCACAATCCTTATTTTTCCCTTTGAAATTGCCTTCTTATGTAATAAACTTAATCTTTTCCAAATACCCCATATAGGTTTTCCTTTATGCATCATTGACCACAAATAAATCAACTTTGTTTGGAAAGGAAATTGGAGAAATAAGTATATGATAAAAAAAAATGGCAGTGCTGTGTTTTGATTAGATAGATAATGATTTATCCTTCAAGAAAGAAAGAATTCTTTGCAGATAATTTAATTAGGTTAGAGTCACTTCACCTTGACAAAAAAAAAAAAAATGTTTGTGCCTGAATGATAATAGTAATAACATTTTTATCAAACTTAAGAACTAGAGGATAATGATAGAATTCCCTCAGGAAGAATAGTAGAAAAGGACAATGTGGGATTGTTGAATCAAAGAATTTCACTCTGAGTATTGTAGTTCCACATCTGTAGACATACCTGCTACACTTAGGGGCAAAAATATGAAATATAGTTAAACCTTGGTTTGCGAGCAAAATGCATTCTGGAAACATGCTTGTAATCCAAAGCACTTGTATATCAAAGTGAATTACCCCATAAGAAATAACGGAAACTCAGATGATTTATTCCACTACCCAAAAATATTCATGTAAAAATGATTACAATGCTGCAATATAATACAAAATAACAAAGAAACTACAAAATATAAAGAAAAATAAACATATTAACCTGCACTTACCTTTAAAAACATTTGTGGTTGGTGTGAGAGAGACAAGGGGGAGACGGGTTATTGTTGTAGTACAACTTTTACTATCACTAATGGAATCACTGCTATCTGTTGGCTCACTGGAATCTTTTTCTGCATGGGGACCATTGTTATGCCCTCACGGATGTTGACTGCAGTACAGTATTCATAAACTCTTGTCATATACTTATTTAACTGATAATAAAGTAGCAGAGGAAGGAGTCTATATCTAAAGGCAGCTTGACCTAGAATGAAGCAAAGCATTCCAAAGTTTACTCTTAGGTGCTCTAAAGTGACAAAAATTAAAAAAAAAATACACTAGTGCCAGTTGTAGGCACCTTCCAATGTTCTGAAAAATCACTGATTTCTGCCAAATACTGTGGCCTGAGACTAAGTATCTGAGCATGGGAAACGATTACCCACAAGCGCACAACACGAGAGAGAGAGAGAGAGCCATTGTCTCAGTTGTGGTCATGTGATGTTTGGCATCATGTATTACTTGTACTGCAGACATCACTCGTTTTATCAAGTTAAAATTTGTTAGAAATATCTGTTCATCTTGAGGAACATTCACAGAACAAGTTACTGGCAATCCATGGTTTTATTGTACTTACAAGAGCATTAAAAACAATTGGCTTTATTTTTCGTTGAAATTTGGCTGCATAAAAACAGGTGAGGATGTCCACAAACCTGCAACCAACTATGACACCATAGTTCACAACACAGCGATTTTTACAAGTTTCCTTTTAGAGTAGAACAGCCCAAGTTTCCCTCATTTTTACTTCTAAGAATTGCTTCTTAATCCACAGGAGAATACGGGTTTTAACTTCACAAGCAAACAAATTGTAAAAGGTTATTTGCAATGAAAATGTGTAAAATATATTTGAAAAGACATTCAGTATATTTTTTTTAAAAGTTAGATATTTGAATATAATAGGAGTCAAATACATACTTGTTTATGCATGATGAATTTATATTTTTCACAGTATTTGTTCAAAAGAATGAAAGGAATATGACCTTGTTAGATATTGACCACAAAATAAAAATCCAAAACAATTCCAAATATCAAGTAGTTGATATTAGAGGAGCCCATTTGCAACCAACTGCTACATCAAAATCTGTTTTAATTTCCATAACAAAATAGAATCTTCTTCTGATGCAAATAATAGTTCAAGGGTCCTGGTTGGTGGATGGCATTCTTCCATATAGACATTCAAAGAAGCAGATTCCTTCCATTTTATGGCTCTCATGTAACCAAGGGCCATAGAATTCTCTATTAGAAGGGAAGAAAGAGCTAGCAGTTTCTGATCCAGAACAATTGTAACATTCACTCTGAAAATCAAAGTGAGATCATATGGAGAAAAGGAGGATCTTAAAAGACAAAGTAGGACATGGGGAACACACGTATGAAGATCTAAAAAATGTCTAGACTTAAAAACCCATGTTTGTCATCTTGTCTGTGGCTAATTTTTAGTGAATCATAAACTCACAATCAAAATATTGAAAATGTGCTAGAGGAAAACACAGGCAGCAACCTCTTTGACCTCGGCTGGAGCAACTTCTTACTAGACATGTTGACAATGGTAATAGAAACAAAAGGAAACATGAACTATGGGACCTCAAGATAAAAAGGTCTTGTTCTGCACCTTCCTTCTCTCCCCCACTTGCTCTCTCAAAAATAAAAACTTAATAAATAAATAAACATTTAAAATATAATAGGCAATTTAGGTAGATTATGTAGGTATTGTTAAAAATCTTCTATGAGAGGGAACTTGTATATTTCTGCTAATAAGTATTATTGTTCTCAGATTTTCTATGTCAAGTTTGCTCATCAGAGAACTATGTTTTTCAGAATTCATTCACCTGGTAAATTTAGAAAATAGGTCCTAATCTTTACCTTAAAGTAAGTTACTTATATGTTTCATTAAAAAATAACAAAATATAAGTCATATCACAAAATCAATTATCCTAAATGATTTCACTATTGAAAGTCACAGGGCAAGAGGAATCTTGGGAAAAGGTACTCTGAGAAGCAGCTAGATACTTAAGACTTATGATATGGGGGTTGGTGAATAGGAAAATGGGGCAAGTCCCGGGATCGCTCCGCTGAATCCGCCTGTGGCATCGCCGCCACCGCCCCACCTCCCACCCCCAACCCCCACCCCGGGTTCCCTTAGCCCAGCCCGGTCCAGCCCAGTTCCCGGGAGGATAAAGTCCTGTATAAAGAGGAGCATCCGTTCGAGAAGCGCCGCTCTGAGGGCGAGAAGATCCGAAAGAAATACCCCAACCGGGTTCTGGTGATTGTAGAAAAGGCTCCCAAAGCTCGGATAGGAGACCTGGACAAAAAGAAATTTCTGGTGCCTTCTGATCTCACAGTTGGCCAGTTCTACTTCTTGATTCAGAAGCGAATTCATCTCCGAGCTGAGGATGCCTTGTTTTTCTTTGTCAACAATGTCATTCCGCCCACCAGTGCCACAATGGGTCAGCTTTACCAGGAACATCATGAAGAAGACTTTTTTTCTATACATCGCCTACAGTGATGAAAGTGTCTACGGTCTGTGAACCTGCTGCTCCCGAGGTGGGGGGTCCCGTTCTACAAAGAGAGAGGTGGCCCCCCTTCCTTGACCCAGCCCTCCTCCAGGCCCGACCACCACCCCCCTTCTTCAGGACCTGCACTTCCTAATGTTCGAGGCTCCTCTCCAGCCCCTCTTAGCAGGAGGGTTCATGGGGAGGTGGCTTCTAGGACCTCTCCTTTGTCCCCTTTCTCTCACCACCTTCCCCACTCTGCTTTAGACATCTTGATTGTCAATCTCTGTCACATCCAGTGATTGCTTTGGTTTCTGTTCCCTTTCTAACCACCCAAGGGGTTCAGAACACTGATATTTCCTTCCTTTCAACTACCTTCTTTTTTGGGGGTAGATGGAAGGGACTGAAATTGTGGGGGGAAGATAGGAAGCACATCAATAAAGAAACCACCAAGCCAGAAAAAAAAAAAAAAAAGACATATGATACAGATAGATGGATGAATGGATGGATAGATACATTATTGAGATACATATGTATCTTGATGTTTGGTAGAAGTCAAGCTGAAATATTTTTATTTTTTTAATTATGAAGGAGAATAGTTTTTAATTACTGTATAATGACATAGTAACCATAATAACACATACAATTTTATTATATTGAAGAAATATTCTGCTTATACTTGTGTTTATATGAAATGTCATTCCTCCACTTAAATTTTTTTGAATTTAATTTAAAAGTTAACATTGTTTCACACAAATAAGAGTATAAAATTGGAATTTAAATGTGTACCTGGTATAAATAATCTGTTATCCCCGTCATGCTTTCATTTGAACGCTATGAGGCTTTCATAATGATGCCTCTTCAGTAGTAGACAAGAATTTGTGCTTTTGATAAAGTTATTAAACAAGTATATTATTGAAAATGAAACTTATTTACTAATAAAATAATAGTAAAATATGCCTAAGCATTGTTCTTAATGTTTATGGCCTTGCAATAAATGAATTAATAGAGGATCTTTGGAAAAATATCTTGCCCTTAGATTTAATTAAGTAACAGCTGAACCACATCTGAACTTCCATGTAGTACACAGTGTGAAATAGAATTTTTAATGTAAAGGTTAATGAGTTAATTAGCCACATTTAAATGTTTAATTCAAATAAATGCTCAACCAGTTAACTGTAAAGTTCAGCCATTTTGTCCTCTTTGCTTATTTGCTCTATGATTCTTCTCTGAAGTTTGAAAAATGGTGTAATATAAGATTAGGGAGAGTGAATACAAGAATTTGACCATGTTATTTTGATAAAGGATGCATAATAAAATCTGGTAAATATTAATAATATTGTAATGATAAAGATAGTCTCAAATCTGCTTTTACAGTCATTGGTATATACCTTCTATTTCATTTGAATTACTTTTTTTTTTTTGGTGGATTGCCAATCATCTGAAAACTAAAGAATTCAAAAATTTTTTAAATCAACTTTCTGATTTAGTTTTATATCTCAAAAAGAGTATTTTCACCCCAATCTTGTTGATAATATCACACTTATGTTTACAAAAAAAATGGAGGCAACAAAGTATAGATATGTACCACATGCTATTTCGCTCACTGTTATCTATTTACTTTTTACTTTTCAAATACGAACAGTTTTATTTCTATCGTAAAGTCACGAGGAAGTATCTTTAAAGGTTTATATCTACTTACTGTTTAAGTTGGTTTTAGAAATAATATACTGGGGCGCTTGGGTGACTCAATCGGTTAAGGGTCGAACTTTGGCTCAGGTCATGATCTCATGGTTTGTGAGTTCAAGCCCCTCATTAATCTCTGTGCAAACAGCTCAGAGCCTGGACTCTGCTTCAGATTCTGTGTCTCCCTCTCTTTCTGCCCCTCCTCCACTCACACTCTGTCTTTGTCTCTGTCTGTCTTGCAAAAATAAACATTAAAAAGTTATTTAAAAATTAAAAAAAATAATATACTATATATAGGGGTGCCTGAGTGGTGCAGTCAGTTGAGTGTCCGACTCTTGATTTCGGCTTAGGTAATGACCAGGGTCATTGGACTGAGCCCTGCATTGGACTCTGTGCTGAAAGTGGAGCTTGCTTAAGATTCTCTCTCTTTCTCCGTCTGCCCTTCTCCCCCACTTGTGCTTCTCTCTCAAATAAATAATAATGATAATAATAATAATAATAGACCATACATAATAAGGAAATGATAGTTGGATTCTTCCATTATAATATTTTTAAATGGTAGTCTTTTCATTTACCAAATAAGTAATATTTAAACCTATAACTTGCTAAAAAATTCAGTCTAATAAACATTTTAATAAATGCATGTGATAATTTTAACTAGTTGTGCAGCTCAACATACCTCTATCTTTATGGTTGCTATTTATTTTAATATCTTGGTTCATCTCTGTCATTTGAGTTTTTGAGTTCTAATCCATATATTTCCTTTCATAACTGCCAGAACCACAATTTTCCATTGGAATGGATCCACATTAATTAGCTCTATCTGCTTTTACCCACTGTATTTCTTTTATCTACAAACCCTTCCTACATTTCTGGCTTAAATGCAATTTGCTCATCAGCATTAAACACACCATTCACGATTCTACACTCAAAAAACAAAATTGTGGGATTATTCAGAGAAAACAAGCACTTGACTCCTTTTCAAAACTGTCCTCAATTATTTCTCAATTCAAAAGAGAAAATTGAAGTCACACTTTTGTTACTATAACACACGGAAGCAGAATTTCGGAGAAGCCAGACTTGAGTCAATCACAATTACTTCTATGATATGAATAAGCTTTGAATAAAAAGACTCAACACTTCAAGTATGTGCTTCAATTAAGAATTGAGGGTTAAACTTACTCTATGGGATAAAAAGAGGCTGGATTTAGCAACTTAAGAATAGCCAAAGGCAAGGCATAAGGTAATTTATCCTTTAGTACTTCAAAATATATTTCAAGTCTTGAAAATTATCAATTACTGTATAAGCATAATAATAAAAATTGTAGCTATTCTAGGATTTTTATATAAGCACCAATATGAATTAGTTAAGACTGTCAGTTTCTTTTTAAAAAAATTTTTAATGCTTTTTATTTATTTTTGAGAGACAGAGAGAGACAACACAATGAGGGGAGGATCAGAGAGAGAGGGAGACACAGAATCTGAAGCAGGCTCCTGGCTGAGCTAGCTGTCTGTCAGCACAGAGCCCGACCCGGGGCTCAAACCCACGAACTGTGAGATCATGACCTGAGCCAAAGCTGAATGCTTAACCAACTTAGCCACCCAGGTGCCCCAAGACTGTCAGTTTCTTATAGACATAGAATACTAGTTAAAGTTCCATCCATAACTAACCTTTCTATCACAACTTCAAATATACACAATATTCACCGAATAAATCTAAATTTAAGAATCTTTCCCTTTTAATGACTTTCACCATTATGTTTTACTAATTCCAATCTCTCATGTAATATGTCAACACAAAACCTACCTCTATTCACTTTCTTTTTAAATTGGCAGCTATTTTGTTAACTCCATAATTATTTTGCCCCTACTAGTTATCATAGAAGTGTTTTATTTTCTTGTGACTTGCAAACTTCTCTCTCCTGCCTGTTTACGAGAATTCTGATTTTGCCCTATCAGTCTGTTCCACATGTGTTCTTTTCAGTGAGGTATGTTTTACTAGGCAGTTTTCTTGAGTGCTGGTGATGTATGATCTGGAGAACAGGAATGGGTGAGAGAGAGAGAGGCTAGGACTGGGAGGAGTACATTTGTGGGGGATTTGCAGGATCACTTGTGATGACACCGCACAGCTCTGCTTCATGATGTTGTTCAGAGTGGGTCGGGAATCTCCATCTGTTTGCCCACAGTTCTTGCAGAGCATGGATTTTGTCTATCATCTGGAAAGGGCTCACCACTCCCACATTTGGCATCAGATGTAGGACTGAGGCAAACTGTCAGTGAAAGGTGTACAACTTTGTTCTGAAAATATTACACAGAAGTTGCACATGGAATTTCTATTCATATTTTATTTGACAGAACAGTGATGTGGTTACCTTGAGCTTCAATTTTTTCTGGTTCACCATTAAAACTCGATTTGATAGTTTTCATTACCAAAATAAAAATGGAGAGAATTGATAACGAAGACAACTAAAATTATCAGCTAAAAAAATAAAATAAAAATTAATGGCCCTGAGCTTTTCTTTCACTCACCAAGATAGAACATCTTGATCAGAAGCATCTCATTGACCCTAGCTAGCAGAGCATTAAATAAGTAATATCAACCACTCATAATGTTATTGTCGTTTTTGTCCAAGATGAATATTCACAGGTAAACTTACTATGGGAATAAATGTACAGCATTTAATTTACTTTACTTTTTTTCTATTTAAAGATTATTTATTTACTGTTAAGTTTTTTATTTAAATTCCATTTAGTTAACATACAGTGTAATACTAGTTTCAGGTTAATTTGTTTGTGTCTTTGTCTTTGTAGTTCACTAGTAGGTTTTTTTAAAATAGTGATTCCATTTACAAATATATTTTATGTTTGAATTTGTCTCAGTTAAGAAAGATAGCTTTGGGGCGCCTGGGTGGCTCAGTCGGTTGAGTGTCCGGCTTCGGCTCAGGTCATGATCTCACGGTTCATGGGTTCAAGCCCCGCGTCGGGCTCTGTGCTGACAGCTCAGAGCCTGGAGCCTTCTTCAGATTCTGTATGTCCCTCTCTCTCTGACCCTCCCCTGCTCGCGCTGCCTTTCTCTGTCTCTCAAAAATAAATAAAAAACATTAATAAAAAATTTTTAAAAAATTAAAAAAAGAAAGCTTAAATGAAGTTATTTTATCATTAAAGTTTAGCATAATTTTAAAAATAATCAACTCAAGAAAATAAAGGACTACATTTGTATAAAAATTACTTGCTCTGAAATGATTACAAATGGTACAAATTAGCTGCAAAAAGCTAATATTCAAATCAGCTATGAGAGTAACATGATTAATGAAACCAAATTAGTAATTATTTAAAATATACTCTTAAAATGCATAGTTTATATTTTTATTTATTCTTACTTCTTGAAGCATATTTCCAGATTTCAAGTAAACATACTAAGTAATGTTTGTGTATTCAATGCTAATCGGTTCTAAATTATGAATTGCATCCTAAATGTAGAATATTCTGTTTACCTATAGGTTACTGATCATAAAGCCAAGAAAATCAGTTCATATAAGTTATGTTAGTTATAACACACAATTGTTATTCTTCATGCCACGTTTATAATTGAGACTGTTTATTTTGCAGGATGTACAAGAGCAGCTGTGGGCTGTAACCAAGAGGAGTTATCTTTATATTTTTCACTATTGTTTGGTGAGTGCTTAATTTTTTTTTGATATCCGCTCATGTAATGATTCCCATTTAAAATACGATATTTTCATTCCACTCTGTATATTAATTTTAAAGTTACTATGTTAAAAGTTTTCACAATGGGCATGCTGTTTGCTTATAATTAATTCATAGTAATAGGATGTATTTACTCTGATGAGGCAAAACATAACACACTGATAAATATACAATCTGACTTTTCTGGTTTTAGAAGCAGAAACAATGTAAACATCAGTGTTGACAGAAGATTGAGGAAATTGGCACTATACAATTCATTTGGTTTAAGCTAAAAGGCTCCTCACGTTCTCTTTATGTTTGTGTAATACGGTATTTTTATAAGCATGACATAATTGTAAGGGGATGAAGAGGAGCACATTAATAAATGCGGGCTATCCGTCTCACTTTAAATAAAGTCAGCCTGTGTTTATAGTTACGTGGAAGTCTATATTCATATTTTTAATCAAGAAGAACAGTGATTTCATTTTTAATTGGTCTGAAACCCCCTGTCTAATACAATTTATAATATCCCTATTGAATCAAAGTTATAGGGCTTAAATACATCTTTATTTTTTTACTTTATTTACTTATTTATTTTTAGTGTTTAGTTTTAAGAGAGAGAGAGAGACAGAACAGGAACAGGGGAGAGGCAGAGACAGAGGGAGACACAGAATCTGAAGCAGGCTCCAGGCTATGACCTATCAGCACAGAGTCCAACATGGGGCTCGATCCATGAACCCTGAGATCATGATGTGAGCTGGAGTCAGATGCTTAACTTTAACTGACAATGACCCAGGCACCCCATAAATGCATCTTTAAATGACACAGCTAATTTAGCCATTATGAGAGATGATGATGCTTCTTTTTTTTAAGTTTATTTATTTATTTTGAGAGAGAGAGGGAGAGAGAAAATTCCAAGCTGACTATGCATTGTCAGTGTTGATCTCACAAACCATGAGATCATGACCTGAGATGAAGTTGGACCGGAGTTGGACACTTAACCCTCAGGGCCACCCAGGTGCACCTAGATGCTTACTCTTACAATGAGACTTGTGTCTGTGACACGTGTGAGGTTTAGACTGGAACTTTATGTGGGCATGAACCAGAGACTGTAGGGGTCTTTGGATTGTCTCTCTGAGGCATCATGTATGTGAGTAAATTTTATCTATTTAAGGACAATGGAGTAAGTGATTACTGAACTGTTTTAATTTACCTTATTGGTATAAAAAATATAATTTCTCTTGCATTTATGTTGGGCCCAGAATCTAACTCTAAACAATTTAATGTGGGAGAAACGAAAATAATTCCTTTCAGGACTGAGTTCTAAAACCTCCTGAATGATTTTTTTCCTAGCTTATTTGCCTGCTGTATGTATGAGTGAAAGGCTGAGGAAGAAATGGTTCTACGCCCCCCAGTGTGGTGGTCTCGCGCCGCTGTGTCTGTGGGTGAGCTGAAATGTAGCCGCTACACTGGAGGAACTTAATTCTTAGCTTAACTTAATTTAAACTTCAAGGCCTACGTAGGGTTTATAGCTGTAGTAGCGGAGAGGATAGCCCTAACATTTCGTGGTGTGAGAATTTAGAAGAAACTAAGATCCTGAAACATCACATGGAATGTTTTCCATTGAACATTATAGTAATCAGCCTGTGTTATAAGAAAGAAATTTGAAATTTTTTGACACAATGAGATATTTTGATTATATCTCATAAGAATCAGAGTTAATCAACATGACTAATATAACAGGAATATCCTGTTTATATTTGTAATCTCTGCATTTAGTGTGGTACTGCCCCATGTTTTGGTGAATAAATAAATATTTATTTTATATTCATGTACTCTGTAGATATTGAAAGAAATTTTGTTAAAGTATGTATATATGACCTAAACAGCAACTTTAATTGTTACCATATATAAATAATATATATGTATGTATATGTATTTGTGTATATGCATATGTATATATATTTATTTCAAAGAATATTCAAAGAATATTTATGTAAAAATAACATGGCCTAATGTTTTTAAAATTCTGAATGTGGAGCTTTAGTGGTGAAGTTGAACTGGTTAAGAGATTTTTATGACTCTTCAGGAAGGCACCTCAGTGCAAAAGAACTAAACTAAAATCATTGTTTGGTGATCTTTCTCTTACCATTTCAAATGTTCCTTCCATGATGCTTGTCAGTGACTCATATAAATGCCTTGTGATGTTACAAGACTTTGGTGTTTTTATTAATGAAATTTAAGGCATGTGACAATTTTCTGAGATAATTGGAGCCCATGAAGATGTGACTTTATCTGTTGAAAGAGTGTCTCTCAGTAGCACACTGGTCTCTTCCTATGAATGATGTATTCAGGAACACAATGAAACATAGCTAAGTAGACACTCTTTGTCTTGATATTAGATATCCTACACATGTGATGGATGTGAGGGTAGTGCAGAGGGTGATGGGTATTCCCAGGGACTTTTTTCACACTGACACTCCTCTATTATCTTCCCTCTGACAATACCTCTTGGAGGCAGTGCATTTCTACTATTTAATGATTGCATTTACTTGGTAATTAGAACTCTGGGTACACTCACTGTCATGATCCAGAATGCATTGCTCTGGAAAGAATTTGTAGCACATATATAGAAAGAGATTATAGAAATAATAGAAACTCTTCTATAACTGCTTACTATACTTTTTCCAGTAAAATTCTGGCCTATTTTGGAGGTTTTTTCCTGGGATATAACCTGATAAATAATTAGTGAAGCAGAAATATACTGCCTAATGCCTATAATGCCCAATGCTTAATTCATTCCTGTCAGTAGAATTTGTCTTCTATTGAATAGGTCAGTGCCATAGAAGTGTTTTTCTTTGAGTCACTAACATAGTGTCATAAATTAATAATAAGGCTTTATTTATATACATATATTTTAAGGTTTTTAAACATTGCTTCTTATCTATTTTATTTTTGGACAATATTGCTTTTGAATTTGGCATATGAATTTCAATTTTGATACATTTTCTCTTCTCATTTGTAAATTAGATAAACATAATGATATATATTTTTATCCATAAGTCGGACAAGTAGAATAGGGCGCATAGCCAAAGATGCTGCCCAATAACAACAGGTATGTATAGGAACTGGATTATGTGCAGAAAACTGGTAGGTAGGAAGAGGGGGCACATTTCCCTCTATCAGGAGGAAAAGGAAAGATGGGCCCCAAAGCCAATAGCTGGTAGAATTGGTGGAAGGTTTATGAGAGGAAGCCCCAGAATCTGATCGCCATGTGCAAACTGCTCTGCTAGAGGTGGCAAAACATGCAGAATGAAATATTATATAATATTGGCCCTAAAGCATTCAAATATTTTGGGGAAGTTTAAGTTATTCGGGTAGCAGTACCCGCCCTTAGTGTGCAAGAGGAGCCCCGAAGCAGCCGTTCCGACGGCTGCAGCCTCCAGGCTTCTCCCGCCAGTGCCAAGGAGAAGACATGCTTTTCTGGGACTGAGTGCTTATGTCCACACTGAAGCACAATTAATGTCCCGTCAATGTATTGCCAGCTCAAATCGCACATTTTTATACGTTGAATGGATCAGAGCTAAAGAATTTGCCTCCTCTCATGCCAGACTGTATTATGGTCAGGAGACTTTCCCTTAGAAAATAAGTAAGGCTTAAGCCTGTTATCACTGAGTTTATTGAAAGGAATAAGCCATAGCTTCAGGCAAAAGTCTATACAAATCAGTTTGATAAACCTAATTACCACTTTTTATAACACCTTTGGGCCACTTTGAAATGGAGTTCAAGCACCATACAGTGAATAGCTGACTTTCCCAAAACGCACTGAGACATTGATTTAATGGAACTTTTTCCAAACAAAGAGCAGTTGCCATTTTCTCTCACTCTCCTAAAATATAAGGAAGAGCAGAACTCAAGCATGTCCTGGCAGTCCTTCATTTCAGCTCTTCAAGCCTCAAATCTCTCACATGAGCATCGTCAGTGTTGTAAGCTAGAAGGTTTAGGAGTTTTACGTTATACTTTCTTTTTAGCTCAACCTCATTAAATTGCCAGGTATGTAAGTACAGAGAGTGCCTGATTTGCAAGAATATTCCAATTGTTCTCACACTAATGCATTGCTGCATAAACTATTTTCTGGTTTATTTTACCAACTGTTCCAATCCCTAAGTGTGCTGTTACCACTCACTGCCTACCCTTCATTATCTGCATTAATTTTAAATTAGTTTTGGTAAAGCTGAACTGTATTTATACTTTTGTGTGTAATTCTGGCACACTGAAACTTCTTAGCACTGTTTTTTTTTTTAATTTTTTAATGTTTATTTATTATTGAGACAGAGAGAAACAGAGCACAAGTGGGGAAGGGGCAGAGAGAGAAAAGGAGACACAGACTCCGAAGCAGGCTCCATGCTCCAAGCTGTCCACACAGAGCCTGTCGCAGGGCTTGAACCCACAAACTGTGAGATCATGATGTGCGCTGAAGTTGGACGCTTAACCAACAGAGCCACCCAAGTGCCCCACTTAGCACTGTTCTTATAGCTTATCACAGTATCATTCCAGTTTTCAAATGCGTATCCATCCCACTGTTGTTGAGTCAGTCTTTAACCAAACCTAACTATTCATTTATTTTTACTCAGAATTTGTTGATTTGTATTTTAAGATTGAATGTTAGCTTTATTAAAGTATAATGTCCATTTAGAAAACTTTATAAATCATAATATGTAGCTCAAAAATTTTCATAATCTGAATGCATTTATTTAATTAGGATCCAGAACAAGAACCCTAGGAGCACCCCAGAAGCCTCCCTTGTGATGCTTTCTTTCATGAACCAGGATCCAAACAGCTAAAAGTCTGTTTTGAATTTTGTACTGAAATCATATTGAATATACTTTTCTATATCTATTTTCCCTAAACCTTATGTTTATGGGATTCATTCATGTTGTTGCTTATACTTTTTTCTTTATTCTGTCAGTTTTGAATTCTGTTTTTATTATTGTTCAAAATACACAGTGTTAAGAAAGCTATTTCCCAACTTGAACTTCATTTTCTGCCAACCTTACTCATGGCATTACTGAACATTTCTCAAGTCTTAGTTCAAAGGCTTCTTCTTCCACAATGCAGTATTTGTCGCTTTTTTTTTCTTCACTTCTGTTCTAGCCAAAAGACAGTCCTTGATATTCTAAATAAGCCTAAAATATGTATGGCATTTCTAATATTGTACTCTGTATATTCTGCTCAAATAAGACGCTGTTTCAGATATTAGAAAAAATACTGAACCAAGGCCTTTTGCCTTACATTGCAGTTAATGATTCTATCATTATTTGTATTGCATGTTTTCCCACTTACTGGACTCTAGGCATAGGATTCAAAAAAAATGGCATCATTGGGGCACCTGGGTAGCTCAGGGTTCAAGCCCCGCATCAGGCTCTGTGCTGACAGCTAGCTCAGAGCCTGGAGCCTGTCTTCAGATTCTGTGTCTTCCTCTCTCTCTGACCCACCCCTGCTCATGCTGTCTCTCTCTCTCTCAAAAATGAAACATTAAAAAACAATTTAATAAATGGCATCATTAAAATCAGGGCATACCTTACACTACACTAAAGAATATGGACAAATTGTAATGCTAACCTTATCCTATATACTGTTAAATTCCATATAAATGAATCTCAGTCTAGACAACATTTCCTTGTGGACTTTCTTCTAGCTATTCTTTCCCATTATTGGACACACCAAATGGCCTTTGTAAGTATTTTGATTATTCATCCAGATAGAATGGACTCCTTCTAAATTTGGTTCAGGTATCATGACTAATGGTGCTATACACCACACAACAAAATATAAAGGTTTTTAACACTCACATAATTGAATTTTTTGGAGGGAACAAGGTTCCTAGCAGGTCAGAAAATTGCTTGAGAGAGAAGGGAAAGGAGAGTGGCTTTGGGGCTATGTGGTAATCAGGATATCAGACTAGGATGCTGATCCCTGCACACCTGCTGGGAGTGCAGATGTGAACTTACTCCCCTTATCAGAGTAGGGGTCACCCAGATTTTCTCAGGTGGCCTGACTGAGGACAGAGGTGGAAATAAACAAGTATTGGGGCTTGAAATCTATGATCAAATATCAAAAATGGAGTCAGATTCTTTTTCAGTAAACTTCTTGATTTTATATAAGATTCAAATAATAATTCAGAATATAATTTGTAGATATGGTGGGCAGTTAATATATTCAGGCTTTTATTTTCATGAGTTAATACAGACAGGTCCTTTGTTCTTACCAAAGACAGAAGAATGGAGTGTTTTGGTTTGTTTGTTTGAGTAATTCTTTTGTTTGCACCAGGTTCTGATTAAAAAAAAAAATGGAGAAACAAATGATTGTAAAAGTTCCGTATTTACTCCTTCCTATTGCTGAACTCAGTGATAGTTTTATTGTTGTTGTTGATGGTGGTGGAATTGTTCATTTTTTATTTTGTTTGTTTTTGAGTCAGTGGTGTCAGGTAAATGTTTAACAACCACATTCTCCTCCAAAAAAAATCATAAATTGAACTTGGTTTGTATCATGAGCTTATTTACATGGTGTAATATTGTTACCAAGGTCTATTTCAAGCAACCACAAGATCACACCACTCTTTGAAGTCTTTAGGGATTAATGTCATGAGATACGACATAGCTGACAAATATTTTCTGAGATTTTGAGTTTAAGCAGTGTTTATCTTCAGCGTCTACATGCCTCAGGCTAAGTCAGAGCTGAGAGACAACTATTGTTCTCCCTTGGAGGGTCTCGGAAACTACTGCAGGCCACAGCTGTGCTGTGCGGTGCTGAACAGCATTCTTCTCGGGCAGAAGCCACATGGAAAGCCATCAGGAGGATAGTGAAGCAGAAAAACACGATCTGGCTTCCTCCTGAATACCAGAGGATTCCCAGGAATACCTGCTGATTCCCAGAAATGCCCGGGATGGGCAGGCAGGTATTTTCAGGGCCTGCACAAGCAGAGAGAGGCTAAGACACTATATTTATGGTATCAATTTAAAGCCAGAGCTTGTTGAGGAGATATGTTAACAGGAAAAGCTATTGGCATTAGGATGGATTAAAAACAACTGGAAAACAACTATGAAATGCAGATAAAAATTAAACTTTAGAGAATATGAATATAATCCTAATTACAATGAATAATTCATGTTCATCAATCAAGACTAATATTCATAATGCACAATGAGGATTATTAATTCTTTAAGTGTGAAAGTTTCATCTGTTGATTTAAACTTGGTATAATATTTTTAATTTTCATAATTCATTCTGTTTGTAGTGTGCCCATTTGCTCATGGAATAACATAATCACTCATCATTTAAATAATGAAAGACAGCCAACCATTATCAGTTGCAGTATATTTCTCTTTTTTATCCTATATACTATGTCAATTAGGCTCTGGGCAATGAAAAAATTAACACACAGCAACTGAAAGTTAATAGGCATATTTTGTTTTACGTAACAAGATATCTGTTGGGAGGCCTTGCATATCCAGTGTAAGCTCCCTGAACTGACTTCTTGTATCTTCCGGTACCACTGTTCTTTAAGACTTTAAAACTTCAAAGTTGCAATCTGGCCACTACACTTTTTGGTGTTGAAAGAGTGAGAGAAGTACAACAACAAAGGAAGATTTCTTCTTCTCTTTTCTCTCCTCTTTTCTCTACTTTTGTAAATTTTTTAATGGTTATTTATTTTTGAGGGTGGGAGAGGCAGAGAGAGGGAAACACAGAATCCGACGCCGGCTCCTGGCTCTGAGCGGTCAGTGCAGCTCAAGGGTCTCATACTCATGAACCATGAGGTCATGACCTGAGCTGAAGTTGAATGCTTAATCAATTGAGCCACCTAGGTGCCCCCTTTCTCTTCTCTTTTCATGTTTTCCTCCCTTCCTTGCCCTGGCCGTCCCTTCCCTTCCTCTCTCCTCCTCCTTTTCCTTCCCTTAACTTCCCTTCCCTTCCCTCCCCTCCTCCTGTCCCTTCCCTTCCCTTCCTCCACCTTTTCCTTACCTCTGTTCCTCCTTCTCTCCCTTGCCTCCTTCTTCCATCCTTCTTTATTCCTTTATTTCTGTGGGAAGGGAAAACCATCAACCCAATGTTTGCCATCTCACTAGCCAAAAACTGTGAACACAAAAAACTTTTAGGTTCAAAGGGACTGGGTGTTGGGTTTTTGCTTTCCAGCCCCTATAGTAGAGTAACACAAAGAGAAGGAAGTTGAAATAGGATTGGGGAAGTCAGTTTGCAATACCTATAGATATGGATCTTAGATCAGCCTTAGTTATATGCCTTCTTAGCCAACTCCTCCTATGTTAAGAGTACACAGACAGGGATAAAGTAAATAAAAACACTGAAACTTCAGAACTGATCTGGTGAGGACATTGTTGCTGTCATCACAGAGCATCAAATGCTATCTGTCACTCTACTTTCACTTTGAGGGTTAGCTAGAGGTTGACAATTGGTGCAGTGCTGTCACTGCTGCACAAGAAGCACTGTTTTAATACAAGACAGGAATTCCATGGTGGAATAATTGGTAAGCAGGAAAAATATTGGGGAGCCTTACAAGCCTGGCAAATGCCTACTACTAAGCCCTTTGAAACTCTTGTGAAGGTCATGCACCTTCTCTAACAAAATATGTACATGTTCTCGTTCTCAATTTGTTTGTTGTTATTAAGTATGAAAATCCAGAGCTCAGTGTTGGAATCTCAGAGCAGTAGATGTATAAAGAGCGCACTCTGAAATATGCTTTGCTTAAACATTTAGTGGAGTTGGAGTAAATAGTTTGAAGTCAACTCTGGAGAAAATACACTTTGTTCTCGTCCTGAGAGCCTTGAAGTTCTCGGGAGTCTTCTTCTTTTCTGAAATGATTTCTCAAGTCAGTTTAACTCTTTTCTTGCCATTGTGATACTATAATCCCTCTATCCTTTATACAGAACTCTTCTGTGGGCTCTCTTCATGCATTTACCCTCCCATGGCCCCAATATTTAAGTGATGTTCCTAAAAAAATTGACCCATGTGACCTTTTTCTTTTTTCACTCTTCATAAGAAAAAGAAGTGGAGAAGAGGCAAAGGTGAAATACTGCAATGCTAATAGCAGAGACCAAGGAGAGGGAGTTCATGAAACTTTTCAAATCTATTCATCAGTGTGTACACCTGGGACGAGAATTAATCACAGGGACATAACGGTATTAATATTTAGACATATTATATGATCCAGTATTTCATGATAGAAAATAATATGCATAATATACATGGAAGTTCTGAAGCATACTAAGATAATTTATACTCATGAGGTACAACTCCACTTAAGAATTGGAATATAGTTATGAGTGTACATGCATCTGTGTTCTCCTCCCTTTCCCATTCCCCCAACCTTTGTTAAATGCAGTTGCTTATCAACTATTACTTTTCTATTAGAGTTTAATTCTAAAAACATTTATTCATAAACATTTTTTATTATGCTTATTTTTCAGCCTTTTACAAACAGCATCTTGTTTTATGTACTCATCCATTACTGGCCTTTCTTACAAAGTATTGCATTTTTAAATATTACTAATGTTTTAGGTAACTTGTATATTTATCTTCCCTGATATTTAATAATCTATAGTATGACTATCTGTTCTATTAACTTAGCTATCCATTCTCTGGGTAATAAAGATTTGTTTCCACATATTCCTGTTGTAAGCAACACTGCATTATACATTCTTGTACATGCCCCTGTACTTATACAACGATTTCTGGAAAATTTATTCATGAGTATGGAAGGCCTGGTGCTTAGGGTTTATGTGTTTTCATTTTTATAAGATAATACAAAGATATTTTCCAAATTGTTTTTATCAGTTAGACACTCCCACTAGACAAATATTTATTTACTTATCTATGCCAACATTTGGTAATGACAAATTTCTCAATGTTTACAAATATAGAGAGGAAAAAAAGCTATATCAATGTTTTCAAAATTTACATTTTTTCCTAATACTAATAAGATTTAACATACTACAATTCTTGTTTCCCTCTCTGTAGTTTTATATCTTCAGGCCACATTTTCCTGGGGTGTTTGTTTTTCTTTTAGTGACATACATTACTTGCCCATCTGGGCTATTATTTTTTCAGAGCTATGCATTTCAAATATTTTCACTGAAATACTGCTCTATCTTTACACTATCAACAGAAATTACCAGTTTCAGGACAATCAAAATGGTTAATTTTTACCTTCTTTATTTATTCATCTTGTGTACTTTTGCAGAAGTTTTCTTTATAAAATTGAGATCATAAAGTTGTTCTGGAATTTCTTCAGTTTTATCTTACTTTATTTTTAATTCTTTAACATTTGTTTATTTTTTGAGAGACAGAGAGAGACAGAGCATGAGCAGGGCAGGGGCAGAAAGAGGGACTCACAGGTTCCGAATCAGGCTCCAGGCCTTCAGCTGTCAGCACAGAGCCTGACGCGGCTCAAGCTTTCAAACGGGAAGATCACGTTCTGAACTGAGGTCAGATGCTTAACCGACTGAGACACCTAGGCCCTCGCTTCACTTTAGGTTTGAATTTAAGTTAATCTAGAATTGAATTTTGTGAATACAGTAAGAACCTTATTTCACTTTCATATAATAGTGTGGTTCCTGTCTTAATGGAAACTTAGGCAATTGTTCCAGGAAAATTATTTGAAAGATTTACAATATCATCATTGTAATGTAGCAGTGTTCTCTCTGCCCATCTCTTTATAGAGTTTCTACAATGCTCCATATTTTATTTTATTTTTTATTAGAGAGAGAGAATGAGAGAGAGAGGCACAGGGAGAAAGAAAATCTTACGCAGGTTCCACCCAGCTTCACACAGAAATCATGCCCTGAGCCAAAATCAAGAGTCAGATGCTCAACAACTGAACTACCACATGCCTCAGTACTCCATATTTTAACTGGTGAATCTATAAGACAGCACCACAGTGTTACATACAATAGTTTTGTATTAAATAATGATGTCTGGTAAGGTTAGACATGCCAACATATTCTTTTTCAAACTACTTTTAGATATTGACTTTTTCCTTTAAATTTTATACTTATTTTCTGGAAAAGTATTGCAAAGGTATTTGTAATTGACCTATGGATTTATTTGAAAGGAAATGATATATTTACAATATTGAATTGTGCCTGGCAAAACATTTGGTTAACTTTCGTTGATCGTATCATGGAAGTCAGAAATACATACCTTCCACACTGTAATGTTAGTGTTAATGTTAGGTTAAATTAAGAAAGCTTGTATGTTTTCCTTTATTTCCCCCCTTTAAACAAAACATTGCAAAAGAAAATTAAACAGGCTAGACAGATGCGGGTTGCAAGTCGTAAGGAATGGAACAAATGCTCTGCTACAGCTTCTTGAGGCTTATAGTCCACTTTGATGGAGAATGTGGAGGCACAAAGTTCAGGAAGTGTGACCCTGAAGTGTTAGTCTTCTGAAAAGATAAATATTTGACCCAAACTTCTTCTAGGACACATCTTCTTTCATGAGTTTCTGCCTGTGATGGAAGCCTGCATAGAGTAAGCCGGCATATAAAAGGGTACAAGGTCCTTTCCATGCTGCTTGTTTCATAAAGCACAAATGAGCCGAGGGATGAGCACAAAACGCAGACCGCTAAACTTAAGGTAAAACCCTCAGGCTTAACAACAAGATTTGTAGTTGTAGGCACCATCTATAGTTGCTTGTACATTGGGTGACTAAAAACAAACAAATAGACTTTTATTTTTATTTTTGTTTTTAGGATATGTCTTTCCAAGAATTGTATTGTAAAAACACCAAAAGTAATGCCTGGCCTGCAAAACTTAAAATTGTTCAACCACTAGAAAAAAGTAGGAAGTAGGCCAAAAGTGCTGTGTATCACCCAACTGACAGCTTCTGTGAGGATTCAGTTTTTCCAGTAACTCTGGAAAATTTTTGTGTTATCTTTGAAATATTGCTTTTCCTCCAAACATCTTTATTTCCTTTTCTAAGGACAATGATTAGCTAATTTTACCTCTTTTCAGTCTGTCTTCCATGTCCTATAATATCCCTTTTGATATTTAAATCTCGCCATGCTTCATTTTAGTCAGTCATATCAAACTTAACTTACAGCTACTTAGTATGTGTCTAATCTGCTAGGAGTTTTTGGTTTTAGAGACAATTTTTTTTTTATTTGTGGGCATATCTGTGTAAAATACTATCTGTTTACATTCCATTATATAATATTTTGTTCCTCGCTCATTTTTTGTGAATTCTTCTTTTATTTCATATGTATTTCCTACCTAATAATATTCTAATTCTTACCTAAAAATTTTAGTATCTTAAATACTTTGGGACTGTACCTAAGGCTTGCCTTTTTTCACCTTAATTTTCCCGAAACAGTAATGAAATGGCTATTTGCTTTTAGGGCTATTCTGCCATTTGTTTTTGCTTTACTGCCTTAGTGTTTTTATTTTTATTTTGGAATACTGCTTTTCATTGTATTTTTTTAACCAAATATAATTCTATCTTGGAGGTCAGTTATAGAAGCTCTTGATATATTAAGCTCTGTTACAATTTATGTAGCATATACTTTCATTTTAGTAGTATGACTTTTCAGAGTACCCAGTTCACCTTACTGCCACCAACAGTGAATTGTTTTCTGCATAGTCATATTATAAACCACATAAATTCATTTCATCTAAATTATTACTGTAATTAACTTTAATACAAGGAACAATCTACTGCATGCCATGAACTCTGTTCAATACTGTCTCGGTATTCTTAATGATTCAAGTTCTCATGGGGTGGCAAATATGAAATCAATTAGTAAAGTACAATATGAAATAACAAGATGAATACCATACAGTGTTAAAATGGTGATGGCTATGATATTTTCTGTCAATTGCAACCAAAAGCTCCGAATGATATATGTTTAAAGAAGGCATGGTGGAAGTATGTTTAAGAATTTTATGTTACAAACAGAGGGTAACTGGAGGGGTTGTGGGAGGGGGCATGGGCTAAATGGGTAAGGGGCTTAAGGGATCTACTTCTGAAATTATTGTTGCACCATATGCTAACTAATTTGTATATAAATTTTTAAAAAATAAATAAGAAAAGAATTTTATATTGTCTTTAGGTTCAAGGAAGGCTTCACAGGAGCAGGGCAGATCAAAGAAAAGTTGAGAAAATGAATATAATTTAAAGTCATGCGGGGTAAAGTGGACATATAGGTTTCAGAGAAGAGAGAAATTATATGTTGACAATTTCTATTGAGGATTTGGTAAAGAATTTGGGTTTTCCTAAATGCCTGTAATGTTATATAATAATGGGATGCAAAAGGGGAGTTAATAAGTCAATAAAGAGTGATTTGAGATATCCTCAAAAGCAGATGATGAACTTGCAAGTAGCAGAATTGGAATGAAGATGAGAGAACAGAGTATTAATAGTTGATTAACTGTTGAAAATGGATGGCATCTAGGATGGTTTCTGCTTTGGACAGATGAATAAAAGAGAGTGTCATTAATCAATGTTAGAAATACAAGAGAAGTAGAAGGAGATTCTTGAAGTTGTTTCATTTTGGATTGAGTTAGAAATGATGTTGAGTGTTTAGTTAAGTATATAGAAATACAATTTGTCATTAAGTGAGGTAAAATGAGATGTGGATTCCTGACTTTAAGTTTGTGCCTGGACTCTCTTTGGAGAGTGTATAAAACACAAAGAAGGAAGGAGGCAGAGTCTTCAGCAAGCCAGTACTTACAGGATAGACAGACAGTAGAAGAGTTGCCTACAGAGGAAATTGCAATGATGAGATTCTTTGTCCTATCCTTAGTTCATTCTTTGTTTTGTATTTGTATAATCCTAAAATGACTTGACTGATTTCAGATACAAAGATAGTAGCCAAGATATGAATCTTTTCTCAATTTGCCAAATTGTTTACATATTTCTATAGAATTGGTATTTTGAAGATGATTTATCATATTATTTTAAGAAGTTGTTTTATTTTACTGAGAAATTAGCCAAGTAGTCTTTCTAACATTAAAGCAACGCTTATACTGTGCCTCTGGATTTTGAAGATAAAATAATTTCTTAATGTTCTCAGTTCGGTCTGTCATCCTGCTTATCATTACTATCCACTCATCATAAGGGTGCTCACATTGAAATGCCTTATATTGGTGAATACTATTGTGTTTGTAATGCTTGGATTTGAAAAAAAAATTCTGTTGTATTTTTTTTCTCTTCCTTTTATAACATGGTTTAAACATAGTAATTTTCTTTGTTTCCCAATTCTAGAATCACGTAATTTGTTGTCTCTTAGCAACAGACTAGAGAGGCTACCAGATGCATTTATTTTATGTGGCTTGATTTCTGAGGAAAAATACACATACTATATATCATTCAAGGAGTGCCTAAAAGCACTTTCTCTAGTCAACATGACTGTTTCAAAGGCTACATAAAAAGGTTTAATACATTTTTGCCTAGCTTATTTTTTAAGAGATTCCAAAATATTTAATCATACTTGTTTTAAAAATGGATTGAAGGTTGAAACCACTCTCTCCACAAAAATTTCAAAATAAATTTGTAATAAAAAGAATGATTAAGAGAGACTTAATTTAACTAGAGTGCTGGCTGAAGGCCTAATTTAAGACAAACATTGAATAACGTACCTTTAAAAGGAAGAGCCCCTGATCAATAAGTTCACCTCTAGGAAACTATGAGAATACTTGCAAATCCAATGACTTTCCTGATCCGTTCTGGGTAAAATTTTAATTCACGGTAAGTTGAAAATTTACTAATTAGAATCTCCAAAGGTAAAACTATAAACTGTGACTCTGATTTGGAAATAGCAGCTCATTTTCCCCCAAGATCAGGACTGCTTTAGTTAGGAAGATGTAATGAGAAAAGAACAGGAACTGGTGTTATTAGTGTCCTGTAGTCACCAACATATTGGCACACGTTTAATGACTTAAAACTACACAAATTTATTCTTTTATTGTCTTGAGGACTGACTCCTCTGGGGCTAAAACGAAAGTGTCTGCAGAGCTGATTCCTTCTGAAGGTTCTGAAGGGCGCCCTACAGTGGCCCTAAGGCTTTCTGTACTCCTCGGGTTGGGTCCTTTACTCCACCTTCAATCTGTAGCTCTCCAGTCTCTGTACCTGTCATTACATGGTTTTCTTTGCTGATTCTGACTCTTCCTGGGTTCCTCTTATAAGGGCCCTCACGATTACATTGGACCTATCCAGATAATCCAGAATGATCTCCCCTTTAGTTCAGTACATTCTGCAAAATCAGGTTCCAAGAATTAAGGCACAGACATATTTGGAGGGCCATTATTCAGGCTACCACAGATGATTTTTTTTCCCTTTTATTGCTTGCTTGGAATTTCTCTTCTCTTCTCAAGGAATTTTTCTTCACAAAATTCTCCCTTTTTTGTTTGTATTTTCCTTTTTATAGTTTGATACCATGGAGGGGTCCTAGACTTGAGAAACTAGCCTTTTTAATCTTTGAAAAAACTGCATATGACTACATAGCACTACATTTTGAGTTTTCACATATGTTTTATTTAAGGGCCTAATTTAAACTTTACATTTGTTACAGGTGAAAACTTGGTGAAAGAACATTTCAGATACAGAGAACAACATATTCCAAAACTCTATGGCATGTATAAGTTTGACAGTTTTGAGGAAGATAAAAGAATTTGGGAGGGCTAGAATTAGTGTTGCCAGATAAAATACAGGACACTCATTCGAAACTGATTTTTAAGTAAAAAAATAAACACTCTGTCTCTCTCTCTTTCCTCGATTTTTGCTAGAACTATATCCCAACTAATACATAGCACATAAACTTAGAAAAGAGGTTTTTTTTTAATCTAAAATTTAAATTTAACTGCCTGTTTTCTCTTTTTCTTCCTTTTTTGTTTGTTTTGTTTTGTTGTTTTTTGTTTTTGTTACATCTGGCAACTCTGGACTAGCACACAGGGAATAAAAGTATTTGTAGTTGATGAATTTAGAGAAGTCAGAGTTGTAGTATCATGCAGGGACTACAGACCAACTTAAAATGTTTGCATATTTTCTACATGCAGTTTAAAGCCATTGGAGTGTTTTAAGTATTTGAATGATAGATATAATCTTATTTATATTCCCAGATAATTACTCTGGTGTCATTGTGGAAGATAGAGCATGAAAAGGCATATGTGAAAGCAAGGAGGCAGGATAAGTAGCTGTTAAACCATTGTTGGTGAGAGATAGTGGTAACTTGAATTTGGGAAATAGTGAAAGTGGAGCGAAGTGTCATTCACTTGGGGTACATGTGCTTCAACTCAGTTGGGAGCCTAGTAGTTGTGGATGGAAAGATAACTTAATAAGGTAAATGCTAACAGGATAATTGGAGAAAGCTTCCCAAACCTCCAACACGAGTATGTTATGTGGTAGACAGGAACTTCTATTAAAAGTGACCCTGGGGAAGTGATTAAATTTCTCTCTGGTAAGAAATAACAGTATGAAAGAAATAAACTTTCTATATCTGTGTAATTTCTTGCTATATAAAGGAATTACAAGTTTTTTAGTGTGCTTCTCCAGGAAGATTCTATTTTTCCACCTATTATAAAGGTGACTTAATATCCATTGTATTTTACTAGTTCATAAGCAGATTTCTAGAAATTAACTAGTTAAACTGTAACACCATTTTAGAATAGAAATTCAGTGTTTGCCTACATTTTATTAGATTTTCTTTCATTAACTAGATTTTATCAGCAAATATCAGCCATTGTATTCTTTCTTCAGCTATGTTTCTCTCTAAATAACATAAAGTTCTAAGTATGAACTTCACAAAACTTAATGTTCAGTAAATAATTACATTTCATAAATAGGATAACGTATTCTTGACTATGATAAATATTTGAAAAAAATCATTAGTAGGACACAAACTGAGCACACAAGAGAGTTACATTGTCACTCTATTAAAGAGTATGAATTATTTTTAAAAATTATATTATTCACTTTGTAATTAATATCATTTTGAAAAAAGGCACAAAAATTAGGTAATGGGATAATTTTGCAGATGCCACAAAACAAAAGAAGAATTTAAAAAAAAACTAATGTTTAGGATATTTGTCTGTTTCCTCAGAATTTTAATTCAAATATTTGCCTTTATTTCCTCAAGGAATTGAGGTTATCTAGAAGTAGTAAATGTGGTAATATGTTTTGTTAAATAATTATTCAACAAAAACATATATTTCAAACATATGGAATTATTTCCTTAAGAGTAATTCTCAGTGGGACTTACCTAGTTAACATGAGTATGTGGAAAGCCCATGACTGTCCTCCAGAGGAATGGTGACATTTTAAACCACTCCCAGCAGTGTGTCAAAGTATCTGTTCCATCGGCATTATCTTTTTTCAATTAAACCATGTTACCAAAAAAAATGATATTTGTGGATTCAACAATAAGATAATAACTTGATAGCTTTTCATAATGCATTTCTTTGAGAATACCTGAAATATTTTTAAGAATTATAATTCCTAATGTTTAATGAGATATTTATTTAAAAATGCATTATTTTCTTTAGTCTACAATATTATTGTGAGGAGAGATCTTATTATTATCATCACTTATGAATTCTATGAGTTCTTAATTTAGAAAATGACATATGTTCTACATAATAAATGATGGTATAGCACGTGTCAAGAATATTTTACGGAGTTTCCTATTTGTGCTTCAATAAACTTTTAAACTTTTTTTTTTAAGTTCTGAGAACAAGGGAGAGAGAAAGCATACACACATTTGCACAAGTAGAGGAGGGGCATTGTGAGGGCTGGAGAGAGAGAGAATTCCAAGCTGGTTCCACACTCTCCTTGCAGAGCCTGGTGGGACTCTAACTCAGGAACCAAACGATCGTTATGTAAGGGGAAGTTGAAGGCTTAACTGACTGAACCATCCAGGTGCCCGGCTTTCGATTTGAACAAAAGTACTTTTGGTTGACTTGTCTTGACCTATACATTTCAGTTGTTTGTGGTCACATTGTTCAGTTTTCTTTTCATCAAAGCATCCATAATTTTTATGGTTTAAAAATATTTCTCTAACTGAAAATTACATTAACAAAAACCTTGCCTGATGACTTGATTTTTAATATTAACTCACAATTCAGAAGACTTATGAGATTTATATCTCCTTTTACATAGGACATATTTATATGAAATTTTATTTTTAAGTAATTTACGTTACCACATATGTCGTGTTCAGACTAATATTAAAGGTATATTTTATTGCTAATATTGTTTTTTATTTTATTTTCATATAAAAAGATTAAAATACATCAGATTCCCTTATATACTGCTTGCTTGCTTACATCTCATTGTCACCTCTTCAATTAATAAGTTATTAAAATCTATTGTCTGAAATTTAGAAAAAGTATAGCACCCTTATTTTTTGTTTTGTTTTGTATGTAATGTAACCCAGAATTTTCTTGGGATTTATCTGATCATTCAGCTGAGAAAGGTTTGTGCTGCCACATACATCAAATTTTTGGGGGGCTTCATGAAGTTTTAACTATGTCTCTGTGACAAAAATGTCTGCTTTCTTCCCTATCTCATCCTATTTTGACATCTGTCAGTTACATCAAATGTCCAAATTAGTTTTGCTTGAAACTATGGTCTGTAAAATGTTTGACCCATTTGCTAATAATCTACTTTATATTCTCTCAGGCTGCATCTAACTCTCCACAAAACAGTAACTATAAGTATTCTTTTAAAAACTTTTTAAATGTTTTATTTATTTTTGAGAGAGAGAAAGACAGCATGAGCAGGGGAGGGTCAGAGAGAGTGGAAGACACAGAATCCGAAGACAGGCTCCAGGCTCTGAGCTAGCTGTCAGCACAGAACCTGATGCGGGGCTCGAACCCACGAACCGTGAGATCATGACTTGAGCCGAAGCCGGATGCTTAACCGACTGAGCCACCCAGGCGCCTCTAATTATTCTTATTTTACAGATGACAAAACTGAGACTTAGAAAAATTGAGAAATAAATACTAGTACTTGAATCTATATTCATATCTTTATGGCATATAAATTTGACTACCTGCTCACTAGACCCTGTGCATTCCATTATATCAAGTGCAGTTAGTCTAAAAAGGGCCATCAAACTGCTGACTATCCGATATAGAAGAAATTGCTATCCATGCTTACCAAACCTTAAGATTTTCAAAATATCTTAACATTATGATTTTAAAATGTTCCTTCAGCCTCCTTAGATTTATTTGTAATAAATTATATAATTATAAAAGAATTTCTCTGTGTTAAGATTCAACTGACATTATAGACTGTTGATTAGGAGGTGGATTTAGCCTTCTGAGATTTGTTAATGACATATCAACCAACAATTCCCACATGCCCAGCAATACTATCAATAAACAGAATGATTTATTAAGAACTAAGAATTCAACAGAAAATAAAGATCAATGCTATCTCTTTATGTAATCAACATTTATTTTATGTTGTTGGTTAAAATAAAGTACTAAGACATGCCTATCGATTTGAATACATATTACTTAAGTCTACTCTAGGTAATTAATGTCATTGATTTCTTGAACATAAAATATATTGCTAAATGAAAGTGTGCCTTTTTAAGGAAATATCACAAGTGCAGATAAAATATAAGGAGACTTTAAAAGTCTACTGATAACAGAAAGGCATATAGAGTTAATGGACTGTGGTCCCTACAATCCATCAATTGTCAGACTGCTGCTATCTAGTGATAAAATCAATGCAAGTGCTTTCAAATACACAGCACTGCTTCATTGAGAACTCTAACCTCAATATGTCATCACACAGGTATTTAAACATCAGGAAAGATATAGAAAAGCTTCAAATGGTTTTGAACTTGTAAAGCCTGACAAAAGATTTATATATTTTACAGATTTGTTTTCTTCTAGCTCAGTACACAATTTCAGAATATATCAATCCATCAACCATTCTTCTTCGAATGGTTGTGAATAAATTGTAGCCAGAAATTTTACTACATCTCACATCGACTAGTTAAATGAATGGCCTGACTTAAAAGAAGATACGGGAAATGTATAACTCCCAGAGTATAGAGATAAGCTTCCCATCCAGCATCTATTGTTAAGATATATGATTTTGAGTTTCAAAATTAAAGTCATCTTAAAACATTTCCCTTTAAATAATGTGATTTTCTGCATCAACACTTCCCAAAAGCAGTGATCTAAAAGTTATAGATGGGCTTAGAATGAATTTAAATTCAAATTTGATTCATATAGTGTGGAGAAATTTTAGTTCTAAAATAATCTACTTTGGTCCAGTGTGCTAGAAATAAGAATTATTGTATAAACTTCACACATGATTTTTAGCATAGAAAATGTAACTTCTATTGGAAGAAAATGTTGGTCCTCTGATAATTAAAATGGAAGGAGATTGATTTATTTCCATGCCCCTGGGGTTAAGATTTTATTCGATCAGAATTTATGGCTTGATCTAGGGAATTCTTTTGTAGTTTATTAAAAGTTGACTCAAAATCAAAAGAATGTAGATGCACAGAATATGTTGAGTAACACAACCCATGATTAAGAAAATGTCATCAGTTATTTTACAGAACTTTGTAATTTTTATGTGCTTTCACATGTTATCTTAATCATGTCAACAATATTAATTTATGCGCAGTTGGTGAATTTGAGAGCACTATAAAAGACTATACTGGCAAATTCAGTCCTTTTCCCTATTTATACAACTTAATCTCTTTATTTTTACAGTTAAATAAAGTGAATGAACATATAGTATAATTGCTATTTCATAGAGAAAACAGGACTAACTAGAAAATCGCTTGGGCCAAATGAACACAGCTAGATGTTAAGCAAAAGGATTCCACAGAGACTAATCTTGATTCTCAGTACCATTTTTATTATATTTTTTAAATCTCATTGTCTACTAAAAAATGCTAAATAGAAAGTTCTGACTCAGATGACACTTTTTTCTAGATGTGTAATAAACAGTACAGGTAATACATTTGCTCTTGGGAGTGTATCACTGTATACATATACATAAGTTCCTGTGAGATAATGTAATGGGGTTGGTGATTGTACAAGATGCTCACTTTAGACTATCAGAATTTGTAGAAGTAATCAGGAAGCGGAGTCAGGGTTTAAAACAACAATTTTAAAAATGGTAATATGTACTTTATAAGTATCTTCAAAAGCTTTATGTTTATAACATATTTACTATAAAGATAGATGTCAGACTGCTTTTTAATTAATTAATTAATTAATTTTTGAGTTTTTAATTAAATTCCAGGTAGTTGACATGCAGTGTAACATTCATCTCAGGTGTGTGATATAGCAATTAATACTTTCATACAACACCAGCTTCTCAGCCCGGCAAGTATCCTCCTTAAATCCCCGTCATCTGTTCAGCCCACCCACCCCCCACCTCCCCTCTGGTAACCATCAGTTTTTCTCTATAATTAAGATTCTGTTTCTTGATTTGGCCCCCACCCCATCTCCTTCCCCCCCTCTTCGTTCTTTTGTGTTGTTTCTTAAATTCCACATATGAGTGAGATCATATGTTATTTGTGTCTCTATGATTGATTTATTTTGCTTTTCATAATACTCTCTAGATCCAACCATGTCTTTGCAAATGGCAAGATTTCATTCTATTTTATGTCTGTTAAAATAAACTACTTCTTTTACAATCATTATCCAGTGGACATTTGGACTCTTTCTATCATTTGGCTATTGTAGGTAATGCTGCTATAAACATTGGGTTGTATGTATCCCTTTGAATTACTATTTTTGTATCCTTTGGGTAAATATTTAGTGGTGCAATTTCTGGTTCATAGGGTAGTTCTATTTAACTTTTTGATGAATCTCCATACTGTTTTCCAGAGTGGCTGTGCCAGTTTGAATTCCAAATAGTGCAAGAGTGTTCCCCTTTCTCTACATCCTTGCCAATGCCTGTTATTTCTAGTTTTGTTGATTTTAGCCATTCCGACGGGTGTGAGGTGATGTCTTACTGTAGTTTTGATTTGTATTTCCCTGATGATGAGTGATCGTGAGTATCTTTACATGCGTCTCTTACCCATCTGTTGTCTTCTATGGAAAAATACCTAGTCTTCTGCCAATTCTCCCATTGGATTATTTGTTTTTTGGGTATTGAGTTGGATATGTTATTTATGTATTTTGGATATGAACCCTTTATCTGATATGTCAACTGCAAATGTCTTCTCCCATTCTGTAGGTTGCAATTTTAGGTTTGTGGATTATTTTCTTCACTGGGCAGAAAGTTTTTATTTTTATAAAGCCCCAAGAGTTTATTTGTACTTTTGTTTCCCTTGCCTCAGGAGATGTGTCGAGTAAGAAGTTGGTATGGCCTGTGTCAAAGAGGTTATTGCCTGTATTCTCCTCTAGGATTTTTTTATGGTTTCAGTTCTAAAATTTAGGTCTTAATACATATTGAATTTATTTTTGTGTTTGGTGTAAAAAAATGGCTCAGTTTCATGCTTTAGTAGGTTGCTGTCCAGTTTTCCCAACATCATTTGTTGAAGAAACTTTTTTCCTTGCAATAGTCCATACTGCTTTGTCAAACTCTAATTAACCATATAATTGTGGGTTCATTTCTGGGCTTTCTGTCCTGTTCTAGTGAACCTATATCACTAGAACAGTGCCAGTACCAGACTGTCCCTTTTTTTTTTTTTATTTTTAATTTTAGAGAGAGAACAAGAGAGAGTGAGTTAGTGGGGGAAAAGAGCAAAGGAGAGAGAAAGAGAATCTCAGGCAGGTTTCATGATCAGCACACAGCTCCTTGCGGGGCTCAATCCCACAACCCTGGGATCATGACTTGAGCCATAATCAAGAGTCAGACACATGCTGTTGAGCCACACAGGTGCCCCAGTACCATATTGTCACATATGGTATATCATGTATCATATCATATCATGTATCATACATTTTCAGTATCTAGAAAGTTTATAATACTTTTTACTTAATATGATGTATTTTTCTTTAAAAAGTTTATTTTCCCCCAAAGTTCAAATTTATATCAGAAAATGTTTGATACATTTTATAACTACCTCAAAATGTTATCAAAGCATTGTTTGATTGTTATTGCACTTCCTTTTCAATATAAATAAAATTAACACAGTGATTTTTAGCATTTTTCCTATTTCAAAAGTCTAAATAAAATGCCCTCATGTAAGTTTGTTTTGGAATAAAATCTGCAGGAAAATTTTAATAAACATTTTTGGATAAGTTATCTTGCTTTATTTAATTTCAGATTTAAATTATTTAATTTTTCTGGCAATAATTATAATATAAATGTGAGTGAGATTATATTTAAAGCTCGCAAATTTTACACTGACTCTTAAGACATCAGCCCAGGGACACCTGGGTGTCTCAGATGGTTGATTGTCTGGCTCTTGATTTCTGCTCAGGTCATGAACTCACAGTTGTGGGATCAAGCCTGTCTCAGACTCCATGCTTAAGATTCTTTCTCTAGGAGGTCCTGCGTGGCTCACTTGGTTAAGCATTAGACTTTGGCTCAGGGCATGATCTCGTGGCTCATGAGTTTGAGCCCCACATTGGGCTCTGTGCTGACAGCTCAGAGCCTGGAGCCTGCTTCAGATTCTGTGTCTTTCTCTCTGTCTGACCCTACCCAATTCATGCTCTGTTCTCAAAAATAAAACATTAAAAAATTTTGTTAGAAAGAAATTCTCTGTCTTTCTTTCCCTCCACCCCTCTCCTGTGCTCCTGCTCTCTCTTTCTCAAAAAAAAAGTAAATAAAAAATAAACACATAAATAAACCATCAGCCCAAAAGTAACCCATATCACTTCCACTAACAGTTCATTGACCATACAATTAATATTAGACTTCCAGTTTTCAGTCCAAATGTAGGATTTGGAAGTAGTCACTCCCATTCTCAGAATAAGAAAAAAGCTGAAAAAACAAACATTAACAACTCTCTCAGATAAATCAGATAATTAAGGCCACAGGGCAAACCATTGCCCTGAGAAATTGGAAAGAAAGGCATCAGATGCAAAGCTTATAATTTATCAGAAGCAGAAACAGCCACTAGAGTAAGCACTGGTAGTAATAAAGAACAGTTGAATAATTGCTAGACACTAGTGTTGACTAGCTTGACATATAAAAACTTCAGGGAAATCAGCCCTAAGGATCTCCTGCACTTTTGTAGTTTTCGCTCCAGGAGCCTTATCAGGTTCTCACTGGGAAAGTCTGAGAAAAATCCACCCCCCTCACCCCACAACAGGGATAAGGGAAAAGTATCATTTTGGAATATGTTCAGATAATTTTTCATTTAATAAAGGCATGCCCATAATGGAAATATTTTACCAGTGTGAAGGAAGGGAAATATCCATCCCCAGCCATCCGGGCCCCCACCCTTTCTGTCTTAGCTAAGGTGGAGGAAAAAAAAAAAAAGAAAGAGAGAAAGAAAAAGAAAAAGAAAAAGGCTGAGTAGCACTTGTAAAAATCACAGCTCAGGGGCATAGCCTTATCAGAAAATGACCTAACTTGATTTTACCACTAGAGAATATTTCTCTTGCCCCACATCTTAACTGCCACATCAACGGACTTATATATGCTACCTGGGAATTGAGGCTGAAAAGAATTGTAAGACTCAGACCCTATTCAAAAAGGAGTTTCAAGGAAAATCCAAGACAACAGAGGAGGCAAGAGCTGCAGAAGGAATTTTAGTTTCTGACATATGCAGCTAGAGCAGATATTAAACACAACATGAGTCCTAAGCAAATAAACATAAAACCAAATACCAAGAGCCTTTAGCCTTTAAACATAAAACCAAACACCAAGATTTACCACAGTTCCTAAAGTTAATACTATTGGTTTTCAAAATTTATCATAAGAATACAGTATAATGGGGCACCTGGGTGGCTCCGTAGGTTAAGCGTCTGACTTCAGCTCAGGTCATGATCTCATGGCTCGTAAGTTCAAGCCCTGTATTGGGCTCTGACAGCTCAGAGCCTGGAGCCTGCTTCAGATTCTGTGTCTCCCTCTCTTTCTGCCCCTCCCCCACTTGCACTCTGTCTCTCTCTCTCTCCAAAATAAATAAACATTAAGAAAAAAAGAATACAGTGTATCATTAGGAGTTATGCCAAGTATGTGTGTGTGTTTATTATTTACACCATTAAATTAATAAACCGTGTTGGACTTTGACTGGCTGCAGAGGACTACTCGGCAGTCTCTCCAGCCAGCACCTACATACTCCACTGGCTCCAAGGCCCTCAGTCTCCGCTCAGGTCACTGTAGACCATGCCAACGTGAGCAGCAAAGAAGGATCAGGAGGTTCAGGAAGGGCAAGTGTCAGGGCCGCCAAGTTTTCTGTCTGCCTCAGGCAAGGATTATCACTCCATTGAGTGAGCCAGTAAACAAGATTTGCATCTGGAGGCTGGAGATTGCCATTTCCTGGTCAAAATAACTTTTGGCGACTGTCTTGCTGCGCTAGACGTGAGTGGCCAAGGCACACAAAAGATCAAAACCATATTCAGTGTTAGTTCTCCATTCCCCAAGATGGGGCGCTTCTTTGATATGCATTCGACTCTGTAGCCTGCCTAGGTCAGCTTGCCTTGTCTTCCCCCGAAGACTATATAAAGAACAGTTCTTTGAATAAACGCGCTCTTTCGCCTGATCGGAGAACTGTGAGTTCTGTCTTTACTCTTTGCGTCTCCCTCTCCTGCCCCCTTTTTCTCTCCCTCCCTCAGGAGAAGGACCCGCGACCATTCTCAGCCCTGCCGGTAGGGGCGGACGAAACAGGTACCGCCGATCGCAGGGGACGAGCGACCCCAGCTATGGGGTTACGACCGGCAAGCATGACCGTTCTTCACATAACCAGAGAAGGAAAGGGAAGGATGTTAATTCATCTGCACCTGTTATATTGCCCTTCCAATCATTTCAGGAGGAGCTTGGTGCAAAACATGACAAATAGGAGAGACTTGTGAAACTTCATGAAGGTATAACTGTTAAAAGTAAAAGGACAGTTTTTCCTCTCCACAGGATTACAAGTGTTCCTGATATGGAAGAGATGTTGACTGACTCGGAAATTAAGTTGGATAGTATTAGACAAAAGGCAGTGCAAGGAACTCAGGAGCTCTCAGGAGAGGACATGCATCAACTCCAAAGAGCCGTTACTACAGGACTGAAGGAACGTGTGGATGTTATCTCTTTTAAACACCTCATCAGAAGGTGATCACTTATCAGTACGGATGAAATTAAATAAATGATATTTACAAAAGAAGAATATGGAAAAGAAAATAAGAATCCCTCCTCTAATGCACAGGATAAGCAGTTTGGAACTTGGAAACTAAAAATCACTCCTGTTGATTACTTTCAAGGAGTGGCTCATTTAACTGGAGAGTTAATGTAGATGTGTATTAACAGATGGGGAGATGGGGACATCGACACCCTCTTTTTAAGTGAACCAGTTTTTACATCAGGTTTATGATGGGTTTTCGTTTGTTGGCAATAGTGGACCTTATGCAGTTTTTAAGAAGTTGTATACCTTGAGACAAAGTCTGGCCAAAGTGGATAATACTTGGTTATGCTTTGAAAGTCAGGGGCTCAGAAATTCCAAAACATATGCTGAGAGATATATTTTCAATTAAAACAAAATGATTGATCAAGATAACTGCATTTTCTAGATACAACCATATTTCAGTTGTTATTCTCTGGATAGATCAGTTTGTAAGACTATTATTTAGTATTTCATTCAACTTTATTGTGGTTTTTATATAGAGATGTTTTCAGTTGTATGTGTTTTAAAATGTATATAAACGTTACATAAAACTATCGAAACTAATCATTTTTTATATCTTACTCATAAAAGTTTGCATGCAAATCTTTGCACGTATGCTTATTAGAATTTTGTTGGCTACACTTCATTGTTTATCTTAGGAATGTGAACATGATTCAGAAAGCACTTTCTGCCATACAAATTTTAATTTGTGTGAATTTTAGAGTAATAATATTTAGTGGACATCATTTATAATTTAAATGTGATTTTGTTATATATAGAAAAGATTTCTTAGTTGTACATCTGAACTTGACTTTCCTGTTAAAACATGTGAGTAATGAGGTGGATACTTATTTGAAGCTATTTTTAAGGAAAATGTCAAAGGTTGGCTTGTCTCCTTCTGACTGCTTATATGTGAAGGGAGAAATGACTTAAAGATGGAATTGTTAAGAACTTAAAACTTTGGAAAATCCTCAGCCTATCCAGATTGCAAAATATGAGAACACTAAGGGTGTGGCCAATCGGCTATCTTAGAAGAAGATTTGTGTGGGTCAGCCATCACACCAGAAGCCAGGAGCTATTGTTCAAGACCATGGAAGGACGACTCCAAAGGCAATTCAGAGATCATCTGATCTGTTGTACCAATCCCAGACCCAGAATGCAAGGACCTGGGAGGAAGTGTGGTTTCAAAGGAGGACCTGTGCCTTTAAACCCACTGTTTACACAGTGGCAGATCAGGTGCCGCCTCACATTGTAGGCTCTCTTCACACTCTGGCATTAGGCTCCTTTGCTGTCCGAGGCATAGTTTGGTAGGCCCTAGTGCAATGATGGCCCTCTCTCAGGAGTGCACAGGAAGCAAATTTGGTACCTTCCTCCAGCCTCAATCCTCACTAGCAAGCAGTGTGTAAAAGCCCAAGAAGGCATGTCTGCCTTTACCTGGATTTCAAAAGATGGAGCTAGGAGTCAGAGTGGTGGACCCAGACTGAGAGCCACTATAGGGCTGTCCCCAGGAGCCTGGGGAGTGACACTGCCATCCCAGGAGGCTGTGAAGACAGATCAGTAAACCAAAGGGGATCATCCTTAAGTTTTAAGGTTTATTGTTATTTTTCAGCTTTAGGTTTGAGACTTAACATAGAACCTATTACCTGTTTCTTCTTTTTTTTTCCTCCCTCTTGGAATGGAAATCTTTATTTTATGTATGTCCCAATATTGTATTTTGAAAGCATGTAATGTATTTAGCTTCACATCTGGTTAGCAGTTTGCCTCAGGATGAATTATACACACAGTCTTACCTGCATCTGATTTTGATAAAATTTTATACTTCAACTTTGAGTTGATACTGGAACAAGGAAAGACTTTTAGGGCTATTGAGATGGAATGAATTTATTTTGCATGTGACAAGGGAGCCAGGGCAGAATTATAGACACTGTAGCCCCCCAAAATTTATATGTTGAAACCTAATCCCCAGTGTGACGATATTTGGAGATAGTGTCCTTGGGAGGTGATCAGATCATGAGGGCAGAGTCCTCATAAATGCAATTAGTGCTATTATAAAAGACCCCAGAGAACTCCCTTGTACCTTCTGCCATGTGAAAACATCAAGAGAAGAAGGTCCTTATGAACCAGAAAGCAGACCCTTCACAGATATGAATCTGTCTGCAACTTGATTTTGACTTATAGCTTTCAGAATTTTAAGATATTAATGTTTGTCATTTAAGTCACCCAGTGTGTGATATTTTTGTTATAACAGTCCACATGGACTGAGATAGTATTCTATCATGCATTCATCCCATCAGTTCACCTAAAAGCAACACAAAACATCAGTACTTCCTTCTCCCCACCAGGATGCCAAAGCATACACCTATGGTACTTTTATTTTCTTTAAAGAAAACAGAGTAAGTGTGCCTGGCTGGCTTAGTCAGTAGAGCATGAGACTCTTGATCTCAGGGTTGTGACCTTTAACCCCCACATTGGAGTTCAAGCTCACTTAAAAATTTTGAACAAAAATAAATAATTACATATAAAAATAAAAAACACAAAAGGTAGCATTTAAAAACATAACCAAGTTGACATGTAACCTTTAATCAACTTAGATCAACAAATTTTGAACCAGCTCTTTAAACCAATTTTTAAATCTTCACTTTTTCATCAGAATATTTGCTTTTACTTTTCTTGGGTTTTTTTTTTTTTTTTTTTTTTTTGCTCTCTTATTCTGCATTTGCTCCTCTCTCCTGCTCTCTTCATTCTTTATTTACTAGAAAAATTTTAATAGGACAATAAGAAACTATGTACTTAAAAATCTACTCTTGTGGTTTTATTGTACAGGAAGTTCCTACCATTCTGTTATTGTTTTTAAATGGGTATTACTTTCTTTATTTAGGTATTTGGACAGAAATATAGGTAAGAAAGAGATGTTTTGCTCTGAAGGGAGTAATGAAGAATATGTTCTATCTGAAAACAATCTGTATCAAGTACCCTGATGAAGAAATTTCACAAAATTTAATAATAAATGAGTAGTCTCTAGGTTATATTGAGAAAAACTCATTTGAGAGTTATTAGAATTACCTTTTGAACACAAAATGTTAGAAAAAAGTTATAAATCATATAAGTCAGCATTATTGGATCTCTGAGAAACTGTATTAAATCAAGGTTACATCTATTAAACATAAAGCATATCCATAACTTATTTATTACAAACCATACATTTCTATTTGTTCATATCAGTGAAATATAGATGAGATGGTGAAATGAATTAGTTATGAATCACTTCCTATTGAATGAATGCTAATGTTAAAATTATTGATTTTTTCATGATTTTTCTTTCAAATTCTAGAGAAAGTGTCCTTTAATTTTAGTTTATTCTTTTTATTATATTATAGTTTTTGAATGTATATTTGCATTATTAGGTATTCCAATCTATTAGAACCTTTGTAAATACACTCCGAATACCTATTCTGCCCTTTAGCTCTGACAACCTATTTTTTTTTTCTTTTTAAAGTAAAGCTTAACAGTTTAAAAATAAAAAATCACAGTATATGAAAACTAATCCCCTCTGGTCATTGAGAAACATCAACAAGCTAAGAAGGCAAAATGAAAGAGAAGGTCATTCTAAAAATCAACTGAAGTTATGATCAACTTTTCTTCTTAAAAATACTGAAAAGTATGAAAATCTTGTGTATGAAGGCAATAGGAAGCTAGAAAGACAGTGAAAATTTGGGGAGCTGTGATCTTAGATTGGAGGAAAGTACAGAATGATGATATGTGTGTTTGGGGCCACTTTTTCTTTTGCAAATACTGCTGATTCCAAAAGGGAAACCTGTTACTATAGGCTGTGGAGTTGAGCGAAGATTTTGCAGTCTCGTAGGAGTTTGAGAGCACACTTAAAATGAAGACTTTGTAAATTTCCCAAGCTCTTGATTGAAATCTGAAAGGTCCACGTTGGAATGAAAGGTGAAGCATAAATAGATTACTCAGTCACAAAAGACTAAAGCCTGATTTCACATCAGCATAATCTTCATCTGGGAAAAGTGGGGATCGCTTCTGAGCAGAGAATAGCTGCCTGCCCCAAGGAAACGTAAATATTCTCTGAGAAGATGACAACAAAGATGTCATATATGCGTCTGTCTATAGTTCAGTGTAAAAGAAAATCTAGAAGAACACAGAACTTTTTTTAAAAAGGAAAATAAAAAGTGACCAGGTATTTTCTTAAAGGGATTTACAAACATGCACTTCAAAGTAACTATGATAAATAAATCTAAGGAAAGAAGAACAAGGAAAATATTTTCAGACATTATAAAAATGAAGCAAATAGGAATTTTTAAAAAATCAAATAAATTATGAGTATGATAGATCAAGAGTTAATGGACTGAAAAATACATTTAGAAATACTCAGACTGAGTAATAGAGAGGCAATGGTATAAAAATACAGAAGGTATTATATGAGGTATATAGAACAAAGTGAAAAGACTAACAAAAATGTAAAAACTGTTGCTCAAGAGAAGAGCTACAAAAGAAAGAATCAGTCATTGCAGAGATATTGATGAAGAAACTTCCAAAATGGGTGTAAAAACCAAGTCGCATATTATGCAAGATACACATAGAAAATGCCCCACTTAAGCGACTAAAAAAAAACTCCCCCAAATATGAATAGTTTTAAGTCTTTTATATTTTTTTCTTTTATATTGGCCCTATTTTTTTTCAGTTTTTATTACTGCCTTTTTTTGCTATTAATTTTTTTAATTATATTTTTAAAAATATTCTTTAGGGTCTTTTTATAAGGCTTCACATAGGCATTCTTGCTTTACTATAGAATTCCATGAGTGGGGCACCTGGGTGGGTCAGTTGGTTGAACTTTTGACTCTCAGTTTCAGTACAGGTCATTATCTCATGGTTTGTGGGTTCAAACTCCACTTTCAGGCTCTGTGTTGATGTTGTGGAGCCTGCTCAGGGATTTGCTCTCTCCCTCTCTCTCTGCCCCTCCCCAACTTGGGCACGTGCTCGCTCTCGCTCTCTCTCTCTCTCTCTCTCTCTCACTTTCTCTCCATCTCTCTAAATAAATAAATAAATAAATAAATAAATAAATAAATAAAAAGAATTCCATGAGCTTTTTGCCATTTTTACAAATAAAAGTCCTACGAGAATATATTTTAATGAATCCTAGGCTGTTATCTTTACTACTGTTGACCTTTATTTTACTTCCTAATATGTTATTCATCCCATAATGGGTTGTTTCTGTGGCAAATACACAATGAGGTATTAGTTAATGCCTCACTATTCTGTATGTAGAAGTTAAATAAATCCCCAATGGGGAATAATAGATATATATCCAAAGAAAAAAGGAGTCTATTTCTAAAAGAGTTTAATTTGGCCAACTTTATAATGGGAAAACATACTTCAGAGAATAAATATACTATTTTTATTTAACCAATCAACTATATTTTTAAGAAATTCAAAAATGAGAAAAACAATTTACATTTACAGCATATTTGCTACTTCTTATGCTTTTCATTCCCTTGTGTTTATTTCTACACTGAAATTTTCTTTCTTTTCTTTTCACTCACTGTATTAATCTTTTCTCCAAGAGCCAAATAACATTTTGTTAAAGATCCTAAAACTAAGTACTTTATGCTTGCAGCTGTACAGTCTACATCACAACTATTCAGCTCTGCTGTTGACAGTTGCATCACTAAATAATATATAACTAATGAAGTTTAACTGTTAATCTCTTGCAACTTTATTTGTAAAACTAAGTGGCAAGTTTGTGTGGGCCATAATTTGCTACCCCTAACTTTTACATTACATCTTTGAGCTTATTTGTAATAATGCTTTTAAAGTTTGCATCTGCCAGTGCTAAAATCCATGTCATATCTCGATCTATTTCTATTGACTATTATTTTCCTGCTGATGGGTCACATAATTAAGCTACTTCCTATGTCATATATACACACACACACACACATGCACACACACATACAAATATATATACACACACTATATATATGTGTCTCCCTATGTCATATATATGTATGTCATATATATATATATATATATATAAACATTTTAAGTTTGTCATTGTACATAGAATTGCTCTTGAAGGTTAAAGTTTTATTATCTTTCATTAAAGAGTGTTGAATCTTATTTGATCCCCTTGAGGCTTATATTTAAGTTTAGTGAGTGAGACATTATAGAGACCCGACTGATTCTAGGTCAGGGGAGTGCTACTGCTAATGAAGCCCTTTTGGGAAACTCAGTTGAATGTCTGGGAAACTCAGTTGAATGTCTGGTTGAGTTTAGTTTTTTAGGTTTTTTTTTTAATTCTTTCTTTTTAAGGAGGTAAAAAAGTGTTTATTAAAAAATCCTTTTCACCAAGAGACAGTTAAAATTTATCGTTTACACCCCAGACCACTACCGAAAGAGAGAATGGGGGGCTGAAAACTGTGTAACATTGACAAAAGGACCAGGACAGACAAGGCCGAGGCAAGGGCAGCCCCAGGGATTGGGATATTTCCTCTTCTGAGGTCAGGCGAAGTAGGAGGTTGGAAACCCAGAGCACCGGCAGCCCCTGGCATGGCCCAGTGACAAGCGTCTCTAAGAGGGAACGTAGCCAGAGGAGGAATCTTCGGCGCTGCGTGTTCACCACACAGCTGGTTGTATATTCTGTTCAGTCAACTCCCCATCCTATGGCCCCTCTGTGAGAATGAAGTTTCCTTTACACCATTTTTTTTTAGATTTTTATAATGTTTATTTATTTTTAAGAGATAGGGACAGAGCATGAGTTGGAGAGTAGCAGGAAGAGAGAGAAAGACACAGAATCTGAAGCAGACTCCAAGCTCTGAACCTTCAGCACAGAGCCCAATGCAGGGTTCAAACCCACAGACTGTGAGATCATGACCTGAGCTAAAGTCAGATGCTCACACGACTGAGCCACCCAGGTGCCCCCTTTACACCAATTTTTAAGCCCATAAAACTTTAGAAAAACAGGAGGTGGCCAGGCAGTGGACCATTGTTCATCACCTATTTCTCTCAAACATATGACTCAACATTTCCAACCTTCCTAAACTGTGTTTAAATCCAAGTCACTCATACACTATATTAAAAATGTTACTTGTGGTAAGCTGCTTAAGTTTTCCAAGCTATTTAAGTTTTCTGATATATTAAATAGCTTATCAAAAAATGTCATAAGGCTGTTGTGAGAATTAAATTAGATAATTCATGTACAATTCCTTACACTGACAAATAACAAAAAATTAAAAATGCTAATAACTATTACTTATTTTCATGTCATTATTTTTATTATGACTTTACTGTTAGTTGTCTTTTATCTCTGACATTGGAAAATATATTACTATATTAAGAATACTTCGGAATCTCTTTGGCATGGAGGTGGAGTGAGGAGAGAACTGTTGGCTGGGAAAAACTTTCAGACCTTGTGCCCTTGAAAGCTTAATACTTAAATACATATTTAAAATGAGATATTTTATTTAATGTCACAAAAATACCAATTTTATTTTCCTATATCAACTTCCTGTTGGTCTACTATAAGTTTAACTTTAGAAACATAGATTTATCTATAAATTATAGAATATTAGGTTCTCCTCTTTAACTTAGAATGACTATATTAACAGGACTAATATTGTAATGCCTTAGGCAAATATCATCATTCTCTTCATTTTCATTTGCTCTAAAATTTATTGATCTACAGTCACCAAGAACTGACTACATATTATCATTCTCTGTAATATTTTCCACTAGGATGGAAATCGTATTGAGTAACTTTCCATTCTTACAAGCTTTTCAAACTCTTACCAACTCTAAATGGCTAATTAAGTCCATAAAATATAATAACGCGTTTTACAACAGAAGACAGCTCTAACACTGAATAAAAATCATGAGGACAATATAGAATAATTCATACAATCAAGAAATACCTCAGTCAAAACACATGTAAATTAGCTTGTAAATAGACTCACACAAATAAACACTTCTTTTACTTAGTAGACAACTTAATTTAAGTCTGTGCTTCTATGTCAAAATCATATTCTATCACAAATATGAGTTTGTGAATAATCCAATAGCTTGCCCTGAGGGTTTTGAGATATTCTACCATACTCTGATATGAATGAAAAAACTTCACGTAAAATCAAACAAAAGCTTATGTTGGGTTAACTGACCTTTAAAGCACACGTACATAAGCTTTGATTTAAAATAATTCTCAACCTGGAAAATCATCTGGGGATATATGAATATTCAGTTTCACAGATACTAAGAATTCAAATATTTAATGTAAAGCCACATCAGAATATTCAGATCTGATTCATGTGAACTGAATTTATTAGATAATTACATTTTTATTCAGTTATATACTTTATTGAAAATATCTAATATTGTATTTTTATAGCATCAATATGGTTCAGTGATTTATACAGTCTCTTCTTATGTATAATATGACATACATATTTATATTCATATTATACATTATATTATAATAATATCTAGTAGATATATGTATAGGTATATAATAAATATATAATATATAGCATCATGACATACCTGTAGTCACCTTATGCATTATATAATATACATATTAATGATATCTATATTAGCTACATAAAGTAATACATCTTATAGATGTATTGATGTTTAACATGTATAAATGTAGAGACAGAGAATTGAATACTGTTCAAAGTAAAGTCAGTTCAGATAAACTATAGTTCCACACAGCATTATAATCTAATACAGGCTTTTTTTAAACTTAGGCTTTTTATAGATTAATCATTTAAACTAAAACTCATTTCTTTGGAATAATATTAATTACTACTATTGCTTTAAGAAATAGTTGGAGAATCATTGTGAGAGCTTAAAGAGGATCAATACTTTTGTCCAAAAAAAGTAAGTAAAACATTTTATGGGCAAGAATCAATACTGGTTCCCAGATCTAGATTATTTCCATGCTCTATAAACTCTGAGCATATCATAATAAAGAAGTTTGATAAAAAGTCTCTAGTCTACTTTCCACAAAACATCATAAGCAAAATTAAATAATATACAGTAAACTTTCAATCAGCATTTATAAAATAATGAACAGAACAATGTGTTAATGTCATTAATATATAATGTAGAATCTTACTAACCACGTTGAACAGTTGGGATAACTATATGAGGTTTATATTAAACTTAGGAAAGAATATACTGGAGTGCTTGGATGGCTCAGTCAGTTGACTGACTTTGGCTCAGCTCATGATCTCAGGGTTGGTGAGTTGAGCCCCGCATCGGGCTCTGTGCTGACAGCTCAGAGCCTGGACCTGCTTTGAATTCTGTGTCTCCCTCTCTCTCTGCCCCTCCCCTGCTAGTGCTCTGTCTTTCTCTGTCTCAAAAATAAATAATAAACATTAAAATTTTTTTAAAAGAAAAAAAGAAAAGAATATACCCAGAGAGAAATCAGATAAAAGTTACAGAGATGAATTACCTGAAAATTAAAATTTCAAATTGACATATTTATTATATAAATATTTAAAATTATAACAAATAATAGTGTGAAGATATGGCTACCTTTACATTATCCTATTTCTAAATTGTTAGATGTTCTTTGGATAATTGTTAATATTTTTCAAAAGTCTTCAGAGGTGCCCAGGTGGCTTAATCAGTTAAGCTTCCAACTCTTTATTTCTGCTCAGGACACGATGTCACAGTTGTGAGACTGAGCCCTGCATTGGGCTTGTGCTGGGGGCGGAGCCTCCATAAGATTCTCTCCCTCTTCCTCTGCTCCTCCCCCGTGTGCTCTCTGTCTGTCAAACAAACAAGTCTTCAACTATACTGATACTCTAGTTGTATTTCTTAAAATACATTTCAAAGGCATAATTTAAATGTCCAAATGTACATATGAGAATGATATTGTAATGTTATTCATAGAGGTAAAATTATATAATATCTAAATAACTAATAATGATATGATGATATTTATCCCAATGATAACAGCTAATATGTATTCTATACTTGTAGACTAAGCAATAAATATTGTCTAATTTAAGCATAACCCCATTTTATATAGTTAACTTTAAATAAGAATCTGAGAATCAGAAAGCTAAAATAATTTGCTATATATTCAGTAAAGTCAAGAACATAATTTAAACATAATTTCTTTATCTCTCATCAACCATTTTTATTTCATCACAATATAATATCAGTTAATACATTGATTACTTTTCAATCATTATATATGATGTATACAGTACAACCTCTAAGGCAAAGATGACTATATAATGTGAGACAATTCTGATAATATATTATTCATATAGATTTACAAAAACCTCTTAAATTGAATTTATTGCATAACATTATATAATTTTTTGAATTTATAGCAATATTGTAACACATACATGTCTGTTGTGCATACCTGTGTGTGTGTGTGTGTGTGTGTGTGAAGAGATAATGAGAGATAAAGTGTTATCAGTGAATTAAAATCAGCACATCTCTGCCCTTTGTGGAACTTAATATTCTTGTGGGAAATATAGACATTTATAGAAACTAATATTTGGGATTTTCATTTTTACATTCAGTTAAGTGACTTAACTGTATAAGTGATGAGCAGAAATAAAGGAAAATAATGGGAAAAGAGTGTGGCCTAAGAAGTTGGCATTTTATGTGGAGTGGTCAATAAAGACCTTTGGGATAGGAATTGCTCAAGACGATTGTAGTGGTCTGGGTGAAAATGGTAGTCTGAAAAGGCCTTGGTAAATTTGAAGAAGTGAAACAATGTTATCAGATTATCTGGGGAAGTACATTCTAGGAAGAAGTAACAAGTTCAGAGACCCTGTGACTGAAGTCTTATTGATGCCTTCAAACACTGATAAGAGGCATTAGTGCCTGGAGGGGAAGGCATGAAAAAACAAAACAAGCCCTAAGTGGGTAGGGGTTATACAGGGCTTTGTGGGTCATTTTTGTGAATGTAGAATTTGCTTTGAAATAAGATACCTTTAAGTGGGTCTTGAACAAATAGTATCATGTCCTGATGTTTAGATGATGCTATAGATGTGGGTATAGATATAGACATAGTTACATGGATCTAGATGATAGATATAAATATATAGTCTTGGTTCTCAACATTTAAATCAATCATGGCATTAATAATTAGTTTATACAAAAACACCTTCTGATATCCATGCCAAAGTATTTTATAAAATAAAATTACATACATTTTGAAAATAGAATTAATTTTACTGATTTCACAGATGAACTCAGATTTTTGAGTAAACAGAATAAATTTTATCTCTTCAATTAGTTTCTTCCCCTTTTTATGTTATGTGTAGTTGATTGTAAATTCCACTTAGCATTATTCATAGTACTAATACTCATGGATATAGGTTCAGACTATAAATATGAAATGACTCATGTAGAATTACTATATTTTGATTATGAAGAAACATGAATTGTGACATGAGCAACAAAACATTTTTAATAATGTCATTTTTTAAGTTTTACTTTTTACCTCAAATAGTGAAATGCTCGTTTAATATTCTCTTTTTTAGTGGTGATTTTTTCATTGTGGTTGTGGGTCTTTAATTAATATGTTCTTCATATTATTTTGTCTTTCCTTAATGAAGTTTAAGTTTTTAACCTAAGACTTTCTTTCTTAGATGATTTTCAGTTTTAAAGAAAAATTGATTGGTAAGTACAAAGTTCTAATGTACCCCTCCCCCCCACACATAGTTTCCCCTACTAATGGTCTTTTGCATTAGTGTTATATACTTATTACAGTTGATAAACCAATATTGACATTATTTTAAACCAAGTCTATAGGTTACAACAGGGTACACTGTTTTTGTTGTAGGTTCTAAGGGTTTTGACAAATATATAATAGCATGTATCCAATATTTCAATATCATACATAATAGTTTCACTGTCCTAAAAAAATCTTTTGCTCCATTTATTCATTCCCCTCCTTTTTTTTCTTTTATCTGTCCCTTTTCTGGTCCCACAACTGGTGATCTTATTACTGTTTTTATAATTTTGCCTATTCCAGAATATAGAGTTAGAATCATATAATGTGAGTCTTATCCAATTGGCTGCTTTCATTTAGCAATATACAATTAAGTTTCCTGCATCTTTTCATAGATTAATCACTCATTTGTTTTTTTATTAGTGAGTACCCCATTGTTTAGAGACGTACCACAGTTTATCTGTTCACCTAGTGAAGGGCTTAGGATTGCTTTTCAGTTTGGGCAGTTTTGAGTAAAGCTCCTCTAAACATCCATGTGCAGGGTTTGGTGTGGACATAAGTTTTCAGCTCCTTTGAGTAAATGCTAAGGAGCACAATTGCTTGATCATCTGGCAAGAATGTACTTAGTTTTGGGGTGCCTGGGTGGCTCAGCCGGTTAAGTATCGGACTTTGGCTCAGGTCATGATCTCACAGTCCATGGGTGGGTTGAGCTGTGCTAACAGCTCAGAGCCTGGAGCTTGCTTCTGATTCTGTGCCTCCCTCTCTCTCTGCCCCTCCCCAACCCGCTCTTTGTCTCCCAAAATGAAGACATTAAAAAAAAAAAGAACATATTTAGTTTTGTAAGAAACAGCCAAATTGTCATCCCTACTGGATGTGAATGAGAGTTCCTGCTGCTTCACACCATTAACACTGACTTGTTAGGGCTTTAAATTAGCCATTCTAACAGTTGTAGTATGGTCTCTTATTGTTGTTTTAACATACAATAATCCAATAACATTATTTGTTATATTTTTAAAAGATTATTTTAGTGCATGCACTATTCTATAATTTAGTGATATAGAACATCACTGGAATGTCACTGCCAATTTTGGTTGGGACAGGAGTAGTAAGAAACAGGTAAATTACTAGTATAAGGTGTTGTTATATATCCTAATATAGCATAGTATTTAAGACTTTATCACATATGATATAACCTAAATAATGATAAATTCTATAAGGAAAATGATTCTGGGATAAGGTAAAAATACAAATAAGCCTCTGGGTGAGTCTCAGTAGGTCAAAAGAAAGGGCACATGATAGTGGTATGGGCTAGGGTGTTAGCTGCAGATGCTAAATAATGTTTATAATTTGAAAGGTTGGCTTAGTATGTGGTATGAGAAAGGGATAAATCAGAAACTAATCCAAGGGTTTTGGTCTGAGCAAATGGATATGTGGTGTTGCTGTTTGCTGAGCTGGGAAAGCTGAAAGCAAGATGATGGGGAGGAGGAGGAGGAGGAGGAAGATTGGCAGTATGTTAAGGCTTTGTAAAGACTAAAAAATTAGTATAAAGTCACAGGAAGTCTCATAAATTTAATCATTATTTCTCATTTTCCTCATTCAGTCTAACACCTACTAGAGTAACAAGAGTAGAACACAGTTTTTCCGTAGAAATTCAAATTATTTAACTGCTTGGAAGAAAACAGAGGGACCAAGGAATTTCAAGCTGTTTCCTTGTCTACTTCTTCACATCTCTTGCCAAGAGTGGTTTAATATCCAGATGCTTGCAAAGAGAAAAAAGAAACATTAAAAAAAAATCCTCCAGTGTATCTGAGACGTGAAGATGCAGCAACACATTTTCATCTTTGCATTTCCAACTATTTCTTTTATGAAGTTTCATTCACAGTTTAAACATAGATATCTTTTCAGTTAAAACTTTTGCTGTACTGTATTTAGCATAGTTCTATATTTTCTGCCCACATTTAATTCCACTCTGTCTCTAATTTACATTTTAACAAGATCATTCTGGCAGTTGCTACTGGAGAATTACATTGGAGTTCCAAGAGCGAATGCATAGACTCACATTCGAGGTTGTTGGAGTGGTCGAGAGGTAAATAACAGAAAATAGTCTAATTCAATGTTGACACTGAAGAGGTAGAGAATTTCAGTACAGTTAATGATCATTTGGCTGTGGGTGGTAAAGACAGGAAAGAGTAAAGGATGACACTAGATTTTTGACCTTGAAAAACTGGATAGATGGGAAAAAACTTTATAGACACATTAAATTTAGAGAATCTTTATAAAATGGAATTTATCACGCATTTGGCATTTCACATTTCAAAGGACACAGTGAAAGGTCATTTGAAAAGAAAACAAAAAATATCTTGAATCTTGGTTGGCTTTAAAAATACTTTTCATAGATTATTTCTTCTTATTTTCATTTATTTCTTTAAGTGACTTTTGCTAATAGAAATGTACATATTTCATAGGTATCTATATTATTTGTATGTTCATAACTTTTGGGAAAATTTGGAAAATGAATTAGTGATACATACCTTATTTCTCTTTTTGTTTATTGTTTGGTTAATAGAAAAAAAATGTCCTAAAATGTTATTTTCTTAACATTCTACATATAATTCCTAACCACATGCCATTTTCTGAATGAATATTGCTTTTGATCAATTTTGCTAAAAAAGTGTTATATTTAAAACATACTTTTAAATTGAGAAATATATAAGCACATATATATATTCATATAGCAAATATATAACCACATATATATATTCATATATATGTAAATTCTAGAGCATTCCAACTAAACATGTGGGATAAATATATCCTACAATCTGTGTAACATTTCATTTTATATATCATCCTGTTATATTATTAATATATGTATTAATATAATGTATTCAAATGTATGGTTTCTGTTGGACAATTTCAAATAACCTTTATTCTTTTCTCCTCTCTGAAAAAAGGCAGCCAGGAAACCATCTTGGTGTCCAATGTATTTGGATTCCTTCTAAGTATTTCCAGTAGGCATCACTATTGCAAATAGGCCTACATTCTCTTTCAAAGATCTGGTCCTACCTAATGATCTACTAAGAGTAGCATCTCTCCATATGTTCCCTTTATTTACTTATGTGTTTGTGTATTTATCTATGAGTCTATCTCAGTATTCCTGATGTCATTTCACTGAAATAGTTCTCCAGTGTAACTATACACAAGGTGATCTTTGGCTCCCTTATTCAGAGCATATTGATGGCATAGTTTGCTATATGTGGAGAAAACTCCCCCCCTCCCCGAGGTTTAAATATGAAATGTCTATAAGTCACTATTACAAACTTTCCAATTGGGTGCCTGGGTGGCTCAGTCAATTAAACGGCTGGCTTTGGCTAACTAAGTTCATGATCTTGCAGTTCATGAGTTTGAGCCCCTCATAGGGCTTTGTGCTGACATATCAGAGCCTGGAGCCTGCTTCACGTTCTGTGTCTCCCTCTCTCTCTGCCCTTCCCCTGCTCATGCTCTGTCTCTCAAAAATAAATACACATTAAAAATTTTATAAAAAAAACCCTACCCAATGCCTTTTTATATTCTGTACAATAAATGCACAAACTTTATAGGTAAAACTTTTTATAGCAGCAGCATTTCCAGTGGTGAAAGATTGGAAATGACTTCCTTGGAATCTTGTGACTTAATTTTCACATAACTGTGACTTTATTGTTACCATTTAAATTACTAAGACATTATGTGTAGTTCAACACATTTCGATTTTGTTTTTTCACATTACAAATAAACCTAGTAGCTTTATTTTCCATCAATTGCATTAAATATAATTAGCCTTAAATAATATAATTACCAAGCCTTCTTTTCAATCAGACTTCTATAAACTTGTACCAAAAAGTGGTTGTGATTCTGTGTACAATATGTAAAGTATCATTATGACCTAAAAGCTTTGTGCCTTTTATGTACTTTAGCCTGAAACGTTTGCTGCTACTATTGCATTTTGCAATTACAGTGAAGTGAGGCAGAAAATAACAGTTCAAAAAATGTATTCAAGTAATGAAGTTTGAACCATTAGTTTCAAGGCTGTAGTTATTTTAGTAAATATTTAATCTTCCTAGCAGCATGGGTTCCTAATTGATCTTTAAGTAGTATTGTTCCTGGACATTTCTAATCGACTTCTAATTGCTATATTAAAACAGTTAGCAAATAAAGTGTAATGGATGGTGGAGACTTCTACAGTACACTAAATCAACAGAATATCATAAAATGTAGAATTCACTTTTGTCATTGAACTTTGAAATGGACTACACTAACAATCACATATATGTTCGTCTCTCCAATTTTGAAGTGTTCTACCAATCTAAAGAAAAGTATAGATAATATACTCCATTTATGAAAAATTAAATGTCATATGTCCAGTAAATTTTAAGATGTTTTAAAATCTCTTCAGAATAATTCTTTATGTATTTTTTTTGTGAGAGCATGTGAACCACTTTCATTCATTTATAAGGACTTTATTGAGCATCTACATATTGTGCAAGTACTGTAAACTAGAGAAATACAACACAAAGTCTTCCACGTATTGCTAATAATAATTACATAGACACATAGAGGCAAGTTTTACATCTCACATAAGATCCATTTTTACCTTTCTTTACATGCTTTGGTGTTATAGATTTTTCACCATCTGCTACTCTCCACTGTATGCAGTTTTTATAGTTACTAACACTTGGAAAATGTGATACTATTTTCCAGCAAGTTTCTAACTATTACAGTACTATAGGAGTTTTTAGTTGCTCATCCTGGATATAGTCTTTCATAGATATTTTTTTTCTTTCATAGATAAGCCCATTATGGGCTGAGTCAGTTGCAGCAATACCTCAGTCTTTTTTATGCAATTACCAGAAAGGAAGTGTTTTTGTTGTTTTTCCTTAGGGTTATAATTTGTAGGGATAGAGTTACTAGAACCTAGTTTGACACCACATATAAAGTATCACTTGAGAACAAACATAACACAGAAGGAAAAAGACCTAAGGGCACAACTAGAGAGATGAGGTCCTGGTGATTTGGTTGGTGCTTTTATATTCAGCTCTACTTGAAGATTATAAAGTACTCTACTTCCCAATTTTATGAGTGACTCTATGTGTTTGCTTATTTTTAAAGCCAATTTTTGTTATATTTTATGTCACATGAAATAGATTATTTAATGAAATAAATAAATTAGTATTGGTCTTAGGTTCATGAGATTTTCTGAAGTACATTGTGTTGGGGGTAGGAGGGCAGGAGATTTTGTTTTCCTAGTTAGAAAGTCAGAAATCCTAATCCAACAATAGCCAATATGAGGCTATTGAAAATTTTGTTCTTTCTTGTTGCTTAGATGATTAATCATTAACGCTAAAGGCTGTAATGATATCAGATAAAATATCAGGGGGTTCAGCAAGAACCTGTACAAAAGCGACAAATGATTGCCCTTGCATATTTGAAATAAGAAACAGATTCTGCCCTTCTAGAAAAGACAATATGCTTGAAATTCATGAACCAAGATGTTTGAGAGAGATTCATGTACCTTGTAGGACTTGAAAAGTGGAATTATTTTTCTAAAATTCAAGTTGATAAAGGAGAGGAAAGGGGGCTAGAAATAATAGGCAATGGGACTATAGGATTTTGGGCATTTCCTCAGCTACTGCAAAATTCCATTATAAAGAGTAAGCCACCAGTGTGTTTTCTGGGTCTATGAGTTTGCTTTTTTTAGATTTTACCTGTAAGTGAGATCATATAGTATTTGTTTCTATCTGATGAAATGCATGAAGGGGGTCAGAAGGAACAAACTTCCAGTTATAAGATAAACAAGTTTTGGGGTGTATGTGCAGCATGGTGACTGCGGTAAACAATGCTGTACTGTGTTTTTCAAAGTTGTTAGTAGGTCTTAACAGCTCTGTTCATAAGAAAAATATATATAACTATGTGAAGTTATGGATGTTAACTAAACTTATTGTGGCAATCATTTCACAGTATATACATATGTCAAAACATCATGCTATACACTTAAAAATAATAATGAAACTGGAAAAAACGAGTAAACCATTAGTATGTGGTTTAGAAGAGGAGGAAAACTATCCTATTTTTTTAATAGAATGGCCAAAATTATTTAAGGACAAAAATCCTAAAGACAGATCTTGTTTAAAGATAACAAAACTTAAGCTTCGACTACTAACCACACATGGATTGGAAAAAGTATGAGAATTGACAAAATGCCTACTGAAGTATTTCAGGGGGTCACAGTGTGACAAATGTAGGCTGGCATGTTGAGTGACTGTTTGAAAATAAGGCAATGCAGAGAAAGAAGAGGAGAGAGAGTGAGAGAGAAAGTGCTGGCTCTTCATCAAAGCCCTGGTAGCCAGCTCTGCTCTAGTTTCCTAACTGTGGGAACACATGAACCCAGGCCCTAACCCCACACTCCACACTATGCTGCCTGCGTTGATACCATTTGACACGCATAAAAAAAAAAAAAAACCTCATAAAAGCTTTTCCTGTCAGCTCTCTAAATATCTATCTTATTTATTTATTTTTAGGGTCAGGATTTCCATCCTTGAATAGTTGAAAATTAGAGGAACATTTAATGTCTAATTATGGAGAAATGCTAGAAATTCAAAGATAAACTATTTGATTGTCATTGAGCCTGGAACTAAAGTGCATATTTTAAAGATTTTTTTCACTGCTTCTTGAAGTAAAAAAGGTCCTAGTGTAAAAACATATCTCTAATATCAGTAGTACTTGTACTTAAGTTTTATTTTATTGTTTTTGTAAATGAGTTTGATTTTCTCAAGATAATTTTGTTTTGTTTAAGTGTTTAAGATGACTCACCCATCCTTTTATTTGGTTCTTGACATGTTTCATAAATTCTAAAAACATGTTAGTATATTTTAAACTGTCACATTACATTGTTAAGTTTTTTATAACATTACTGAAGAATTAATTATCTTTTACTTTGTCATAACTCACTATAGTAGTAATACTTATAATGCATATGCATCATACTATTTCAGAAATATATTTTAGCGTTTGATTTTCTTTGTAATTAACATGCATAACTTTAATATAAATTTGTAAATGGGATTGTAAAAAGATTGAGTTATTCTCAATTAATAATTATTTATTAAGTTAAGCATCACTTTTGTTTTTAATCCTAAATGACAATTTTTGCAGATTTTACTTGCATTAATAAATGTGAGCAAATCATGTGATTAAAGCTATCAGTATTCATTTTAAAAGTATGCACACTTCTCCAAAGAGGACATCCAGATGGCCAACAGGCACATGAAACGATGCTCAGCGTCACTCATCATCAGGGAAATTCAAATGAAAACCACACTGAGATACCACCTCACACCGGTCAGAGTGGCTAAAATGAATAAATCAAAAGACTATAGATGCTGGCAAGGGTGTGGAGAGACAGGCACCTTCCTACACTGTTGGTGGCAATATAAACCGGTGCAGCCGCTCTGGAAAACAGTGTGGAGGTTCCTCAAAAAACTATCATTAGAACTCCCTTATGACCCAGCAATAGCACTGCTAGGGATTTACACAAGGGATAAAGAAGTGCTGATGCATAGGAGCACATGTACCCCAAT
>NC_043702.1:158800863-158835419 GCF_006229205.1 Suricata suricatta | reverse complement strand
GAACCATGGACTGAAGGGGGAGGGAGAGGGAGGGGTGATGGTCATGGTGGGGGGCACCTGTGGGGAGAAGCAATGGGTGTTATATGGAAACCAATTTGACAATAAACTATTATAAAAAATATATTTGAATTTAAAAAAAAAGTATTCACAATTAGAAAATAGTGAATGGTTGTTTTCTGATTTCATTTGAGGTCACTGAAAATCTGAATTTGGTTGTATCCCACTATTTTTTTCTTTCAAATTGTGAATAGTAGTTAAATTGCTAATGCCCTCTATATTTTAGATTTATATTTTGTCATACAAAAATAGATAATCAAAAGTTTCTAGTAATGTGACAGTATATTATTTGAATAAAAATTCTTCTTTATGATATATTAACTAATTCAGTAGATTTTACTAAACTTAAACTGAGACTCATATTATCAGGTTAGAAATTCATTATTGTATTACAGCTAAAGTAGTTTGTGTTCAATTTAGGGAAGCTCTGAATACCATAAATCTGAAATGATGAGATGGTCATACGCATGGACTACTGGAGTCAAGATAAATCTAGTTTTCATTGAAATTGCTTATTAAAGCTGGTCAATTTCTAAGAGGTAATTTATTTCCTCATTATAGTGGTGATGAGAGTTGTAGCTACAGAACTGTTTAATTATGAAAAAAATACATGCTGAATAACTGGCTAATTAAAGTCACTAAACTTCTTGATGTTTTTCCTAATTAAGCCTGAGGGAAATGGAGGGGGTATTTCCAATTACCATGAACCATGTAAATACACTGATTGCTGCAATTTGAAGTTTGTCTTTACATTTAAGGATTTAGAAGTCATGGTGCAACCAGATTAATCTGATCAGATCATTTATTTTTATATAAATAAATAAGCTATTAACTTTACTTCGAAAGTATGTGATTTTGAAGGGACAAAAAATTAAAAGAAGAAGGAAAGGTTGGTGTCTGAGTGTAAGAGCCATGACATCAGAGACAATATAATATGACTCTTTAAAGTAACAATAACATAAAGTATTTTTTATGTTTTAATAACATAAGGAATTTTGTTCACTATTACATAGAGCAAGAAATATAAATTTGATCCTTGAAATAATGAGGATAGAGGAAAGTTTCCAAAATAGGAACAAAACAAAATTATGTTCTTGGTAAGTATATATATTAATTATTTTCAGCTACAGGTAATTATAAAGTGACAGGTGGTGGACCATTCAGTTGGGAAATTTTGCTAGTTTTTAAAATTTACTACGAGTACGAATGAACATTTTCTTTAGTGAAAAAAGATTCTTGGTGGAAATATGTAAGATTAAATGTTAAATATTTTAATTGATGATTGATAGATACATATTTATAGAGGCATACTTGTTTTATTACTTTGGTTTTTTGTGCTTCTAAGATACTGCATTCTTTACAAATTGAGGTTTATGGTAACCCTGCATCTAGCAAGTTCGTCAGCACCATTTCTCCAACAGCATTTACTCACTTTGCAATTCAGTATTACATTGTAGTAATTCTTTCCACATTTAAAATGTTTTTATTATTGTTTTTTATGGTGATCTGTGATGAGTGATCTGTGATGTTATCACTGTCGTTGTTCTGGTGTATCATAAAGTATGCCCATATAATACAGTAAACTTAATTGGAAGGAAAACACACACACACACACACACACACACACACACTCACACACACACAGATAGGCCAAAAGTTAGGATTATTGAGCCAAAAAGCCACATGGTGAGTGCAAAGGAAAAGTTTTTGAAGGAAATAAAAGAACTACTTTAGTGAACACACAAATGATAAGAAAACAAGACAACCGTGTTACTAAGATGGGGAAAGCCTTAGTGGTCTGGATAGAATTTCAAACCAGTCTTATAATCCCTTTAGACCAAAGCCTAATCCACAGTACAGCCTTAAGTGTCATCAATCCTATGAAGGCTGAAAGAGTTGAGGAAACTACAGAAGATACAGAAGATAAGTCTGAAGCTAGCAGAAGTTGGCTCATGAGGTTTAAGGAAGACAAAAAGTCTCTGTTACAGTAAAGTGCATGGTGAAACAGAAAGAACTGATATAGAAGCTGCAAAAAGTTATTCCAGAAAATCTAGCTAAGATAAATGATGAAAGTCCCTACATGAAACACCTGATTTCAAAGTAGATGAAACAGCCTTATATTGGAAAATGCCATCTAGGACTTTCATAGCTAGAGAGGAAAAGTCAATATCTGGCTTCAAAGCTTCAAAGGGAAGGCTTGCTCTTGTTAAAGGCTAATGGACCTGGCCACTTTAAGTTGAAGCCAATGCTCATGTACCATTCTGAAAATCCTAGGGCCCTTAAAAATTATGGTAAATCTATTCTGTGCTCTATAAATGGAACAACAAAGTGTGGATGTCAGCACATCTGGTTACAATATGGTTTACTGAATAGTTTAAGCCTGCTGTCAAAACCAACTGCTCAAAAAAAATTATTTTCAAAATGTGACTGCCCATTGACAATGCACCTGGTCACCCAAGGTGTGATGGAGAGGTACGGTGAAATCAGTGCTGTTTTCTTGCCTGTGAACACAGGATCCATTCTGTGGTCCATGGACCAAGTAGTCATTTCAACTTTTAAGTCATATTATTTAAGAAATACATTTGATGAGACTATACTACCATAAAAATTGATACCTCTGATCCTCACAAAGTAAATTGAAAACCATCTGGTAAAGAGTCACCATATTAGATGCCACTAAAAACATTTATGATTCATGGAAAGAAGTCAAAATGTCAACATTATCAGCAATTGGGAAGAAGATTCCAAATCTCATGGATGACTTTGAGGGATTCAAAACTCCAATAGAAGAAGAAATTGCAGATGTGATGGAATTAACGAGAGCTAGAATTAGAAGTAGAGCCTGAATATGTGATGGAATTGCTGCCATCTCATGATTAGAATTTTAAAACGTGAAGAATTCTTCTTAGAGATGAGTAAAGAAAGTTGTTTTTTGAGATACAGTCTTCTGGTAAAGACGCTGTAAAGATTGTTGAAATATCAAAAAAAAAGGATTTAGACTATTACATAGCTTAGTTGATAAATAAGTGGCATGTTTCAAAAGGATGGACTCCAGTTTTGAAAGAAGTTCTACTGTCCATAAACTGCAGACAGCATTCCATGCTATAGAGAAATAGACCATGAAAGGGAGAGTCAATCAATGCAATAGATTTTATTGTTGTCGATTTTATTAGCCACCCCAACCTTCAGTATCCACCACCCTGATTGGGCTGTAGCCATCAATATGGAGGCAAGACAAGACCTTCCATCAGCAAAAATAGTATGACTCACTGAAACCTTGGATGATGGTTATTAGCACTGTTTAGCAATAAAATATGTAATTAAGATACTACATTTTTTGAGACATAATTGTATTGCACAATTAATAGACTGCTTTTAGTATAAACATAACTTTTATATGCACTGGAAATCTAAAAAAAATCCTTTGATATATTTTATTTCAATATTTCCTTTTTTGCTCAGAGATATTAGCTAAATCTGTTATTGTGGAGAATTCATTGTAAAATAGTCTCATGGAGAACAATTAGAAGACAATTGGATTATTCTTATCAAGGGAGGTTGGACCTGAGCAAGATTTGAAATCAAAGTGACCAGAGTTTGAGAATTTGCTACTCATATAAATTTGACTACTTAAATAGAAAAAAAAAAATAGATTAGGTTCATAGCATATTATTTCCACTAGTGGAAAAGCAAAAATAGCTAAAACATAAATAAGTTTGATATCATAATATGTGGCTTGTTTAAAAATAACCAATAATATTTTTGGGGGGCCAATACTATAAATGTAATGAAATTCAAAAGAGATTTGTACTTGAACATTGTTAGTTTTTTCCTACCACATTTGTATAAAAGAATGAATATTTCCACTACTAAGTTTCATTCTATTTTTGTGTACTTATTTCTCATGTATTATGGAATATTTCTTGATATGTAAACTAATATTTAATGAAAGTAGCTTATGGAATGAATGAAATTGAAACTAAAATAATCCTATTAATCTATTTTGGAATATTTTTTATCATCATATTCATACATTTAAAAGTATCTATTTAGGGTTCCTCACCACTAGAGATTATAATAGGACTGAAATTATGATTAAAATCATGAGACAAATAAACAAGAAAAAAAAGGTATTACTCTGTTAGCAAAGAGTACACCAATCAGATAAAAGAAGTAAACCAAATGTGTTGAAACAGACTGTACTCATTGATTATTCAATTAGATCTAATCATAAACACAACTACTGTCTCAAATGTAGGTAATTTGTTCTTTAACATTTTTGATTGAAGAAGATTGTATTAAGGATTAATTACATCACTGACATTCACAATTGTTTTTTGCTGTCAAAATATTTAAACAGGAAGAGACATTGGTAAATTTTACTTCAATGAAGTACTAGGGATTTGCAAAGCATGTTTAATAAACACTGTTTAACAAATAGAGTCCACAGACTACTAATCTGATCTTGTGATTGAAAAGGGATCCCTAAGGCAATTTGCAATGTCCAGAGTAAAAAGAAAATGGGAATTAAACATTGGTTTCACATTTTACAAATCTAAAATGCATGAATAGTCAATATTTCCTCTCATTCAATTTCATTTATAGAAATCACTAGAGGTCTAGAGATTGTGCGTGTGCTACAAGGACTATGTTGACCGTTTTGTATTGCTTGTATATGTAACACAATACATTTTATCTCCACTTATCATTTTATCCATCATTAACATGCCGCTATTACTGTTTGTTAAAATGTTCACTTTGTTAATATTATCATCTTACATCAAAGCTCCAAGTAATAAAAGTGAATCAAAGTCTCAGAAATGGTTTATTAAAGTATCATAGCAGTGACAAGTATAAACACATTAATAATATAATGTAGAATTTAATTATGAATGTATAACAATACAGAGACCCTAAGGGTAAATTTATTTTACCTTCGCCTTTGGTCTCTGAGAGCTCTGAGAGATGCCTTCCATGTTATTGCCCCTTGCACAGCACCCCAAGCCCTTGACAACCCCTACATACAGAACATGTTCATTCACAGTCTTGACTCACTGGGGATATGGAAACTAGAGACATAGGGCTTGTTTGGGAAGCAGAGAACTTAAAAGTGTTTGGGGATCTTGACACGACCTATCTAAACTATCCAGTACCCTTTAAGACCTGAGACAGTATTAATAACTGCTATAAAATATTATGTTATAATAATATGTTGAATCATAATGTATTTATAGCTAAATATTAAATAGTACTACTATTTAAGAATAATAAATATTACCATTAACCTATTATTCAAACACTACTTCCCACCTCTAGCACCTGAAACACACCAGTTTTACCCAGAGGTGGGGGAACCAATACGAAGTATTACCAATTGGTCCAAGATTACAACTCATAAATAAAATTGTGAAACCAGATTCCTTTGTTTCCAAACCCCAATAATTTATCTTCATGTTCATATCTCCAATACCACTCATTTTGTCATTGTTGAATTATATATTTTTTTAACTTTTTAATGTTTATTTTTGAGAGACAGAGACAGAGTGCAAATGGGGGAGGGGCAGAGAGAGAGAGAGGGAGACACAGAATCCGAAATGGGTTCCAGGGTCTAAGCTGTAAGCACAGAGCCTGACGTGGGGCTCAAACTCATGAACTGTGAGATCATGACCTGAGCTGGTCGGATGCTTAACTGACTGAGCTACCCAGGTGCCCCTGTTGAATGATATTCTGATTTCTTCAGCATACACCTTCACCCTAACTTCCAATACCCATTCTCCTTTGCATGGAAAATCAACAATATAGCTGGATAGACATGCCATAAGGATTTACAGGAAGAACCAACTTATTTTGCAGAGACATTAAATGCTTATATAAGGAGTTTGGTACTGCTTTGCAATTTAACTCTTATATAACATGTATATGACTTCTTTTTTTGTTCTACAGCATTTAATAATTTTCTGCAAGGTACTCAAGACTTATTAAAACGTTTGGCTCTGTAGGGACATAAGGTATCAAGAGATAAAATCATCCTTCATTTAGTATAATAAATCTAACAGGCTATTAAGATTAAAGATTGCTAACCTGATGAAAAGACTTAATCTTCCCTGGCCTGAAATTTTACTCTTAGCCCAGATTGCCTTCCAGTCTTTTTCTGCTGGGTAATACTAATAGACATTAGTAACTGGCTAATCTGTGAAAATTCTCTATTCTTCCTTAGCTCGTGAAGATTCTAACATGATCAATAAAGGCATTGTAAAATACTTCAAGGAACTTATTAATTATATTCACACTTCTCATCAATGAGTTGAGGCTGCTTTCCTCTGGTTTTCCGATGCATACCAGTATACAACCTACAAATTCAAAACTTACTACTCTAGGGGCACCTGGGTGGCTCAGTTGGTGGAGCGTCCGGCTTCAGCTTGGGTCATGATCTCATGGTCTGTGGATTTGAGCCCTGCATCAGTCTCTGTGCTGACAGCTAGTTCATGAGCTTGGAGCCTGTCTTCAGGTTCTATGCCTCCCTCTCTCTCTGACCCTCCCCTGCTCATGCTGTCTCTCTCTTTCTCTCTCAAAAATAAATAAAACATAAAAAAATAAAAAAAAACCCACTTACTACTCTAGAGAGGACATCATCAAAAGACTGATCTTCAACCGTGTTTGAAAGACCCTTATTTCATCCTTCTTACCACTAGTATTGCTACCAAACTTACGGAGGGCCAAATTGGATGCCTGTCTCTTCACCAAAAAGGTACAGAAACTATTCTGAATGGTGGTCAGTCCAATTGGAGACCTTAATCATGCCTCTGTCAAGACCCATCAGAAGAAGATGGCACCACCTGGTAGACTGTTTTCTCAAGTCCTTTAGACCAAGCTGATGACAATACAAGTAGTTGGCTTCCCTGCCAAGATGTTGGAAAAAAGGCCCTGTCTGATTCCTTTGTTTACTCTCTTCACCATTTCTGTTGTCCTTCTTTGCCATATACTCCTTCTCTATCTCCTTCAGCATAACCCTTACTATCCACATAATTGCCTGCCCTCATTGCATCTATGGCGTCAATAATGAGTTTTACTTTGTATTATCTCTTTTCTCACCTCATCCAACCTGTTCTTCCATCCCTTCACTCAACTTAAAACACACCTCACAACCCTATTTCTGACTTCTGGTTATATGCTCATTTTCCTTTAGAAGCCTCCAGCTTCTTCCAAATGCCTATACCCATTTCAGATTTGAAGACATTTATCACTCAATAGTCCTTTAGGTTTTCTCTCTAGATTTAAAAAATGAACCTTCTTCAATACGTTTCCAAAAGGGCCATCTTTGTTTTCATCCTCCCATTATCAAGGGTCCTTTCATGTGCCTCAGTAGTTGCAATTACACATACGCTGCTAACAATCAAAATACTTTCATTTTTATTGGGAAAGGTAAGGGTACTTAGTCCTTGCCTTATTATATGCTCTGATAGACCCAGATGATCCTAAGTGTTATTTCACTTTGTGTGCTTTGGTTTGATCTTCCTTTAAAAAAAAAAAACCCAAGAACTTTTCCATCTTAATTTAACAAAACAATGTCTACATCAAAAAGGCCAATATAACTCTGAAATATAAATCTATGGAACAGTTATTTCCATGACACTTGGGTAGAAATTAATGAGAAATATTTTACTTGTGGCAATTTTTGCTTGTTGGTCTGCCTACTAATTGTACTGGATCCTACTATCAAGCTAACTTAATGAGCTTTTATCAAATCTTTAATGAGATTGCCTTCTTTTCTTACCTTAACTATTCTGTTACCTTGGATTTGGGTTTTCTAGGCCCTATATGAGGACTGTCCATTTTTGTTGTTGTTGTTTGTTTGTTTATTTGTTTACTGGATTTTTAACAAGGCTTAGAACGAGAGGCTATTGGAATTAAACTTAAAGGTGTTATTATTGTAGCTAATAGTGTATTCGTGCCTGGAGCAGCTACTGTATGATCCATTCATGGAGTTCACTGAAAGTCCTGTGTTTTCCATTCTCTACTCCAGGGAAATAACTAGGACTGTGGACAGTTTTATCAAAACCACCATCTTTTTCAGAAGCCACAGTGACTAGTTACTAATCTAGTTCTGAGGGACTGCTTGCACAGTGGCTAAAAGTGACCATTGTGCACAAGTTCCCTGGGACTTCTTGGATGTCTATATCATAACCAAAAATAGTCAAATAGAAAATGAGAAATTAGATTGCCACTGTTGTCCTCACTCTACAATCTAAAGATACTTTGGCCCCAGTGTCCTGAATTGTCTCTCTGGCTCCATTCAAACCTCAGATTTTTATTTCATTTTCTTATGCAGTGCCTCTAAGTGTTATTTTTAATACATTCCTAGGCATACTCTCATCAAGTGCTGGATCTCTAATTCTCTCCAACAGTCAGTCTGAGAGCATGCTCAATAGATGCTACAGCTAGTCCTTTAAAGCCAATGAGAACATAAAGTCCATTCCATCATGAAAACTACTTTGACCATCTTTACCCTCACAGTGACTCCTAAAATATTTCTAATTGTGTTTAAATAGCTACTTTGGGGGCGCCTGTGTGGCTTAGTTGGTTAAGTCTCTGACTTCAGCTCAGGACATGATCTCATGTTCGTGGGTTCGAGCCCCGTGTAGGGCTCTGAGCTGACAGCTCAGAGCCTGGAGCCTGCTTCCGATTCTGTGTCCCCCTCTCTCTCTGCCCCTCCCTGCTCATGCTCTGTCTCTCTCTGTCTCAAAAAATAAACAAACAAAAAAAAATTAAAAATTAAAAAAAAAGAGCTACTTTGTCTTAAACAATAGAGGAGATTGACCTAGTGCTTACAGTTGCTCATTGCTCACAGATTGACTTGGTTTGACCAAACTTCAGTTAGGCTTTTCTCCTCCTCACATGAGCATCAACTTGGCCACCCTCAAACTTATACAAGCAAACATCTTCCTGTAATGGTTCATTCTGATTACAGAAATACGTGTTTCCTGGCAACCCATCTGGATCATGTTATGTGCTCACTCGCTGCTTTTGAGATGATACTTTGAGAAGTTTATGCTCACCTTGTTCACTCCTCATAAAATCAAGCCTTTTTATTTGTTTGTTTGATTTTGAGCTTCTTGTAGATTCTGAGGTTGGAACACTCTTCATATTGCAATAGTCTTTTCTAATTAAATGTCTCCTTATGGAAGTCTGATTTGTTTTTATTTTATTTCCACACGTCAGTTTTATGACAGTTTATTGACAGAGTTTACTACCTGAGTGCCAGCGCTTCTTTTCTTCCAAAGAGTTAATATTTGAGATGCTCTGGAAATCTTGGGCAAAAATGACTTCTAACCTTGGGGCTGGTTTTGCTCCCATGCAGCGTCTCCTCCTGTCTTTTGGCTATAGCTCTGTTGTCACTGCCGTTACTTTTGCTGTTGTTTTCCTCATCACCATCAAAATTCTCAGCCCAAATTTTGTCTAGACCATTCCTTCTGTGCCTTCTAGCACTAAATGCTGAGGCATGAATGTGTATACTGGGTGATTACATATTCTCAATGCACACATTGCCCGCTGCTTCCTCTCAACATCCCTTAATCCCTTCCTCTCTATCTAAGCAAACCCATAGCCTGAGCCTGCATGTGCTTATTGCCACCCAAGATCTCTTCTCTGCTCACATGCAAGCTCCAGTGTGTAGTTAAATGTCACTGACACAATAACACGTTCAAATATAAGATTATTTAAATTTTCAAGATGGTGACAGAAAAACATTTAATTAAGGATGGTTGCATTCCTGATTATAAGATTCTCTGTTACTAAACTTGTCTCATACTAATGAAGCTAGTTCTTTCAAGGGAGTTTTCCAAAACATTGGAATCAGGACCTTATAAAGGTAGAACTCAGCCTGCTGCAGGAGCCCCATAGCGTCAACCCCATGAAATGTAACAACAGCTACAGACATATGGCTGCTATGACTCTATTTTTCCCTGTTTATTATAAGGATGTTTATTATACCAACTCTATCCAATTATTTAATGTGGAGTGAAAAAGGAAGTATCTTTTAAGTTAGAAGTTGTCTGAGCCAAGAAATATCACATTGGGGCTTTGAATTTTTAGGCTGCTATTAGATAGGACTTGTTAGTTTCTCTCTTGATAAAGAGGAAACTTATATTTTGTGCACAAAAAGGAGTATAGGTTTAATATGAAAATTTTGGCCTGAAGTGTGATCATCATTAAGGCTATTCATAAGTGTCATATTCTTTCCTGCTTGAGACAGTCTGAGATCACTTTTTGTTCACTGGAACCTGGGCATTCCTTTATAAATAACTTATATGTGAAATATTAAGGAAGAAGATTTTGAAGCCAGTCACCACATTCTCCTTTTTCTGTCTCTGGTATCATGAACACATGTGTTGTATTGGAGCCTGTTTAGCCAAGGTCCCTGGGGTAAGGAGATGATCCAGTTCTTGTGCAAAGCCATGTACATGTGCACCAAACAAAAATAAAATTTTGATGTTTTAAGCAATTGAAAATTTAGTTTTATATTCTATAAGTAATCCAGGGTAATATCAGTAATTAATTATATATTAGAGTGGGAAGATTACAACTATTGAAAAAATAATATAAGAGCTAGGCTGAATTTCAAATTGGGAATAGATATCCTATGCTAGGACTCACTACAAACATTCTTGGGTTAATTTTAAATAAAAACCAGTGAATCCCTTTAAAACTAATCATAGCTTTCAAGAATAAACAGAAAATAATGCTTTGTAGGACCAAATTAGTAAACACTGTCACTGAAAGCAGTGAACACACCAAATCTAGGTTTCAATATATGAGGGGAAAAAAAAACACAAAAACTAGTACATCATATAATTAAGAAAATGATAAACAAGATCTAAGATGGTGGAAAATATATTCGGGGAAAAAGCAGAATGAGTTGTCAACTTATTTTTTCTCATATTACATGCCTAGTTTGTATATAATTGTATCTCAGTGATATAATCAAAGTAATTAGAAGCCAACATATTATTTTTGTAACAGATTATTCATTTAGAATGACACATATAGTAGGGGAAAGGGCTTAGTGATTTTAAATATGTTTATTTCTGAAATGCATAATAGAAGAAGGATTTTTTTCATTAATGACAATTTTAAGACACAATATGAAATGAAATATAATATTTTAGGGTAAGTGCCAGATCACTACCAACTATGTAGCAACAAGGAAGTAATTCTCACAAAATAAAAACTATTACATGTGAATTTTAAGCTATTTTCTGATATATTCCTAGAGAATATCTGGGAACCAAAAAGAATTCTATACATTTATTCACTGCTAAAAACTGTTCTAAAAGTTTATCACTATTTAATGTGTCCATGAGTATAGATCTCTTCAAGTGTATGGTACTTATAAGTATAGAGTAAGTATAGAGGCAAGATGATTTTAGAAGACAAGATGCATTTAGATTTTTAAAAACATGATTTAAAAATTGCTTAAGAAACAATCCTTTTCAGTAAAAGTGATTTCTATAAAATAACTACCCTCATTTTATATCTCAGTAATAGTAGTCAATACCTCTAGTATCCTAAACTGATCTATTCAGCACCTTTTAGCTTTCTGAGATTTTCATTTAAGAAACCTTATTTACTTGCAGTCATTTGAACTTCAATATGCAAATTTAGGATTTACATATCATACAATTTAATTATGCATGCCTGACCTTTTTATTGATTTGATTTCTAATAAATTTTAGTGAGAGACATAGTACTTATTCAAGCCTTATTTATTCAGCCTATTTAGTTGTATTGAACAGAACATAAGAAAAGATGAATTTGAATATCTTAAAAATAGCCTGATGGTAATAAGGATAACTAACACTTACTGAGCATTGTGCCAAGGAGTATGCTGAGAGCATCACACAGATCACTTTATGTAACCATCACAAAAGGGCCCATTATCCTCTTGTAAACTTTGGTTTGGTTAAGTGAAGCAATAATATTTGAAGGGCCATGCCACTAATTAGTCCAATCTTGACAGTCTCTCTCCAAAGTTTATATTCTTAATGTCATGTTCTTCTTGTGTTTTACTGATTTACCTTTATCTTGCATCTGGACCTTTCATTCAATATCCATTGAAGACAGTTTCTAAAATTAATACAATCAGGTGACTATTGTAACCAATTTCCTTGCCTCTACTCTTTGTCCCTTCTGACATAAAATTGCATAGAATTGTATCATCCTTTATTCCCAGTCTTAAATTGCTTCTTATTTCTTATTGAACATCATTAAATATTTTAATATTTAAGATCTTTCACAATATAATAATGACTTAGGTTTTTAGAACTTAATTCCAATTTCCCTGCATAAAATCTTTACACATTTTACATGCACTTAAAATAGGGATACTATAGGAGAGAAGGACAATTTCTTCAGTAACTTTTATAACCCATATGATACTATTCTTTGTGTTCTTCAGACACTAGCCCAAAATAGTAATCTTTTATTTTCTAGCGGGAATTAATGTGTCTTTTGTTTGATATTTGTGAATTAACTGTTCTATTGCAAGTATATTGCTCTAAACTTTTAATTTTGATGAAATTCAACAAGGATTTGGTAAATACTCAGTTCAGAGAGCCATGTTAGGATATAAAAATACAAAGGATTATCAGTCTCAAGTGTCAGAAATACCTAAATTTTATTTCAGTTTTACAGAAACAAAATGGCAATTATGAATTTGGGAAAAGGTACGAGACATCATTGTTTTGTCCATTAATTTAATATTATAAAGCATCATATTGACAATTAGAAGTTTATTGAATTGATATGTCACATTTTATTAGACATTATTATTGGCAAGTCTCCAATGGCTCTGAGTATTTGGAACAGATCCTGTAGTTCTATATTATGAGGAATGAGATATACCAAAACTTAGCTGAAGAAGGAAGCCTGACAAAATGAGATTAAATACAGCAGATGGTAATGAAACTTAATGAAGGTCTTTTTCTCCACTCTATAAATATAGTTCTCTGTGCTTATATGTGTCAACACATGGTGGTTTGTTGGTTTCTAGAAGCTGGATTTTGTGCTTCATCACAGTCATTTTCTACCTATAGCTTATACCACTTTTCTGTAAGATGCTTTGCAAATAACCAGTTTGAGATACAAACATAGCTTATGAATTACGAGCTAATGTTTCTTCTTTAATGTGTGTCTTTTTAAAAATGAAGAAACTTGTTTTAGTTTTTTAATATTTTTTAAATTTATTATTTGAGAGACATAGAGAGACAGCAGGAGCAGGGGAATGTCAGAGAGAGATACAGAATCAGAAGACAGGCTCCAGGCTCTGAGCTGTCAGCACAGAGCCCAAAACGGGGCTCAAACCCACAAACCATGAGATCATGATGAGCCGAAGTCAAACACTTAACCAACTGAGCCACCCAGGCGCCCCCTACAACTATTTTAGAATAACATCTGATAAATGATGAAACACTAGTCCCAAGTATTTTTAATATGTGCTTTTATTGTTTTTTCAAGCATAAATTTCCCCACAAGGGGAATTTTATTGATGACATTTATTTCCCTCAAAAGACCAGCTGCAACAAAATGAGGTGAACATACCTCTAGATTTTATTGTCTTCGTAATATAACAAAGTATGAAGCTTAGAACTGGGTCACTTGACCCCTTCTCTTCTTATCTCCTCCCAGTTCAAAATGCTTGTGTCTCTTGAGAGCCAGCATTCTCTTAGATCAGCAGTTGGGCTCAGCACATCTAAGCCTCAGCACAGTATTCTTTCTGGTTTTATTTTTTTTCCTTTCTCTGGAAAACTGGCTTAGCTAGCCTACCCAAGCCACTCTTCTCCCTGTCATAATGCCATCTTTTCTGGGCGTAAAGAGAATCTTTGACTTTCTTGTACGGTGTCACTCTTGGGGTTGGTGCTTGCCACACTTCTTGCAGAAAGTCAGGCAGGTTTTAGGAACGTTCACCATGGTTGTGAGAGCACTATCAGCAGGGAAAGACAATATATTCTTCTAAAAATAAAGATTTAACGATGGATTTTTAGATAAACAAGTCTGAGAACTCCCATGCTAAACAAAGTCAAGTAGTTTTTCTTCTTGCAGGTATTCTCAGAGCCTTTAATATTCTAAATCATTTCATGGAGAACATAACTGGAAATGTTTTCTTTCTTTTTTATGTTAATTAATTAATTAATTAATTAATGTTTTATTTCCAGCATTGCTAACATACAGTGTTATATTAGTTTCAGGTGCACAATATAGTGGCTCAACAATTCTTTACATTACTCAGTGCTCATCATAAGTATTCTCTTTAAGACCCTTCACCCATTTCACCCATCACCCCACCCACCTACCCTCTGGTAACTGTCAGTGTGTTCTTCATAGTTAAATATCTGGTTTTCTCATTTTTTGTTTTTTCTTTGTCTATTTGTTTTGTTTCTTAAATCCCATGTACAAGTGAAATCATATGGTATTGGCCTTTCTCTGACTGACTTATTATTTCACTTAGCATTACACCCTTTATTAAATGTATATTTTTGAGAGAGATACAGAGTGCAAGCGGGGAGAGGCAGAGAGAGAGAGAGACAGAGAGAGAGAGAAAGAGAATCCGAAGAAGCTCCAGGCTCCAAGCTGTCAGCACAGAGCATGTCATGGGGCTTCAACTCACAAACTGCAAGATCATGACCTGAGCCGAAGTTGGACACTTAACTGACTGAACCCCCCACGTGCCCCAGCTTTATACCCTTTATATCCTTTAGATCCATCTATGCTTTTGAAAATGGAAAGATTTCATTTTTTATGACTAATATTCCATTGTTTACGTATACCACCTCTTCTGCATCCATTCACTTGGACACTTGGGTTGCTTCCATATCTTGGCTATTGTAAATAATGCTCCTTTAAACACAAATGCATATATATTTTTGGAATATATATATATATTTTCCAACTATTTTGGTAAATACCAAGTAGTGGAATTACTGGATCATATGGTAATTCTACTTTTTGTTTTTTGATGAACCTCCTCCATACTGTTTTCCAGAGTGGCTGCACCAGTTTGCATCCCCACTAACAGTGCACAAGGGTTCGATTTTTCTTCACATCCTCATGATTGGAAGCATTTTCAAAACTGACTTTCCCTTCTCCTGAAATGCTTGTTAGATCTGTGTTCTGTAGAACACATTTCCATAAATATTACTCTTGTAAGTGACCAAAATGTAAACATTTTTTCTCTTCTCTGTAGAATTCAAGCTTAGGAAGTACCAGTTGGTGTTGGATCAGGGCTTAATAACTATTTAAAATCACTTCATACAATGAAACTAGTTAGAAGAGCAGTTTATTACTTTACTAATGTTACATAAATAAGAGGTACCAAGAAGGGATGACTTAGTTAATTCACTTGAAAGTGAGTGGCTAAATGTGATATCACAGGATATTTATCTAGTTTATAGTGCCAGTATAGGAAAATGATCAGTTGAAAGGAATGAAGATTCTTTTACAGAAATCATGCATTTTTCTTGAGACTGAAGTTGATTTCTCAACCACATTAAAACAACTGATCTCCCTCCTAGTAAGAATATTTAGGGAACTGAGGTTTTGTGCAGTCACACACTGTGTTTAATTCTATTTAATTTGGGATATGTAAAACATAAAAATGTGAGCTCTTTGAGGAGCATTATGATAAAAATAAAGGACAAATAATTTGAAGAAATGAGATTAACTATACAAGTAAAAATGTCAGGTGTTAATACTGTGTTTCTGATTCAAGGCTAATGAAAGTATGCATTACGAGGTGAGAGAGATTGAGCAGAATGGAAAGTGTAAAGAGGTCAGCAGTTGCGAGACTAGTTGCTCCATTAAACTAGTGAGTAGATCACCTTGGTGACCTTTCTGATTGGAGAACGAGAGCGAGAACCTTTAAAAAATTATGGAAGGAGACTGACCTCTGTTCTCTTCTTGAAACTCATTTTTACTATTATAAAAAGTAAAGATAAGGAATATATAAATGCAAGAAAAAATTTGATGTTTTTAAATAAATCTAAAGAGGTAAGCCGTAATGGGGAGGCAAAGGAACCTCCCATTAAAGAATAAAATGGGATTAGATAAAATCTTTCAAAAATAATCTAAAGAAATTTAAAAAAAGAGACAAAGTAACTGTAATTTTGGTAACTTTTTTAAATGTTTATTTATTTATTTATTTATTTATTTATGAGAGAGCAAGAGAGAGAGAGGCACAAGCAGGGAAGGGGCAGAGAGAGAGGGAGACTGATAGTCTGAAGCAGCCTCCAAGCCCCCAGCTGTCAGCACAGAGCCTTATATGGGGCTAGAACTCACAGCTGTGTGACCTGAACCAAAATCAGATGCTTGACTGAGCTACCCAGTTGCCCCAAGTTTCAATAGATTTTTAAAAGGATATATGACTGCATATCAGCTTAATCAAAGCCATTTGATTTTATATCAGCACAGCGTAAGAACCATGGAAGGCTATTCACCAATGGAAGAGAACTTCTTAAAGTGTTACTTAACATAACTACTTATTTCCATCACAAAGTCCATGAGCTTTTCATGGACATACCATATCAGGTGACCTGACCTTGGAAACGTTACAGAAGTCAAATACAAATGCTGTGGGGTGTTTCTTGTTAGGCTAATCCAACAATTCTTCCTACAAATATATTTATTGCCTTCAGCATAGCACAATCTCAGCAATGTGTCACTTTTTTCAAGAAAATCAAAATGTAACTAAAATTTTGCAGGCCTTGACTACTACGAAATATGTTAAAACTTTTATAACCAAACTTTCCACTTTTTGTTTGCTTCACCTGGATTCTTGTGGTAATGAAGTCACAAAAACAGTCTCCATAAAATATTTAAATATGTGGCACAACCAAATATATGTTCATGGTATCTTATTACCTGCATCAAAATGCATCCTCTGGTCTTGACATTTTTCAATGAGAATTCAGCTAACATTACCCTGGAAGGTGTTGTCTAAAAATGTTAAATAAACTTTTTTTTTTTCCAAGATGTCTTTTTGACAACTGAGAAAGAGCAATTATGAAAAAGCTCTTGCCAAAAAGAAAACATCTCAATATGAAATAAAGCTTGTGGGATGCTCAAATCACAGTACCTGGTAAGGGAAAGAAAATTGATTATATATTATTTAGACTTTCAGAAAGGTCTACAATGCTTATTTCAATTGATTTTGTTTATGGGTTTTAAATTTAATATTTGGAGTTTGTATTCATACACACTCTGATATCTTTTTTAGGAAGAAGTAATCAGTTAACTAGTTTATTCAACCAGACTTCTATAATTAATCTTATTGTTGAGTGTGCTGGTGTTACAACAATAGAAATGGAAATCCCTCCCTTCACAGAACTTCCCTCTGAAGTTGAGAGGTGGACAAACATCTATAATAAATATGTAAAAAAATTACCTACTATCATATTTAATTTTTAGCATTCTTCACTCTTGTGTTTCTTCTATACTTCTCCACCACTGGCATAGGTTATGGACACTTTTGTATTACCAAAAAATATCCAAAAGGATGATATTTGTTTCAGTATCATGATAACCGTGAGCAATTATTTTGAAAATTTTACTTTTTCTTCACGTTAGCCACCCCTGCTTTTTCTAAATAAATAACTCTTCACTCTTCTATGTCAGTTATTCCTTCTCCTGTTTTCCACGAGTCACGTGGGTTTTCTTGGCCCTCCTCTCTACGTACAGAACCTTTGTCCTCCTCACTCTACACACATCCCATGAGTGGCCTCATCTCCTCTCTGTCTCACTTATGGTCCAAGTGTTCCTGAGTTCTACATGTATATCCCTCCCCTGAGGACCAGAGATTGATCTTCACGACCAACCGATCTTCTGTATTTGGATTTTATGAAGACCTTTCAAATTTGGTATATTCAAAACCCCGTCTCATCTTTTTCTCTAAAGCTCTTTTCAGTTCTTCCCAAAATCATCCCCATGCACAAGTCAGACTCCTTCCATTTTTGAATCTCGTCCCTTCAGATACTCAGTGAGCACTATCTTTTCCACTCGGCTTCAGGGTCTGTAACCCATTTACTTTCTGCCATTCCAGCGTGACTGTCTCTGGCCACCAGCATCCCTCATGTGGATCACAACGGCTTGATACGCAGCTTCTTTACACTGGCCTTTCTGCTTCTAGGCTTTTCCCATTCCAGTCTTTTTTGCTTTCCAGTAGTGTGAGCTTCCAATGTAAATCTCTCTCTAATCACTTCTCAGCTTAAATTCCTTGGATATAGTCCAGATTTATTAAAACAGATCATTAGTTGACCCCTGATTATTTCTCTAACTTCATCTCTTGTCGTTTCTCTGATTTATACTCTAATGTCCCGATGTACGTTTCTTCATGTTACATATTATGTCTCAGTCCTTTTGCAGACTGTTTCCTCTTCTTGGAATTCATTTTCCATCCCTTCCCACAAGTCTGATTTCTACTTAATGATGTATATGGCTAAAGAGGACAGAATTTCACATCAGGCAAATCTGAGTTCAGATATTAACTCTGTCATTTATTTTGAAATATGAGTTGAAAAAAATTTAAGACTCTATAACTCTTTAAAATGAGAGTAATTGTGGTACTTGCTTGATGAGGTTGCTGCAAAAATTAAGTGTCATGATGTGTGTCAAGGTCTAAGTACAGTGCCTTGTGAAGAGGTACAGAATACCCCACCTCAAAATATGCAACTTTAGTATAAGGATTATTTTGAGCTCAAACCAGTTTAGAATCAACAGATTCAGGAAGAGTTTTCTGCTATCCCCTTATTTGCTTAAAAGTAGGACATAAATTTCCCTTTGTGAAGGTGTCCCTCTTGTATCAAGAAGAGAAGAATACTCATCACTATAGACTGAGAGTCTACATAGAGATGAGTTTGTATAAACAGACAATTGCTAAAATATAGATAAAATAATATTTGTCTTCAATTAGTTTTTTAGTCCTATTATTTTCCTAATGATTTCCCATGATTATCATCTCTTGAAGCCCCCAAACCCCTTTCCTTTGTTAAAATGGCATATAAGTCTCTGAAACTACCTACTTCTTTTAGTTTCACTTCTCTTCTGTGAACCTCTGTGCACACAAAATATTAATAGGATTGTATATTTCTTTCTTCTTTTAGTCTTGCCTTTGTTACTTAATTTACAGGTCCCAGTTTCCAAGATTTAAGATGGTAAAAAGAAAGGATTTTCCTCCTTGACAATTGCTTACTAATGCAAGAATCACATCTAATCTCAATGATTACTGGGCAAAAGTCTATAAATATGTATTTTTTGATATAAGTTTTTAATTTTTACTAATTTGATAAACAGTACATAGATATTAATAGTTCTATCTGACAGTTTTATTCACATGATTTTTAGCTTTTATTTTTATCTTTCTTGCATGTACTGGAAAAGGCTAAAGAGACTTTCAATAAGAAAAAATAAATCTACTTAAAAATCTAAAAATTCTCCTTGCAACATGGTCTGTCTTACTGAAGTATAGAAATTACTAAATAACTTTAAATTTTTGACAACTAGTTAACCTCTTCTCCTGATCACACTGCCTTTGAGAGAGACAAGAAGCCTCTGCAAATTAAGTGGTCCTTGAAAGTAATAAACCTGGGATAGTTTCTATGGATACTTGAAAATAAATAATGGCTTCGTTATGTCCTTTTCATTCTGTCCATTGTCACTGACTAAGGGTTTTGTCAGTGACTGACCACAATATAAATAGATCAGATCAGCAGTTTGACATCACTCATGTAAAGGGGTAAATAGTCATTAATACAATTACTGGCATCCATTATCGTACAAAACATAAGATGATGATGTTCCTTGAGAGGATGTACCTTTGAATTATATTCTCTCCCACTGCATGGTCAGATAGTTGGCAATAAGGACATAGGGACAAAATAATGGAAAACAATACACATATCATTATAATTTCTCCATAACAATAAAAATATGTAACATGTTTAATGCAAATATTATCTTGCAGAAATTTTATATTTAGCAGCATTTCCAATTGGCAATACGTTTGGCAGCTGTACATTTAGCTGCTGTGTACAATATAGAAACTATGATCTGATACTTCCAAGAGAAATTAAATTAAATATAAAGATTTCACATGCAAATTCTATTATTAATTCATGATTATCTGGCTCATTTATTTGATTTCAGTAACAGAATGTTCTGCACAGTTTATCCCACAAGATCCCTTATCTTTGAGGTAATTCTAATGTACAGAGGTTTATCTTATTTCTAGCAAAATAAATGATGCTATTCAAATGTTTAAGACATATAGCAGGTAGTTTCAGAATTTATTAAAGATTTTTTATCAGCATATTTCTGATATGGTTATGCATCGTTTTGTATCATAAAAAGAGAACATTTGTTTTCTTTTGCTGTTGTAACAAATTACTACAGACTTAGTAGCTTAAAACAACAAACATTCATGATCTTGCAGTTCTGTATGTTAGAAGTGCAACACAGTTCTCAATGGGCTAACAAGAAGGTGTCAGCAGAGTTTTGTTCTTTTTCTCTAGAGACACTATGGGGGAATTTTTCCTTGTCTTTTCCAGTTTCTGTTGACTTTTGATCTTCTTCCACCATCTTCAAAGCCATCAAAGGTGGGCCAAGTCATTCTCACTTTGCATCACTATGGTGTCTTTTATGCCTACATCTCTCTTTGATTCTCACTTCTTTTTTCACTTTTAAGGATCCTTGTGATTGCATTGAGCACACCAGTACACTTCAGGATAGTCTTCTTATTTTAACATCACATTATTAATGTGTTAGTCAGAGTTCACCATAGAAACATAATAAATAGGATGTGTACACATACGTGTAGACAGAGATTTATTTTAAAAAATTGACTAGGGCTAAATGGCTGATGGGTATTAAGGAAGGCATTTGTTGCGATGAGTACTGAGTGTTGTCTGTAAATGGTGAACCACTAAATTCTACTCTGGAAAGCATATATGTTAACTATATGTTGACTAACTAGAATTTAAATTAAAACTTAAAAAGGAAAAGATAAGGTGGGGAAAGGAAGGAGGAGGAAGGGAGGAATGAAGGAGGTAGGAAGGAAGAAAAAAAGAAAAGAAAGAATTGGCTGATGTGATAGTGAGGACAGGCAAGTCCAGCATCTGCTGTAAAGACTGGCAGGTTAGAGCCTGGGGAGAGTTTATGTTGCAGTTCAAGTCTGAAGGCAATGTAGGTTAGAATCCCCTCTTTCTCAGGGCACTTAGGTCTTCCTCTTAAAGCCTTAAAGGGAGTGGATAAGGCCTACCCAGATTTGGTGGGTAATCTTCATGTAAAGTCTACTGAATTAAATGTTAATCTCATGTAAAAAATACCTTCATAGCACATCTAGACTGCTGTTTGACCAAACATTTGGGTACTGTGGCCTAGCCAAGCTGACACACTAGTGGTACCCTCGGTTCCATCTGCAATCTTATTTCCCCTTTGCTATATAATTTAATTTACCTTCAGGTTTCAGAGTTCTAGGATGTTGACATCAGTTGGGGGTCCCTATTCTGCATACACAATGTGTGTGTGTGTGTGTGTGTGTGTGTGTGTGTGTTTATTTGTATCTGTCCCTTGACCACATGATTTTTTTTTATCTCTTCTTTTGCCCACAACTCCTTGTTGTGCTTTGCTCACAACCACTAGTCAGACCAAAAGATTACTGCATAAATAGGCAATCATTTCCTTCCCTGCCTTTTCTCCAATTTTTTGCTTTCTAACCTGCTATGAAAGTCTAAATTCATTCTTGGCAATGTCTTTTGATTCCTTCACTGCTCCTAATCTTTCTGAGGGTGATTTTTGATTTTTTCCCTTAAAATTTTGATTGTTCATCACCTTATGAACTTGTGGCCTGAGGCAAATTACTTTTGATTTTCTAAACCTGAGTGTCCGCATCAATAAAATGATACTAAAGGGCATTTGGGTGACTCAGTCGTTTGAGCATCTGACTTTGTCTCAAGTTATGATCTTGTAGTTCATGAGCCCAAGCCCCATGTCAGGCTCTGTGCTGACAGCTCAGATCCTTGAGCCTCCTTCAGATTCTGTGTCTTCTTCTCTTTGCTCCTCATACATACATGTGCTCTCTCTCTTTCAAAGATAAATAAACATTTTAAAATAAGAAAATAAATTAAAATTATACTAAGTACTGAAGTTTGTTTTAAAATAAATAAGAAAATATATGTATAACATCTGAAAGTGTGGCATCTGGGACATTAAAATTTGCTAATATGAATCTTAATGCTTTGAGAATGTTTAATTCTAATATTTTGATAATAGTTATTAACATTTTGCCAAATTTAGTGTGAATATCTTCCCAAGTAATTTTTTGTAGCATATATCTTGGTGATTTTTATATATTTTATTAAGAATTGAAATATTATTCCTTATTTTAAAATCCATAAAATATCTACCTATGTTTTCTTTGTATTTGTATGTCTTCATTTTTATATATTACTTTTGAAGCATAGACTCTGTACCTGTTCTAAAGTTCTCTTAGCAGGACTCACAGAGATTTCTGAAGAATTGGCGGTGTATATGACCACAAAGGCACTTTCCTTTCTTTGTGGAAACTTATACTTAACTGTCCAACCCCTAACGTTACGTGGTACTATATAACTGAGTTCAAATCAAGACATGAAGTGAGGAAGTGATGAATGCCACTTTCATAATGTGTCTAATAAAACTCTCTCTATAGTCATCTGTGCCCTTTCCTACTAGGTCCTTGTCTGTTGGCCAAATTATAAGACCCTGAAGAGCCTGTAGGCATAAACAATCTCAGTTTCTGAATAAATGTGTTCACAAGAGGCCTGGCCACTAATGTACAGTGATGTTAGTGAGAGAGAAGGAAGATAAACACAAATTAAAACCAGCTCTTTTTCTGTTGAGGCGCTGAGGGGGTTGTTAGAATAGTTAGCCTGTGTAGACTGATAAATAATCCTATTCTAGTTCCATTGCTCCAAGTCCAAGAGAGCACTTGAATTAGGCTGCATTGGTCTGGGAAGGCTCAGGATTGGAAAGTGAGGACTGAGTATTATGCAACTGTAATTGTACTTCGTTAAATTAGATATCACGTGATATTCATAGTTTTATGAGTGTTGTCACATAAAAGGAGGTTAATAGCAGTTTTACTGTTTTGAAAGTGTTTGTAGATCTGGATATTAACTTCTTTGCACCAAATCCTGTGTTCACATTGAATACTATCTAAACATGTAAAAACAACCTTTTCACAGAACGATTCTAGCCTTCTTTCTGGGAGGCTGCACTTGAATCTGGAGGCGTGAAGAACTGATGGGCCTTTGTTTCACTCAGATGTTATTATCTGGAGCTCATCTCTCCAGGTGAGGATTTTTGAAACCTGATGGCTAGTGGTGTCATCTCTTCTAGCAAATCCTGTTGATCATTCCATTATTTACCTTGGATTGACTAACTTCCTTATCTCTATGCTTTAGCTAAGTAAATCTTGTTTGATTTATCCAAGTAGTGTGCAGGGTATCACTCACGGTATTGGTATGTCATCTTTCCATCAGTCTGAATACACTATTCACATATATCAAGATAAGTTGCACACTGACTTATCAGGCTGATTTTGGAAAATAAATTCCATTTTGTTATGAACTAAACTTTTGTGTGCTAGCAAAATTTATATGTTGAAGCCCTCACCTCCAATGTGATGATATTTGGAGGTGGAGCCTTTGGAAAACAATTAGGTAAAGTTTAGGCCATGAGAGTGGAAACCTCATAATGGGAGCAGTGCTCTTATAAGAGAAGGAAGAGAGAGAGGGGGAGAGAGAGAGAGAGAGAGAGAGAGAGAGAGATCTTTTTTAATGAGTAATTGCTGAAGAAAGGGCATCTGAGCACATGGTGAGAAGGTGTTGTCTACAAGATAGAAAGAGGGCCTGCACCAAGAACTGAATTTTCTGGCACCTTGATCTTGATTTTCCTAGCCTCCAAAACAGTGAGAAATACATGTCTCTTGAAGGTGCCTAGTCTGTGGTATTTTGCCATAACATCTGAGGCAGAAAGACTAAGATGCTTTCCTTAAAAATTTGACAATTGTATTAAATAAGATCATTCTGAGTTGGTTATGCCTGGTGATTACTTCCCAGTTTCCGCTGTTTTACTAGTCATGTAAAACTACAAAAGTCATTCATATTTCCTGAGTACACACAATGTACCTCACAGCCTCCCTCATTTCTAGCCACCAAGTACACCAGTGTTAATCAGTGTGAATTAACCAATGTGAATCATCTTCCTAATGTTTTATGGAAAAATTAGGCTAGTAGGAAAGTAAAAGAGATAGAAAATGCTAGATAGAAATCCCTAATTAACTTTCCATAAAAACAGGCTTATGGTATAGACATTATTCTCAATCTTGTTTTGTTAACAATTTACTATTTATTTTTGCTTAGTTTGTATTGATTTACCATCATCATACAAAATAAATATTTCCTTTTGTAAATGGCTTCAAAACATTGGCATAGTAGTATGCCCAATAAATACAGTGGTTTTGCTACCAGTAGACATTCTGGATGGTTAAGTTTTTTATTTTTCTCTTTTTTTCTGTTAGGAACCACACTGATACATATCGTTGTACACAAATACTTTTATTTGTGATTTTCTCCTGACTATATTGTTGAATTGTTTCTGACATCTTGAATGGAATAACTAGTTTATTTTTCATTACCTCCATCATATGGCAAATCCTTTTCAAGTTATACATTGACATTTAAATAAAGGCAGTTTTCACTATACACAGTTTCTATATGCACAAATTTCTTTACCATAACTTAGTTAAATGTCTAATTCCCCTCAAACATGATACAGATTTTAGTTATCATAATAAATCAGCCATATGTAAATTCATATGGTATAAACTAAGCTGCTACCTCTTCAGTCCATAAATACTATGTAAATAACAGATGCACGTTATGGCCAGTGACCAATCACATCCATTTTATCAAAATTGGTCAATATTTGATCACTATGCTGCTTAGTTCTTACACAAGTAGCAAAGTGTATATTTATAATTGTCCAACAAAGATGAAACTGCAACAAATACAAGTGATAAATCTGAAAGGAAAATTTAAATTGAATACATAGCAAATCCTAGCTGACCATGGGCACGTTAATATGGTTGCCTATCTAGAGATTCTGGGTGTGTAGCCAGAGAATCTTAGTCTACACAAACTTATCAATACAAATGAGAGAGGTGATTGTGACAAAAAGGATGAAGATGTCCCAGAGGAAGTGACATCCACAAAACTTTCCATTAAGGTTACTGAGAGATATTTCATGACATTAAAACTTCAAAGGATAAATGGAAGTTTATCCAAACTGAGAAAGTGATTATAATTCATCAAGGCCTAGAAAGATGTTCACTGTGTATCATAAATCATATGGTAAGAAAAGGAGAGCATTATCCAAATTTAGATTTTTGTTGTTGCTGTTTGTTTTTTAAATGGAAGAAAATAATGGTATAATTCTCAGTGTATTTGAAGTTTACCATTACAGTATCCTACATATTATTAGTTGTACCAGTTTTTAAATTTCTTTACACATATTTGACCAACAGAATTTTTAACGCTTTAACAAGAAAATAAGTGTCACAGAAGTATTGTCATTTTCACACTGATTTTTAATACCACTTTGCACTGTAATTTTGTGGTCTAGATATTGCTTTTCTGTTCACAAATTTTCATATATAAATTTAAATTTTGTTCAATGTTTGATGTTTCAGACACCCAGTTAATGCTCGCAACATAGTTTTAGATATACTATTTAATAACAAAATAAAAACAATTATAGATAGGTGGAAAATTCTAGAATTTTGCTTAAGAAAAAGCTATATTTTATTTTATTTTTTTATTTTTTAAGTTTTCTAATGTTTATTTTTGAGAGAGAGAGAGAGAGAGAGAGAAAGCATCAGTGGGTGAAGGCACAGAGACACAGAGAGAGACACACACAGAATCCAATGTAGGCTCCAGGCTCTGAGCTGTTTACATAGAGCCTGACATGGAGCTTGAACTCACAAACCATGAGATCATAACCTGAGACAAAGTCATAAACTTATCCGAATGAGCCCCTCAGGAACCCCCAAGGGAATGCTATATGTTATAAAATAGTACAGCTTATAAAGAGTGAGTACATACCAACATTTAGACCAACATCTTTTTAAATATTAGCCAGACAAATCCTGATAAATGAATAAATGCTTTTCTAGTATGCTATTAACTTTTTCATGATAACCTGAATTAAAAAATTTTTTTTGTAATGTTTATTTTTGAGAGTGAGGAAGGGAGAGAGACAGACAGACAAACAAAGTGTGAGTCGGGGAAAGGTAGAGATAAAAGGAGACAAAGAATCCAAACCAGGCTCCAGGCTCTGAACTGTCAACACAGAGCCCCATGCAGGGCTCAAACTCAAGAACTGAGAGATCATGACCTGACCAGAAACCAAGAGTCGGATGCTTAACTGACTGAGCTCTGATTGGTGCCCCCATGACAGCCTGGTATTGTAAAACTAAAATGCCTGCAACACATTAAGAATTCCTTGGTCTTAGCAGTTATATTTTAGGCAACCTATCTCAAAAATCTTCAGTTAGAAAAAAATGAATTCTAATTACTTTATCAATTAGAATTTTTCTTTATATAACCAGAATACAAACAAGAGAATTAATTTTATTCAAAAAATACAAAGTATACATTAGACAATACAGATGTAAGGGCATTTATTGTAAACAGCAATAATTTATGTTTACAAAAATTTACAGACAATGAAACAATGATTTAAATAAACTTTTTATTATTTGTTTGAATTCAGTAACATTAAATATAGATTGAAAATCTTATTTTCCATAAATCATTTAATTTTCCTAGGCCTAGTCTCACTAATTTAGTCACATAGTAATTCCTAAATGCATTCAAGTTATTTTTATATAAGTATAATTACATGTTACTAATAATCATGACTATTGCATATGAAGCTGGTTATGTCTATTCATTTTTTATATGCCCACATTAGAAATAAATGCAAACTGTCAATCTCTACTGAACTACCAATAATCTTGATATGCTAAATATACATATTTTTCAATATTTTAATATTCTTTTTGTTTTTAATTTTCTCAGCTTTGAGTAGTTTTTTAAAATAAGATTTTTAATCCTTGTGACTGAAGAAAAGTATATTAGTATGAAGAATATTTTCTTTAAACTCCTTTGATGTATGGAAGCTGATATTTTCTACTTCATATCAATTTGAAAGATCAAGTTTTGATTTTGAAAGATATAAAAATACTAGTTGAAGATATAAATATTCTTTCAGGTATTTTGGCCCAATGTAAAATATGAGTCTATATGGATGTTTATTTGTATGTAATAGATATTTATATCTATATACATATAAACACACATACATGTGCTATATATATATATATATATATTACATGCCTCTATCACATGTAATACAAATAAAAAATACACTTGTTGAAATCTGATTTGTAATTGGCTGTCAGATTTTGCAACAACTAAAATTATCTAATGTCCAAATTTCTCCTTGCTATATAAGGTTATCCTATGGACAAGGTAGTCCTTTGGAGTACACAGTAGAAGTTTTGAGATTTGCAATAGTCTTCATTATTAAAAAAATAATTTATATTACTAAATTTGTTTTTTATAGAATTATATTAGCTTTGGAGCCTGGTTTCACTAGGATTCTTTCTATTGATGTTTTGAAAAACCCAAATGTATTTACTTGAAACAGTGAAAGCTTTCTTGAATATGAGCATTTTAAGTGATGCAGTAGGTTTTATTTAAATTATACTTCTAGATTATTATCTAAATCTTTGATGCCAGAATATTTAAATACACAGTGCTTTGATCAAATGATAAGGTCATTGATTGAATACATTATATATTATGCTGGAAATACTGCTAGGATGTTGGATTTTTGCTATTAATGCACAATATATAGCAGTGAAGCAAAACAAATATTTGACTAGACTGTAGAAGATTCTGTAAGGCTATCAAATATCCATTGAAACGTGACTTATGGCATTAATATTTTGAACCTTGCAGAAGATCTAAAAACTAGACATAATTTTAGTTAAACAAATGACACCAATTATCTGCTTGTCAACAATTGACAAATCATTTATTTTCATGGTTCAGTGTGGTAGTAAAAAATAAAAATGTCTGTTACTATAATCAAAGTGTATTGCTGTATATCATTCAATGACAATCTAGAGCAGTTTTCAATTACTCTAAGGACAGATTTTTTTTTGGCAATTGGCTGAACAGAAAGTGTAAGAAAGATTTAAGAAATATCTTGTAAGTGCTGAGCTCAGAGCTTAGCACTGAATATCATCAATCTATATCCTCTTGAGGCAAGAAGACTTACCAAAGAGTTATATCAAACTTACATAAGTTATTCTGCTTCACAAGCTGATACTGGGTGGTACAAATTCCTGAGACAGTATTGCAGACAAATATGGAATAAGTAAATAACAGGAATTTACTTTCTTAGAAATGAAAGCTATTAATGATCAAAACACTAATACAAATATCTAATGGTCATTCAGAACACTTTAGAAAGATATTGTTAATTTTATTTTAATTTTTCTGTACAAATGAACTTTCAGGAAGGTAGTGTCACATGGTAGTTATAAGTACACCTTTGGGTGAGACTCAGTAGACCTGAATCTTGGTTTTGCAAATTTATTAATTTAGAGCAATTATTTAAATTCCATGAGTAAGTATTTTTTATCTGTAGTATAAGGAAAATAATATGGAATTTTGAGATATAAATAATATGTATAATGTGCTCATTAAAAATTAGTGTTCAGTCAAATTGAGTTAGTCTTCCTACGTTATTCTAGATATGAGAGTTTCATGTAAATACAGTTATAGCAAAAATCCTGTGATAAATTACTTTGTGCTGTCTCTGATTAATATATTATTTATGACAGCTATATTTCTATAAATATTGAAAGATAAACACAAAGGAAAGGAAGTAGATGGAATGACAGGTTTAAAATTATTTATTTTTTATATATTTTTATATAGTTTTTAAATTGAGTATAGTTGACACATTATATTGTAGACATTTTTCCAAAGAAGGCAGTTGGCCAAAGACAGTTTAAGATAATTTAATGAAATAATCTTGCTACACCCTGTATCTTACGTCTTATGGGAAGAAAGTAAAGATATTTGCAATGTTACTATAATCATACAATAGCATTATTCAAGAGAAAATAAGATTATGTTTTTTTAAGAAAGAGTAGGCATAAGCAGATAATCTGTCCAAGTGAGTAGTAGAACTGGTTAATTCATTTTTCTTTAGTTAAGCAATAGAGAAATTTATCCTAAAATCTTAACTAGGATTAACATGAAATGACATAGTTCCATCTTGCAGAGTATTGATTATGACAAAAATCATATTATTTGAACTTCATTGGCTATTTACTGGATAAGTTATATGTCCGTTTTATCTGTCTGGACTCCTTAATACATTGTTCAATATGTTTTCCATACATCAAGAGTTGGTCTATTTGTGCTGTACTTTTTCATTCATTTTTATGATGGTTCAGAATTTTTAAAATGTTTATTTTGAGAGGGAGAGAGAGAAAGGAGTGAGCAGGGGAGGGGCAGTCAGAGAGGGAGACAGAGAATCCCAAGCAGGCTCTGCACTGTCAGCATAGAGCCCAGCACGGGGCTTGAAACCACAAGCTATGAGATCATGACGTGAGCTGAAATCAATAGAACCCTAACCAACTGAGCCACCCAGGCACCCCTGGTTCAGAATTTTCTTATGAAAAGTATTAGTTATGTCCTCAAGTGCAACAAAGAACTCCTATCTAAATATAGTTATTAAATTTATCACAATTGTGATGGAAATTAAAGGGAGGAAATGACACATTCCATTTCATATGCACGCTAACTTCACAGATGTAAGGATATATATTATGAAAACATCCAGGAGACAGTCCATAAAATTTGAGCACTGGGTGTTATATGGAAATGATGAATCACTGTATTGTGCACTTGAAACTAGTATTACACTGTATGTTAACTAACTGTAATTTAAATAAAAACTTAAAAAGAATATTTATAGTTCACCCTTGAACAATGGATGACAGGTTTAAAATTATTATTATAGAGTTAGAGATGCTGCCACTCCACACAGTCAAAAATCTGCACATAACTTCTGATTCCCCCAAAAGTTAACTATGGTCTACTGCTGACCAGTGCATAATTGATTAGCACCTATTTTGTCTGTTATATGTATTATGTACTGTATTCTTACAATAAGATATGCCAGAGAAAAAGAAATGTTAAAAACAATCATATGGAGGAGAAAATACATTTATAACACTATATTATATTTACTGAAAAAAAAAACCTTCTGTATTAGTTGGCCCACACAGGTTAAACCTATGCTGTTCAAGGATCAACTGTAATTAATTCGTTCGTTCAGAAAATAAAAATAAAAACGAAGAGTACACTGCCCCAAAAACCTTTAATATAAACAATCTGCCATCTTAAACTTTATCCATGACAATTTTTTTTAAATATTCAGTTTTAAAATGACTTTTTAAGAGAGAGCAGGTAAAAACTTTCAACCCATTAGCTCCAGATGCCTTATTCCCAATTTGCTGACTCATCCAATAAGCAATCTCCAAACTGTCAACTTGCTCAAAGTTTTTTTTTTTAATAGGAAAAAAAGTGGAACCTGTAGTCTCTACTGGAAAGGAAGTTACTTTCCTTGAACAGCTGTTCTCTGACTGTTTAATGCATCACAAAACAAGAGCTATCAAATATTATCAAAAATGTTGCTATTGAAAAATAGAAGTTGATATTGAGCTTAGCTTCCCTCCGGAGAATCTGAGCTCCTCCAGATGCTGAATTTGTCACTGAAACATGCTTCTTTCTGTCAGTGACACCTGTACTGGATTTAAGGTGTTTATGAGAGAGAGGAAGAAGTACCTAACTTGAGTTAAACCTAAACCAAGACCAACTATCTCAGAAATCAATGCAGATAATTTATTCGGTACATCTCAAAGTTTTCCAGCCAGAATGATACAAACCTGAATTCAGCATTTTTATGAATAATTTATGAAATTGCCTCTTTTCTGTGGAACTACACTCATTTCTCAAGCATACCTAGAGTATCATAATGAGAATATGGTATAGAGTTCACAGCCACCAAGAAGTTTATTTAGTGTTTCCTGGAAGCTAGTTAGTTCAAAGAAAACTGGCTTGAAAACTAAGTTAAAATGCTTATGTAATAAAAAACTGTGTTGTTGCCATGGATAGTTCTATTTAGATGATGGTTAAATAGAATTTTAGCATTATAGTATTTATAGTCATTATAGGAGAAAGTTATATTTTAGCAACCTTTCTCCCTGATTTTTAGGAAAAGAAAAGTCTAGGATATATGATGTCATGTGCTATAATATTGCAAAATGTAGGGAGTGAGTATAGATTTTTTAAGTGACTAATTCACATTAGAAAAATAATGATTGTATGCTCTTTGAATGGCTTATAATTTTGGCAATAGTAGTAGCTTTTTACCATCACAACAGTTTTATTTTTTTAAGGTTACTTATTATTTATTTTGAGAAATGAGAGAGCATGTGGGGAAGGAATGGAGGGAAAGGGACAGAGAATCCAAGCAGGCTCTGGACAGTCAGTGCAGAGCCTGATGTGGGGCTTGAACTCACAAACCAGGAGATAATGACCTGACCTGAAGTCAGACAGAACCAACCCACTATCACAATAGTTCTTTAATAAAGTTTACTTAAAGGTCTGTGGATATTTTTTGTTTATATATTAACATAATGTCATCTGATAACAGGGTGTCTATAAGTCAAGTATCTCTGTGGGAAAGCTAGTAACCCCATATTTTGTGTTTACATGGGAACTGCCTTTGATCAACTATGGTTTCTCATACATAACTATAACTTCATGTATTTAAGAACCATAGAAATTGTGAGTGGTTACCATGATTACATTATTGTGCAATATTTTGTTCCAACTATCAACTAAATGAAAGATTGTTACCTACTTTGTTTCAAAAAGCATGCTATTCTACTTGAAATAAGCAATGCTTAATAGGTGTCAGGTTTATTTAAATCAGAAGAATACAAGTATAGACACACACATGAATGAGGCAAGGTCCAAGGAGGCATTACAGTAAATTTCTTTCTATTAGTAAAGCTTTAGTGGCAAAAGGACATGAAGAAAAATATTTTAAAATATTTATAAAGAACATTAAAAGCAAAACAATTATAATGATTTTCTTGAGTCATTTATAATAATTTATTTTTAGCAAGCAAAAAACTTATGTATTTTCTCATAGAAATAATACTTTATAATAAGAAAAACCACACATATGTAGAAAATAAATAATAAAAAATTAAATATAAAAATAATATACTTTATTTTTAGAGAGGTTTAGGTCTATGGAAAAATTACCAGAAAATTCCCATATACCTCCACTTTCCTCACACACTATTTCTTCTATTATTAAATATTGCATTCTTGTATTTGGCACAATTGATGTACCAATATCAATCCATCAATATTAGCTAAATTCCATGGCTTACATTAGAGTGTTTTCTTGTATGTATAGTTCTATGGGTTTTGACAAACGCGTAATGTTATATATCCACCATTTCAGTCTCATTCAGAGTAGTTTCACTGGCCTAACATCCCGTCTGCTCTATATGCTCATCTTGAACACCTAGAACACACTGATCCTTTACATCTCTAAAGTTTTGCCTTTTACAGAATGTCATAAAGTGGAATCATACTTAGCAATATACACTCAAGTTTCCTCGTGACTTCTCATGGTTTTATGGCTCACTTCCTAATTTCTCTTAATAATATTCAATGGTATAGAGGTACTACAATTTCTTTATCCATCTGTCTATTGAAGAACATCTTGCTTGTTTCCATGTTTTGATGATTATTAATAAACCTTTTATTGTGTGTACTTGTTTCCATCTCATTTGTATAAATATCTAGGAGCATGAGTCTTAAATTTTTATGCTACAATTATGTTCCACCCTTTAAGAAACTGCCAGACCATCTTTCAAAGTGACTGTACCATTTTGCATTCCCACCAACAATGAATGAGAGTTCCTGTTACTTCAAATTTTCCTCAGCATTGGACGTTGTCAGTGATTTGGATTTTAACTACTGTAATTAGGTGTGTAGTGACATCTCATTGTAGTTTTAATTTACATTTCCCTGATGACATATGATGCTGAACATCTTTTAGTTTGCTATTAAAAGGTCAATTATACATCAATTATATGATGAATAGTCATAATGATGTTATTTCTCAGACATTTTGCAAAGGAGTGAATGATAGAAGGAAGCACTGACATATCCAAATCGTGGACAACTGTTCATTTTTATGGAATAATAATTTGTGGAATGGAAAATTTTTAGTTTATAGTTGGCGAAAAAAGGCTATTAGCCATTTGAGGTATAATCCCAATTCTGAATAAAGAATAGCATGTAAATATTTTCAGTACTTAATAAATTTTAGTATCTGTTGGTACACTTAATGTCAGTATTTGGGGTTTCAGTCGCTACCAACAGTTCTTACAAACCGTTCCCCTTGCATGAATCAAAGTGATTTTATAACCTGTATATAATTAACTAACAAAACAAAGGTGTAAATTTTGTGATATTCAGAAATGATGCATGTGTGGCGCTTTTTTTTTAATTTCTGACAGTGTTTGCATGAAGGCTACAGTAGAAACAGCAGTCTTCTTCAACTTTCTGCAACATTTAATCTGGATTCTTAGAAAGAATCTATTTTAGCTCTTTGAGATCTGTATCTGGATTTTTGCCCCCATTATATATTTTCAGTTTTAGATATAGTGTGTTGACTTATGGTAGTTGGGTATTACACTCTTCTCCATGACCCTTTTGCACACGCGCACACACACACACACACACACACTAATATGCAATAACATTGTTCAATTTTGATACACACTGGCATGTCCTCTTTTTTCATGAGAATCTGAAACTTCAGAATGGGTTGATATTCATTTTTTGGCATCATTTGGTCATAACAATTTTTTCGGATACATGTGATTCATAGAGTTCTTATTTCTTTTATTATTCCCATGCTTCCGTTTCCTCTATTCTCTCTTTCTGGTGTGGTTAATGATTGCTAAATTCCCTGAATTTATCCCCCAACTTTCTTTTTTCTTTTATTTTTTTAATTTTTATTTTTAATTTTATTTTTTATGTCTTTATTTTATTTTGAGAGATGGAAACAGAGCAAGCATAGGAGAGGTAGAGAGAGAGGGAGACACAGAACCTGAAGCAGGCTACAGTCTCTGAGCACAGAGCCTGACGTGGGACTCGAGCCCACAGACTGTGAGATCATCACTTGAGCCGATCACCCAGGCGCCCTTCTCCCAATTTTCTTAAGTTTCTTATTTT
>NC_043702.1:158730760-158800763 GCF_006229205.1 Suricata suricatta | reverse complement strand
TTATAATATATTACATTTTCTTTATTTTTATTATTTGTTTCTATGATTGAGAGAGTATTGATTTTCCATCTTTGATGATTACTTCTATATGGAAAAAAGTATAACATAACGTACCTTATCTTTCTCAATCCCCTTATAACAATGTAACCCAGAGCAGATGAATTTTGAAAGCCCAGTGATGAGTTTTGAGAGAGAAAATAAGCATGTGTAACTCCGTACTCTCCTTCTTTTGTTTCTTGACATCAAGTTGCTTGTCTAGGTTACACATTGTTGTGTGCCATGTGCAAGCTTTGCCCCTTAGAGGCAGAGGTGCAGAGAACTGGATGTGGCACAGCTTGTTTCTGCCATGTCTGGAAATTTTGAGATCTTGTATTAAGAAGCAGGTTTGCTTGTAGGTCCTTTTGATCTAAGATCAGGAATAGCTTTATCTGTTAGGAATAAATATGACATTTTAATCTGTTATTTGTCAGCCCTCAGAATTTTTCTCCATTAGTTTGATATATCCCACCTCCAGTAGGACAACAATATCCAGAATTATTATATGCTCTCCAGATTACTATTTTATTTTTAATTCACTTTTTTTTATCTCTTTCATATACTTTCCCTCATGCACCACAAATTATTAAGAATGAAGCACTGAAAGCTGATTAAAAGTTCATATAAAGTGGTGGATTTATATTGCCTAGGATTTATCAATAGCAATATAGTGGACATTTAGAACTGGATATTCTTTGTTGTGCTGGCTATCCTGCACATTGTAAGATGTCTACCCATTGGATGCCAATAGCAACCCCTCCGTGTGTCAGTCAAAGTGTCTTTATATTTAGCTACATGTCACCTGGGACAACCTCACTCCTAGTTGAGAAGCACTTATTAAGGGTGGCATGGAGAAAAGCTGACAACATTTTTGCAAGATTCACAAGTGTCACTTCCGGTAGGGCTTTTCTTAGTTTCTCTAGAGAGAAGAATCTGCCCTAGCACAACCCACCCTCTTTTTGGCAGCCAAATATTTGGTTGATATAACTTCTATTGGTTTGTGTTATCCTAAAATCTTTGTCCCTTTAAAAAATGCTTTACTGTTGTTTTAAAGGGATTCTGACTCAAAAAGGAAGCAAATATGTAATTATTATCAGGGTTAATTTGCATGTTTAAATAGAATTCAGGCAGAACTTGTATCCCAAAATGACACAGATATCCTAAGTTGTTTATTCACTTACAAAATACTTATTTATGGTTTATAGTTCCCATAATTCAGTCTAATCTGTAAGACTCTAAAGAAGTAATGACATTAATTTGAGGTATAAATCATTCAGATTTAGATTTTAGGATTAAAATTTGCTACAAATGTCTCATAAGGAGCATAGCTATTTTTAGATTAGGTGAGAAATCCAATTTAATTGAAAAACATCTCTGGATTACTCAATTCAATCAGGCTGAAATAGCCTGTGTTTATTTTCTTACTTACATACACTTGATAGCATAAAACAAGTAAAATGCTAGAGGAGTTTTCTGAAAGAAATACCTGATTTCGAATATTTCCTGTTCTGGGATTAACCGTGTCCTGTCAAAAGTCCTACATAGAAGTCTTGACACCCAGTCCCTCAAAATGTGACTGTGTGTTGATAGGGTCTTCCACACGGTAAGCGAGTGGAAATGAGGTCACACTGGTATTTCCTCATCTAATATGACCGGTGTTCTTATAAGAAGAGATTAGGATAGGCACCCTGGATGAAAATTCAGGAAGAAGATGGCCATCCGCAGGTCCAGGAGGGAGACCTCAGAAGAAACCAACCCTTCATCTCAGACTTCTCGCCTCCAGAATTGTGAGAAAATATATTTCTGTCATTTAAGCCCCCTTATCTGTAGCGCTCTGCTACGGCACCCCTGGCAAACTAATGTACACCTCCCAAATTCTCACTTAAGTGCCAGTAAAGGGAGAAAAGAACCCACGAAGAAAGCAAAGGAAACAAAAGCAACAAACGACCACTAGTTTAGTAGGACAACCCAAGCTGGCCAAGGGGTATCCCTGAAAATAACAGTTCACACAAAACAGAACTTCTGAAGGTTTAAAGAACTGGTGTGAAAGTGGGCACACGGATGTGAATGAAAATAGGAGGGCAGACTATAAAGCCTGTGTACAAAGCTGTGGGACCTTAGACTCTACCCTCACCTCGATTTCCACACCGGATGTCACCTCAGCGTATAAGACTTATGGGAAGTTTTGTGTGCAAGTCCAGGATGTTGTATGCAGCGACAAAGACATTAAGAGGAAGCTGAACCCATGAGCAATAAAAAATTCACCTCCTGTTTCATGAGACCGCTTCCACTCGCGCTACGCTTCTCTCCCTACCCAACCTTTTCTAAGTCACTTGTTTCACAAAATGATGACAGACAGGCATTCACTTTGGCACGTTATTGGAAGATTTGTTACTGAGCAAATAATAAAGCTACATAAAAAATAACAATACATACCTGCCTTAATATGTGTTATGCATATATATACATATATATATCTTCAAGTTAAATACATAATAACTGCTAATCTTTATAACAATTCTATGAATTAGAAGAATTGCTATTATTTTATTTTCTATTTTTTCTCCAATACACTGGAAGTTCCAAGAGGGCCAAAGCTGGGGGTTTAGTCATTTTCTCAATAATTTGTTTCCATTTTAAAAATACATGTCTTACAATAGTAAATTCTCAATAAATATTAGGTGAATGAAGGAATGCTTGAATTGCCATTTCATGGATGAAGAAATTAAGAGTGTAGTAGTAATTAGGTAATATTTTTAACCTGAAAAACAACCAAAAGGCACAACTAAACATTTTTACTTTCAAAGGCTTGTAAATATTAAAACTGGAAGTCTTTTGCTAAGGAGCCCATGTTTGTCATCTACCACACTGCATGGCATACACATGGATTTTCTTAACGGAGTTATAATTTAGGTACAGTAAATTTTGTTCCTTTTATGTGTACATATCTAAGAATGTTGACAAATGTAAAAGGTCATATAAATGCCCTTCAGAATCAAGAGAGAGAATATTCTCATCATCCCAAAAAGGAGCTTCATGTCTTTATAATCAACCCCATTTCCCTCTCCAAGCCATTGGCAACCTCTGATCTCTTTTCTGTCCCTGTTCTTGGTTTTCTGGTCGGTTTGTTTTTGTTTTGTTTTTTGCAGAATGTCATACAAATGTAATCGTAGAATATGATTGTATATCTGGCTTCTTTAAATTGGCATGGTGCTTTTGAGATGTTCCCCCATATAGAATTTTAATTTTTAGTGTATCTGTTACTTTCCTTCCTATTGCTGAGTAGCATTCTATCACATAAATGCACTACAGTTTGTTTATTCACAGGTTGATGGATACTTTGTTTTCAGGTTTTGGAAATTATGAATAAACCTGCTATAACCATTGGTGTGCAGACTTTTGCATGGACATTTGTCTTTATTTTTCTTTGACAAATACTTAGAAGTAGTGATTTGCTGGGCCATATGACAAATACATGCTTAACTTCATAAGAACGTGACAAAGCAGTTTCCAAACAGAATGCTCTATTTTGTATTGACAACAATATCGTGTATGAGTTCTAAATACTTCAGATGTCCCTAGCAATGAGCCTATGCACTGTATTTTTCTTTCTTTGTCTTTCCTTTCTGACATTCTCCTGGGTGGTATCTCATAGTGGTTTTAATTTTATTATCCTAATTGAACATTTTTTCATACACATATTTACTATTCCTACTCGTGAGTGTTTTATTTAGAAATGCCTACATTTGAATCTCTACTTTGTCTCTTTAAGGAAAGGTTTTTTTTCTTCTTGTTCAGTTTATTTATTCATGCTTAAAATGAAATAAAATGTTTTAGGAGGATTAAGTATGTTTGCACATGAAACAACATATCCTACATATCCTAGACTATTAATAAATGTTACTTTCCTCCTTCTTCTTTGTTTATCTTTTTAAAAATATTTATTTATGTATTTTGAAAGAGAGGGAGAGAGAGAGAGAGAGAGAGAGAGAGAGAGAGAGAGAGAGAGAGAGAGAGAGAGAGAGAGCGCCAGCGAGGAGGGGCAGAGAGAAAATGCCAAACAGGCTCTGTGGTATGTCAACCTGAGCTGGGCATGAGGCTTGATCTCATAAACCACAGGGTCATGATCTGACTCAGTAGATCAAGAGTGTGATGCTTAACTGACTGAGCCACCCAGGCGCCCCCTTCCCTCTTAAAGTTTCATTCTTCCTGTCTGTATTCGCAGGTACCACCGTTTGTAGGAGTTAATTATCAGGCACCCTCAAACTGGTCTGTGCCCTTTCTTATGTTTCTTTCCTTGTATTCATTCTATAGGCTGCTCATTTTTCCTCAAAATTTATTTGATATGTCAACTGTCTGTTCAAAAGCTGTCAATACTTCCCTGTTGTCAATAATGTATGATTTAAGCTTATTCTTAATTTCCTTCAGAGTCTTCCCTAATTGAAAATCTCCAATTTTATTTCTGATTAATCACATTAAGTCCAAGTTAGGAAAAAATTGTACCTATTGCTGCTGCTGCTGCTGCTGCTGCTGCTACTACTACTTCTGTTTCTTCTTCTTCTTCTTCTTCTTCTTCTTCTTCTTCTTCTTCTTCTTCTTCTTCTTCTTCTTCTTCTATTCCAAGTACTGTATTTGCCTCCTCATTTCTGTACTTTTACTGACTCTCCTAATTTACATACATTTTTTATATATCTAAATTTCAACAACTTCCAAGTTTGATATAGGCAGAGACCTTTTTCTGTCTTGTTTACCCTTAGATATTACCCTGGAACCTTCATTAGAGTATGGCACATGTTATGTGCTTAGTTAAATGTTTGTTGAATGGAAGAAAGAAGGAATAAATTCGACTAGCATCTATTATCTACTTCCCTTTCTACCTTAAAAGGATTTATTTTTCTCTGACATATAATATTACCTTTGGCCTTTAGGTCTCATGTAAAGTAACTTTAATTTTTTTTAGTAACAGATAGTTGTCTTTAGTAAAAGATAACATAGTTTAACAAGTAGTATGTTATAGTACTGTATGTTCATGCTGTATTTACCAAATAGACTGAAAGTTGATTGAGAATAAAAACAATTTATTTCTCCAATGATGGGGAAATATTTTATGTGTCACTGAAGAAAATAAAATGCAAAAAATGATATAGGTTGGCTTTCTTTGTAAAATAATATTAATCAAATGACATACAGACTATAGCACTGCAGACTGACTTATTGCTTAAAATGCATTATTGATGTCTATGTCTATGCAAAAAACAAAACAAAGCAAAACTCAATGTATAGTCATTGAAGAAAAGAGAAAACTGTATAAGTTATGGAAAGATATTTTCTTGGAATTTGTTCTTTCTTGTGGTTGTGGATGCTTCTGTCTTTAAAAACAAACAAACAAACAAACAAAACCCCACCTCAATTGATATTCAGATCAAACTTTAAAATGCAGTTAAAAATAGAGTTCAAATAGTTATTTAATAGATTACTTTGTGTAACTTCCCTCCCAACACAGTCAAAGTACATTCTGGTTTTTTGCACCTTATAACATTAATTGACAAGATATGCTTTTTTTAATGAACTAACCAAAGGAATCAACTTTTAAAAATTCCTTTATCTCACAGACTATTAAAATAGTAGTAGCTGATGTGAAATATATGCAGCCCAGGGATTACTCACTTCATTTCTACTTGATTGTGCTTTGAAAGTGACTCCCCTGCTGTGCACCCAGGCCAAACCTAATGATGGTCTGCCTGTTCCAAGAATCCCTCAGATTGGGGTCCTTGGTGTCTCCGGGGGCCTCTCAAAGTTTTGTTAAAAGTACATCACCAGTTAACTTACTTTGATTGAGATCGTCACTGTATATATAGGTCCTTTAATGATTTTTTTAAAATTATGAAGGGTATTTTTATATAATTGTGAACATTATGCTTGACCCCAGAATTATAGAAATTGTGAAATGTGTGGTTCAACCATTGTTAGGTTTCAAATAAGTTCAACCATTTTCAGTTCTCAGACCTACACAGCATGCTTTCAAGAACATATCTTGAACAAACTCACATTGAATAGCTTTCATGTTATGCAATATAGAATGTTTATGTAGCTGAAACATTTCATCAAAAGCCATGGTTAGATCATTTAACCTACTTTAAAACGTATGAAGTTTATAAAGTAGGGCAGCCTTATAAAATGAGAACCAAGCACAATTTGCATCAGGATCCACAGTGTCTAGTCTGCCACACTGGTTATCCTCATTCTGACCCTGATGATCTAAAAATGGGAGAAACTGGTGCAAAGCAGTTTGTGAAGTAAGAGTCCATAAGGTGGTGTAGCAACTCTTCAACTTATTGACTGTGCAATCCTAATCAAATTGGGTTGATGTAGTGATTCAGTTAAATTGGATTATCCATAAAGTGCCTGCATATGACAAACATGTACTTAATGGTTATTGGTTATATTAATTGTAACACTCCACCAGCTATAGAAATTGTTGTTGAAGGGGAAGACAAGGGTACTGAAACACAAATATAGTCCTGCCATTAGCATTAATTTTTTGAGAGATTTTTTGAAAAGCAAGAGTGAGGGAAATGCAGAGCTCATTCTAATCCTGGAAACATTTTTCTATCTGTAAAACACCTTTCACAAGAGTGAGGACCATATTCCTGAACCCTGCGTGTCCCTTACTACATAGGTCCTCCTGAAGCAAGAATGAAATGGAGAACACAGAGTACAATGTGCATGTCTCTAGTGACAAACAGAAAAAATACTCTCAACCACAACCAAACCAATCTAAGAAACAATCAGGACATGACCCTTGGTCACATTAATGTCTGTTCCATCAGTCACCAAAGAAACCCACAAGTCCTAGATATTGCTCGTCATCTATCCCTTGAATTCCCTTATCCAGCCTCTACATGTACCCTTTCCCAACTGTAAAATATTTATTGTCAATATAATTAAAATTATAAGTCACTTATTTCACAAAATGATGACAGACAGGCATTCAACTTTGGCACGTTATTGGAAGATTTGTTACTGAGCAAAGAATAAAGCTACATAAAAATAACAATATATACCTACCTTAATATGTGCATATATATATATATATATATATATATATACCTTCTTTAACTTTGGATTTCCTGATGGATTGGATAATAGGTGTAGGAGAATGAGGTTGACCCTGACATTTCTGGACTGATCAGCTAGATAATGGTATCATCATAACTACACAAAGACCAGGTTTGTGGTGTGTGGGAGGTCAGGAACTCCGTTTTGTACACTGGGTTGGACAGCTTTTAATTATGCCCATTATACATTGACCTGTTAAATGGTCCTTTGACACCAAGTTCTAGTTGATACTACTGAATAACACTGAAATTAGGCATGTGGTACAAAAGCAAGCCAATAGCTCAACTTCAGTAGCATCCGTAATCTTTGCCAATAGGATGCTAACTTGTGTAAGAATTTAAATGCATGTAATTATGTTTCATTTTTCTCCATTACAAAATGAAAGGAAACTGGCAGAGTGAGAATGGTACCTGTGATGAGAGTGGGAACTTCATAAACTCCATGCCATGTAGACAAACATGAAAATCCCTAGGCATTCTCAAAAGCTGTTGCCAAACTTCACCTTTTCTTGAACGATACTGGATATAAATGAATGAAAATAATACCATTTATGAACTTGTCCTGGCAGTACCAATGATGGTGCCTAAAGCTGATGGAGAATTTTAGACATTTAATGTTTCAAATTCCCTGAGAAAAAAGCTTCCTCTTACCCTATGAACATAAATTTCATGTTTAACTTTTCCACTCATATTTCAACACATATTTTCTGTTAGTCTTATTTATGTCAAAATGAGGTATCTGTCTAGACTTGCTCTAGAGAGAAACTGCCATCATTAAGTCATGTGAAATCAATTGATCTCATAGAGTAAAATTAGATGCATCATGTTCAGAGTCCTATTACTTTCAGCTTTAACTTTACTTTTAGAAAGAACCCTATTGAGGAAAGAAACCCATTAAGAGAATATTTCAAAACCCTCTTTTGATGGGAAGGGAATATATTTCACAATATGACTATCAGAAAGTTACAAGGGAAAACTTCTCATACTCTGATTCCGAATCTTTTCAGAGTCTTTATAATTGATTTATTTTTTTATTTTTGTAATTATTTTATAATTCTTGATTTCAGGGATTTTGGGAGAAGGAGGCTTAACCATAAGCTTTGTCATTCAGATAAAATATTTAAATCTATGGTAAAAGTTTTCAGGAATATTGTTCTCCCAACTAATTCTGTTTCTGTTTGTAGGTTAATTTGCAGATGTATTTGGTTAAGAGGTAGATCTCAGTGAATCCTAACTCTAACTTCTGGATGTACTGTTGGAAAACCCAAGCAGAATTGCCACTATCTTGGGGGAAAGATTATATTAGTGGTTAAGAGTATTATATATTTTTTTCCTAGTAGATTTGGACCCAAGACACAGTTTTACTTTATAGGATACGAAAATTTTTGGGAAACCAACAACTTCATGGAAATCATGAAAGACAAAAAAATATTCTCTTAATGGGTTTGTTTCCTCTTAGCTTATACAAAATGAGAAAAATGAACTTAAATAATAGAAATAAGAACACAAAATCAGCTGAGAAAACAGAAGGAAATGAAAATTTAATCTATCCTGAGAGTAAACAAAAATCAGAAAACATTAAAATTTGGAAAACATTTTAATAAAAGATTAAGCCAAATTAAAGGAAAACTTTATAAAATATGCTAGAAACGAAAGTGTTAATATGCAATAAAACATAAACTAAAATACACATAAAGTGATAAATTATTCCTCTTTCTTGCTATGCTTCTTTGTACAGGTACAATCTTTCATTGATTTAGGATAAACAGCATATAAAATGCTTCTCTTTTGCCTTCCCTGGGCTACAATTCCATGGTTATGTTTTGAATTTAGGGTCCAAGTATTATTTTTATTTGAACTGAACATTTTCAAAGTGCGCAATCATTCTAGTATTTTAATTCCAGCAACAATAGCAGTATACTACAATACAATTTTTGTTTCATTTATATTAAATTGAAACAAAATAGCTGTTAACAGATGTTTAAGAAAATATTCATAGTAATTGCTACCGTATTGTCACTGCTAGGATATCAGCCTCATATAAACCTATGAAAAGAAACAGACAAAAGTCTCTGTATTCTCAGGTCAGAAATGTCTCTTGAGTACTTGCAAATGTACTTAAAAATGAAAGCATTTAGTTATATCATAAATGGAAATTCTAAAATTGCAAAGGTCACAGCAAGCTTATCCAAATCCAAAATGCTTTTTAGAATTCTTACTACAGGGAAGAACTATATTTCAAACCTGGTCTGAGGACAGGATTTTAGCTTGCAAAAGCCCTTTTCAGACATTTCCTTTTGCCATGATGATCACTTTTAAAATGCACTTCACTTATTCCTCTGATTAAGCAAACTTCCAAAAACTTCTTTGAGGTTTTCAATATTGAACCCAAAAGAAAATTTCACAGGATAAAAAGGATTTTACATAACTGCCTGTCCATTAATAAAGAAGGACTGAAATTCATGCATCTTATAGCTTAATAGAAGTTCAACTTAAAGAGCTCTAAGTTTACTTATTCAGTTAGTTTTACTCCATAGAAAGTTGGAAATTTGAATGAAAGTAATCAGAGATAATCCTTCTAAGGGAGCAAAAAGGTTTTGAGATTATTATTTTTTTTAATCTAGGTTTTGTGGATTGGCTGTAAATTTAATTATTCCAGTTGCTTAGTCCCAGATCATGAAGTCATTCTTTATGGGTCTGTTTGTACACCTCCCATCCAATGTAGCTTTGATTACAGCTGTCTCTATCTTTGATGTATATGCAGAATCTGAATACTTTCCGCCAACCACCTCAGCCCAAACCAACCTCATTACCACCATTACCACCTCAGCCCAAACCAACTATCTCTACAGCCTCTAAATGGAAATGCTTCCTCTATTTTTATGCTTGCCCCAAATAGATAATTCCTAAAATGATCTTATTTAAATATAACAGATCCTGTCACTCCTGACTCAAATTCCTTCAAAGGCTTCCTGTTGCACTCAAATAGATAAATAAATAAATAGAATGTCTACTGCCTTTATCAACATTCTTTGCATTCACTACACACCCATTTCCTCTACCTCCATTCATTCCTCTCTGTACCCAAGTTTACCTCCATCTTATCATTCCAAATTTTTTTATTGTTCTTTTATTTATTTTTGAGAGACAGAGAGAGACAGTGTGAGCAGGGGAGGATCAGAGAGAGAGACACAGAATCTGAAGCAGGCTCCAGGCTCTGAGCTGTCAGCACAGAGCCCGATGCAGGGCTTGAACCCATGAACCGTGAGATCATGACCTGAGCTGAAGCCAGATGCTTAACTGACTGAGCCCCCCAGGCACCCCCATCCTTTCATTACAACATCACAACAGAGATACTCCATCCCAGCCTTCACGGGGCTGGTGCCTGTGCTTGGACTGCTCCTCTCCAGTATTCCTAAGACTTTGCTTCTTACATCACTTGGGGCTTCTGCACAAATATTCTAATATCAAGGGAGGATATTTTCTAAAACAAGACCTCCTACTCTCCATTCACTCATTCAACTCTGCTTATCCTACATACAAATACCTTGATCCAATATCTTGTTCTATATTTATTTTGCCTTCTTCTACTGTATGTCTCTTGAAGGCTTATATGATCTCATACTTAGGTATATTTAAATAATTCAAAACAATAATAATAAATCTTATTTTTTTCCTGTTATCAAGATTACCAAATATAAAAATGCAAATCAGAAAAAAGTTGCCAACATTATATATCACATATATCAATTCTCTTTCTCTCTCTGTTTTTTTAATTTATTTCCCATTTATCAGAATTTTACAAACTTCTTTTTATTATGTAAATTAGCAGGGTGGAAAGGTTCAAGTTTGTGGAGATTAACTGACCTTATTTTGAGTTCTAAAGTTTGTCAGTTAACACCATTGTGATTTGCCCAAGTCACAAATTTAAGCTCAAACTTCTTTACCTGTGAAATAGATATGAAAATGTACCCTAAAATGTCTGCAGTATTGAGAATGAATTGGGACAATCTATATCAAGTATTTAACATTTTGCCTGAATAAAAAGAGTCTTAAAAATGTAAATAATTAGTATTTTATATTGTTGCGTGGGGTAAACAAATATGGGTAATTTATTACATATAAAAATGTTAAATGTCTATTAAAAAAGGAAAAATGATAGCAGTGTTCCCACAGGAGATTTGAAAAATCATACCATCTGGTATAAAGTATTCTCAAAACTAATCAGCAGATTTACCTTGTGCTTGTGCTTTCATCTTAATATTATGTTCATTATTCCTAATGTTAATTATACAACTTACTACAAAATCTTGAATTATTCCTGGCCAAAAAAATTAAAACTAATCCGTATTTAAATAATCACTTTTTATCTGTTTTTTGGAGAAAAAATCTTTATATAAATATTATTTTTAATAATCTGTTCAGAACACAAATATCACAATTTTAAACATGAAATGTTTTTTGTATAGTTTTGACAGTACTAAAACATTTTAATGAAAAATTCTTTCCATCTTTAACTTTTCTTTCTCTTTGAACATCTAATAGTTAAGCAAGCACAATCTGAAGTTTATGCATGATATTATAAAAAAATAGATGGCAGACATTTTTAAATGACATTTCACAGGTAATGTCAAAAAAGTAAAGACACTGATATCATAAACAGATTGACATTTTGAAAGTATCCCTCAACTATGATTATGTTAAATACATTTAGCGAATCACTTAAGGTAAAGGAAAAGAACAGCTCTGAAATTGACTTGGATTTTTAAAAAAGTATAAGAATATCTAAATAAATTACTGAAACATAGATATTGGAAGAAATATTAACTTCATGGGGCTATAGCAGATGAAAAAATTTTTTGAAAAATATGAGTCTTTGAACTTTTACATATTAAGTTCTATGCTTTTTTTGATATCTAGTCCATTATTCTATTGTAATATAAAAAACACCATTCAATGTACTTCATGTGTTCATAATCCATAAAAATAATTATTTTTCCAAAATTATCTTACCAGGAAAGAAAATAAGTCAACATATCTGGATATTTTTTCAGTCAAGAAAGGAGCTCATGGCCTACCAATTCTTTTGCCTTTAGGAAGAAAGATTTTCTTAATGCCAATTTTTATTGACTTAATTGGAATAAGTAGTAATTTCGATATGGCTAAAGCATATCTATAACTTTTTCATATCCTAATGAGTAGATTTACATAAAATTTATGGTGCTGCTCCTGATTTGTATATAGAAGTAATGTAAATTATTTTATCAATAGTTTTTGTTCAGTTTGTATTCATATATGAAAAAACGTTTTATCAAAGAGATAATTAACATTTGATATTCTTGATGGTAAGACATATTATAAAATTATAGAGTGTAAGAAACTTGTTTGTTATAATTTAAAATCCTTAAATCATATTTTAATAGCATAAATAACTGGTAAATTAACCATTTGGCTGCTGAGTGTGAATTAACCTTATTTGATAGAAAATGTAAATGTTAAGTCTATTAACTAGATATCTATGTCTTATTCATATTTATATTTTAAAAACAATCGACATTCTGTCTTTTGCCACATGCAATTATTAATTGCTTTATCATTATGGCTAGAGAAATAAAATAATATCTCTCTCAAAAGGAGAGTGGTCAAGGAATTTTAAAAATAGAGGACATTTTATAAGGATTTGCTTTGTATTTATCCATATTGCTTGAGATCAAGAATAAAATATCCACTTTTGAATTTGAATACTGAATAATTATTTTATTGTATGACATTATATTTTACTCTTTATTCTGGGTAGAATCTCAAAACAAAATAGTAAATAGATAAATTTCTAGCCGATTCAATGAAGAAATAAGTACAGTAGATAATTATGATACAGGTTTTTGGTTCTATAATTGAAGAAGGGAGAAAAGAATGAATTGAATAATATATTTAGAAAATGAAAAAAATCTAAATTTTAAAATTATCTGATGAAAAGATGACCCATTCTGCTAAGATGATTTCAGTTTAATAAGAGAAATTCACACTATATGTCTGTCCACTTGTGATGACTTCAAGGAATCTTTTAGCTTTGAAAACAAAAATATTATTAAGTCATAGTCTCTGGATATGACCACTCATGGTATATGGGTGAAATAAACAGAAATAAATGAAAATACAATACAAATAGTAATTTTTGTTATAAATTACAAATAAAATATCACAAAAAAAAACATATGAAACAGAGAAGGTAAATTTACCTCAAAGACTAAGAAACAACATTTTATGGGAAAGGTAATAACTTAGTTGATTTAGGATTTATTTTTTAATCACTTTAGCTTAGAAGCTAAATTACAGTTTTCCCCACTGCTTAACTACATTTCTAAAAAGTGGACCCATTTCTGAATCTTCATTTGGTAGGGCTGATATAATAAAAATCATTATTTGTCTTGCTACTTCTTTAATAAATTTCTGGAAGATAAGCCGAGGCAACATAAAACTGAGAATAAATAACACTACAAATGGATTATTGAATATTAATTAATATTAACAAATATTGAAAGTTCATTAAGTTAACAGACTTTATATAAACTTGTGATTAAATTTTATAATAGGATAAAAATACAAATATAAATATTTGGCATATCTTAAATTCAATATGTTATTTTGAACCAATAGTGCAATTATTTGATTATTAAGTTACTAATTATTTATTGATAATTAAAATTCTCTTTTGGTTTATAGCATACTCAACATCTTAAGTTTCCTTTTTTTTTTTTTTTTTTGGTTTTCACTTTAAAAAGGATTAAATTTGTGGGTAATCTTGAAATTCACCCACTCTTTCTATTTCAAGTATAAAACTGGAGATTCATTATTTAACTTGTTGAATAATTACTTTTGCCACCATTACCTCAAAATATTCCTATAAGAAGTAACTTTGTCTTAAAAATAATAGGGCTCAGATGAGTTATTTTTCTGGCGTAAATGGAAGTAGTAATTTTGGTAACATATCTGTATATTAGTATGTCTTGACGGTCATTTTTTTATAAATTTATTTAGATTATTAATGAACTTAAGAGAACACATAATGAGTCAACTTGCATTCAAATGCTTTCATTTCAGGATATTTTTTTAAATGATAAAGTTTATAGCTTTTATATTGAGTTTTTATATGGAAAATGCAATAGTGACAGCAAGATACATATATACGTTATTAATCATTCAAGGATTGCTGAAGTAACTAAGATTAGAGGGGCCAGAATATTAAAAAAAAATAGGTATCACTGAATAAAGAGCTGACCTCTTCAATAGTTTTTTCCCAGGACTTTCCTATACCAAGCATGAGGCAAAACTGAAAACTAATGTTTCGTTCAGGAAACAGGCTGCTTATGTATTTGGATATAAAATCTTGCTCTTCCTTTTTGTTTTCACATTTGTTTTTCTCTTCTTTCCTTCCTTTCAACAGATCAGTTCTTCCATGTGTTTGTTATGCATATTTTTTGTTGTTGTTTGATGGTTACTCTATTAGTTTTTTGTGTGTACTGTAACAAATAATCACAAATGTGATGGCTTATGCAACAAAAATTTATTCTTTCACAGTTCTGGAAGCCAGAAGTCTGAAATCAGTTTTAGTGAGCAGAAATCAGGGTGTCATTAGGGCTTTGCTCCCTTTGGAGACTGTAGAGAATTTGTTCCTTGCCTCATCCAGCTTATTGTGGCTGTTGGCATTCCTTGATTTGTGGCCACATCACTCCAAACTCTGTACCATGGTGATGCTTCCTTATTCTCTTCTGTGTATGAAATCTCCCCCAGCCTGTTTTTAAGAAGGACACCTGTAACTAGATTAAGGGCCTACTCAGTCCATGTTAATCTGTCCATGTCAAGATACTTAACCTGATCTAAACATCTACAAGGACACCTTTTCCTCAGGAAGTAACTAACACATATTGATCCCAGGAAGTAATAGGACCTAATATCTTTGGATATCAATTACTGAGTCTTCTGTACTTAGTCTAGACATAATATACATCTACGAATTCATAGAGCCTACTAAAAATTAAAACTTTTCAAAATGTATATGAATCCCTGAACTCACTGATATTATATTGAAATAAATAAGTCCTGTGTTTTGAGGGATTTCTACTTCTGACTTCCCTGGGGTAAAAGACTATCAGATTTGAACTTTGTACCTGAAAACAACAAAAACAGAAAACAAAGCAAAATACGTGGCACAAAACTTTTTGAGACACTGGTTATCTGGCAACACAGGACAATGTTCCTAAGACATTTGGGGAAAATAAAACAAAACAACTGACGAACAAATAAAACAAGGTTTGTATTACAACTGCCCCAGCACATTAGATTGTGGGATAAGGAGAGGAGGCTGAAGCAGAGCCCAGCATAGTCCTTAAGTTAAGGAGATGACGCTGAGAGTAGGAGAAGTTTAAGGCCCCTAGATCACATGAAAAATCTTTGATAAGAGGGAGCAACATGAAGAAAAATCCCCGGACATTTGCAGAAGTGGTCACCTAAAAATTTAGTTGAATGGTAGCTGTGTGTTCATGGGAGAAAACTGGGTATGGCTGGGGAGAAAGGATATTTAAAGCAGTTGTTTTTAACTATGGATAGTTGATCCTGCAGGGATATCGATGTCAATGTCTGAAGACAGCTTGGATGTTCACTGCTGGGCTGGTGCTAGGACATCAAGCTCATAGGGGGCTGTGTTGCTGCTTAATATCCTACAATGCACAGGACTGTCACAGATCTCACAATATAGAATTTTCCAGATCAAAATATAAATATTGCTAGGATTTATGGATTATATAGTACCTGCACTGCACAGGGCTGGGAACATCTAGAAAAATCTCATACCACACAGGAGAAATTCGGAAAAAAAAAAAAAAGATCTTACTAGAGTAGAAAGGAATGCTTAAAATTGCTCTGCAGTACCCAAAAGGGTCAAACTATGTCTAAATAACTAGAGCTCAGAAGAAAAATAATTATTTATAGAGATACAAAAGCAACATCCAACAAGGTACAATTAATAATTCTAGTATCCAATCAAAGATCATGAGGCATTCATATCTCAGTTGAAAAGCTTTCAGTTTTCACCACTGAGTGTGGTATTAGCTATGGGCTTTTTATAAATGCCTATTATTGTGATCAGGTCACTTTCTTCTATACTTAATTTGTTTTTATTTGTTTGTTGTTTTGTTCTGTTTTGTTTTTGTTTTTGTTTTTTTTCAGATTTTATTTTCTTAGGGTGCTTTTAAGCTCACAAAAAATTGCATGGAAGGTGCAGAGATTTCCCATATACCCCATGCTTCCACACATGCATAATCTCCTCTATTGTCAACAATCCCCAACAAGTAGTACATTTGCTTGACTGCCAAATCTACATTAATATGTCATAATAATCAAAGTCGATAGTTTTCATTAGTGTTCACTCTTGGTGTTGTACATTTTTAGGTTTGAACAAATGAATAATGACATCTTCTTTCCTTTTATTTTTTAATTAAAAAAAAAATTTAACATTTATCGTTGAGGGACCGAGAGAGACTGAACATGATCATGGGAGGGGCAGAGAGAGGGGGAGACACAGAATCTGAAGCAGGATCCAGGCTCTGAGTTGTCAGCACAGAGCCCGATGAGGGGCTCTAACTCACAAACCATAAGATCGTGACCCTCAACCAACGGAGCCACCCAGGTGCCCCTGTTCACTCCTTTTAGTATCATAGAAAAAATGTCCACCACCCTAAAGTGCTCTTTATCATACCAACTATTTTCACTGCCCTGAAATACTCTGTTCTCTGTCTCTTCATCCATTCTCCCCATGCCAAACCTTGGAAACTACTGATACTTTTTTTATTGTCTCATAATTTTGCCTTTTCTAGAATGTCATATAGTTGGGATAATAGAGTATCTGTCCTTATGCATTTCGGTGTCCTCCATGTCTTTACATAGCTTGATAGATTTGGTATCAAGCTGATTAAAATGTGTTTGGAAGTGTCCTTTGTTTTCTTTTTTTGAATAGTTTCAGAAGCGTTGCTAGCATTTATTTATTTAATTTTAAACTTTGATAAAATTCACCTCTTGCAGGCTTTCTTTGTGGGAGGTGTTTGACTAGTGATTCAGTATCTTTATTATTGGTCTGTTCAAGCTTTCTATTTCTTCTTGATTCAGTTTTTTTGTGTGTAAATTCTTATTCATTTCTTTTGAGAAATAGAAAGAGAGAGCATGAGAAGGGAAAGGGCAGAGAGAGGGGAGAAGAGAAAGAATCCCAGGCAGGCTCTGGGCTGTCACCATAGAGCCCAGTGCAGAACTCAATCTTATAAACTGTGAGTTCATGACCTGGGCAGAACTCTAGAATTGGAGACTTAACCAACTGAGCCACCCAGGCACCCTTCTTCTTGATTTAGTTTTGGCAGGTTATAGATTTCTAAGAAATAGCTAATTTTTTTTCTAGGTTATCCAATTTGTTGGTGTATAATTTTTTATGATAGCCTGCTACGACTTTTTCCCCGTATGTTTTTCTTATTTCTGAGAGAGAAAGAGAGAAAGAAACAAATGAGCAGGGAAGGGTCAAAAAGAGGGAGACACAGAATTTGAAGACAAGCTCCAAGCTCTAAGCTAGCTGTCAGCACAGAGCCCTATGTGGGGCTGGAACCCATGAACCGTGAGATCATGACCTGAGCCGAAGTCAGATGCTTAACTGACAAGCCACCCAGGTGCCCCTCCCTGTGACATCTCTTCTGTGTATTTTTTATTTTGTTTATTTGACTCTTCTCTTTTTTTGTTGTTCTTGGTATAGTTAGGGGATTGTCGATTTTATCTTCTCAAAAGGTTAGTTTTGTCAAATTTTCCCAAAATATTTCTATTCTGTATATTATAAATTTCTGTGTGAATCTTTATCATTTTGATTTTGGGCTTCGGTTGTTCCTAAGCCCAATTTTGCTTTTTCTTTTCAACACAATTCTGTAAGTTCTAGTCACAGCAACTAGGTAAGGAAAAAAAGAGGCATCCAAAATGGAAAGGAAGAAGTAAAATGTCTCTTTGCAGATGTCAGGTTCCATATGTAGAAAACCCTAATAACATCACACACACACACACACACACACACACACACACCATCTTTTAGAATTAAGCAAAGAATTCTATAAAGTTTCAGGGTACAAAATCAACATAAAAATTAGTGCATTTCTATTCATCCATAATGAACTTTCCAAAAATAATATTAAGAAAAACAATCCCATTTACAGTAGCATGGGGAAAAATACTTAAGAATAAACTCACTAAGGAGACAAAAGATTTGTATCTTGAAAAATGAAAACCAGAGGAGAAGTAAATTAAAGCAGACAGAAATAAGTGGAAAACATCTTATGTTCATGGACTGGAAGAATTAATATTATTAAAATTATGTAATCCCTATCTAAATTCCAATGACTTTTTTTTTACAAAAATAGAAAAAAATTCTATTACCATACTTATGGAAAATAAAAGATACTGAATAGCCAAAGTAATTTTGAGCAAGATAAACAAAATGGGAGATTATCTCACTTCCCTATTTCCAAATATATTGCAAAGCTAAAGCAATCAAAACAGTATTGTACTGGTATTAAAACATAATCTGTTAAGATAAGAAAAATGTAATTCTATCATAACCACAACAGTTGTGGATTTAGCTGAGAGATAATGGCAAATATCTATGATAAATAACTATTATAATTTACTTTAAATGGTTGGAATTTTGGGCACCTGGGTGGCTCAGTTGGTTATGTGTCAGATTCTTTATTTTGGCTCAGGCCAGGATCTCATTGTTGGTGAGATAGAACACTACATTAAGTTCTGTATTGACATGATGTAGCTGCCCCTGCCCCATTCATGAGCAAGTATGCTTGCTCCTCCTCTCTCTCCCTCTCTCCTTCTTTATTATGCATTTTCTCTCCCTCAATAAATAAATAAACATTTTAAAAAATTATAGTTCTGTTTTATATAGCTAAAATGTTTTTTGAAATATCTATCAATTTCCTTTTCCCAACAACCATATTATTAAAGAAAAGAGAAAAATACATAGTGTTCTAAAAGCAAGCCAAGGAACTATGAAGCAGAGTGATGAAGAGTATGAATATGCTAAAAGTAAATACAAAGACTGAAAAAAAGATCCAAAACATGTTCCATGTGTAACAAATATTGTGTCAACCTTTTCTTAAAAATGTAACTCTGAAGCAACTTTAATTTCAAGAAAGTTGATAATAGGATATTCTAAGTAAAGATTTAGTCTGCTAAATAGTTTTAATGGAAACAAACAGATATGTATATATACTTAGGTATATATACATATATTTAAATACAACCATTTGATATACATATTCATCAGAGCTAATTCATACAGCACCAATCGCATCTTATTTTGAGTTCAGAAGCACTGGCAATTTTTGCCTTTATTATGAGAAAATAACAATCATATTAGAAAGCCTTGTCATTCTCCCAGTAATGAGTTTAGTACGACATTTGTGAAAGTACTTTGCTGTGACTAGAATAGCAATGTTGATTTTACATTTTAAAAGATGCTTCAAACACATACAGTGAAAGCAGTTTCATACAGGGTTTTACTTTTCCACCCATTTCAATTTGAATGTGAGTTAAATTGTAAATTACCATAATTGTGAACTGTTTTCATGTTACTATAAAGTTTCAAATTGTGGGCTAAGTCTTATTCTAGAAGCAGAATCTCATCAATAGAAAATGATTTTCAAAACTGCTATTATTGATTTTTAGTCTGAGAAATTTCCTTTATATACAGGGCAAATTCTGATGATTGGACATTAAATTAGAAGTATTAAAATGAACACAATTGCTATACTTCAGTCGCAGTGAAGTTAAGAAGAATTTTTGTTAGTCCAACCTTTTTAAGCTATTATATCTAGTTTTAAAATTAAAACTTGTATGGATTCATGTTTAAGGGTATTTTGAAGAAAATGAAAGAGATGACTATTCTAATACAGTTTATTTCTAATCAATATTATTCATTTCTATTCTGCACCCTGCAGTTCTTGAAACTGTCATTTTATAAAATAAAAATGACACTGGGTATTGTTAAAGCAAAAATTGGGCCAGATGCAGTAAATGGGTAACAAAGATTTTATTGGAGGCTTTTGCAACAATGAAGAGAGAACATAACACAGTCTTAACTGTTTTTGAAAAGAGTGGGCAAGGGAGTTTTAAGAACAGAGTTGGGGGAACCCTAGGCCATCTGTGTTTGCTCTATGGACTTACCCATGGGAAATGTAAGCTACTCTTCATAACGGGAGGTGGTTTTATGACTTTCAGTAAGATGTTCACTGAGGTTAGGCTCCAATTCCTCACAGCAACTTGAGGAGGAAGCTAGCTACCACCCTTGGTGATGACATTTCAAAGGGAGAAAGTCAGTCCTGGATTGTAAAGCTGCTCAGAGACATTTGAAAAAAGATTTGCATCTCAAAGAAGCAGGGGAAGAATTTGCAATTAGAAGTGCTCTAAAAGCAAATACTCCAAGAAAAGCAAGTGGAGAGACCTCGGGTTAGGTTGTTGGGATTCTGTGAAGACAGAATAGGAGGGAGGTCATGCACCTAGAGGCAGGAAGAGATCTGCCGGAAGTTTAGTTAAACTTAAGGAAATATTCAGGCTATGTTGGCCAGTATTTTTTTTTTATTTGTTTCTAAGGCTGTTTTTTAAGGGCAATTTCAAGTTCACAGCAAATTGAGAGGGAGACTGAGTTCTCCCATAAACTGCTACCCACACACATTCATAGCCTCCCTCATCTATCATCCCCGCCCTGCCACCACCACCACTAAAGTGGGACCTTTGTCAAAATTTATAAATTTACATTGACACGTCATAATCACCTAAGTCCATAGTTTACATTAGTGTTCCCTTTTGATGTACATTGCATGGATTTGGATAGTGACATATATCCAGCATTATGATACCCTACAAAATTCTCTTTAGTTCATCAGTGTTTATTTTTTAAAGAAAAAATAAATTCAAATTTCTCGAGTTAATATTTTCTTCAGGTTATTGTAATATGTGATTTCCCTTTTCACTTAATTGCATATTATGTTTAGACCTTCAAGTTTGGTATTTTTATAAAGATATGCCTTTTTGTTAATCAGTTTACATAATTTTTCCATATGATATTGTTATGTTTCTTTTTTTTAATGTTTATTTATTTTTGAGACAGAGTATGAATGGAGAAGAGTCAGAGAGACAGGGAGACACAGAATCTGAAGCCTGCTCCAAGCTCGGAGTTGTCAGCACAGAGCCCGATGTGGGTCTTGAAAACATGACGTGGGCTGAAATCAGGCACTCAACTGATTGAGCCACCCAGGTTCCCCAGAAATCACCTTTCAATACAGATATTCAGATTTCCTTTTTATACATAAATATATCTTTTCACATGAAGACTTTTACTTGTTCTGTTTTCTTCTCCTTTACATACGTATATTGCATCCATTCGTTCCCCATGTGTTTTCACCAATGCCTTTCTATTGATATGTGTGTCTGCTCTTTTCCATTTATTTTCATGTTATTTATATGCCTTTCACTTATACTATTCCTCTACTCAGATGTTTTTGCATTTTAGTACATATAATACGCAGTTTATATTTATGAGTATCTTTTTCTATTATTTTGTTAACACTTAACTCACGTTTTACTTCCTCCTGTTAACTTATTAATTTTATTACATGTATATTTTTAATATCAAAGTCGAATTGCTTTGAGGTTTTGAAGAAGTATATCTGAAATTCTGTGTGTATTCCTAGATTAGTTATTTTTCTGTGGCTTATTTTACATATTCCTTTTTTCCCTCTTTTATCCATATTTTGGTAAATCTACTCATAAATCCTTAGTTGGCTCCTTTGGTCACTTTTTATTTCTGAATAGGTAGATCCAACAGCTATGTACTGAAAAACAGTATTTGCCGGGTTTTTTTTCCTTCAAATAGATGATTTTAATGTTAATTTGGTTGCATTTAGTGTAATAATTATACATGTTTATTCAAAAAATTAAAAATAACTAGGACAACTCTAATTCATAGAAGGAGAGATAGAGAATATTAGGAAAAATATAAAAGTCTGATTTATATGCATTATCTCTATTTATTTCTGTGGAAAGAAATAAAAGGAAAATCTAAGAATATTGATGGCAAATTTGAATATATTACAAAACACCTTTTCACAAAAAAAAATCCCCTCTGATTTGAAAATATGCTTCCTCTGAGTTATTTTTTAAATATCTTTTATTTGAAAAATAGGTTGCCCAGGAAGCACTATAAAATATAAAATGAAAACAAAATATAGCATTTATTAAGAGAATAGATCTTAAAATTCATCGTCACAAGGAAAAAATCTACAAGTATGTATGGTGACAGATGTTAACTAGGCTATTGTGGTCTTCATTTCACTATATATATATATATGTAATCATTATGTTGTATCCCTAAAACTAATATAAAGTTATATGCCAATTATGCCTGCATTAGTAAAAAAAAGAAAAGAAAAGAAAACATAGGTTGGGTTACAAAGTAGTAAAAATATAATTCCAAGTGGTTTACTGTGACAGTGGATATTTCACACTCAGCTAAAGTGCACTGTGAAACATGAAAATATGGTGACTTTGTCTTGTAATGATTCAGTGATGCACGCTGTTTCGTATCAGTTAAAACATTATTTTTCTGTTACCATTTTGTTACATTTTGTTACATCTCATGATCTTTTAACCAAAACAGTTCAGTATAAAATTAAAACGTAATAATTGGGGTGCCTGGGTGGCTCAGTCGGTTGAGCGGCCGGCTTCGGCTCAGGTTAGATCTCACATTTGTGGGTTCGAGCCCCGCGTCAAGCTCTGTGCAGACAACAAGCTCAGAGCCTGGAACCTGCTTCAGATTCTGTGTCTCCCTCTCTCTCTGCCCCTCCCCCTCTCACGCTCTATCTCTCTCTGTACCCACAATAAATAAATAAAACATTAAAAAAATTTTTTAAACGTAATAAATTCTCTTCCAAATTTCTCAGTTAGAAGCGTATTGTTTATATGTATTACCATTAACATTTACTACATTGAATGAAAAGCAGCATAATAAAAATGCAAAGGTCATATGCTCAGTACATATAAAAAAAAAGTTCCTCCATTTAATTAAAGCCATTAAGCATTTTTGAAAAGCCCACTTTATTGTCTTATATTATTAACTCCATTACAAACTGGCACTTTTCCAAACACCTGTTCTTGGAGAATCTGACTAGATGTCTGGCACTAGGCACCCTTTACCGTTGCTCTCCTGATAGACTGTCACAGTGAGATTAAAGCGTGAGTGAATGTTGGCTAGACGAAAAAGGATGAGATTATTAAGGAAACGTCTCTATATAAAGGTATTCCTGTTTGAAACCTGTTCAAAATATATAGATATGTTTACATATTGGATCATGTTATTTGATCATGTATTAGCGTTTGTGTGAATACTCAAATCTGTCAGAGAAATCTAAAAAATAAGAATTGCACTATTTTTGTATCGGTCCACTGATCAAAACTATGTAACTGTAATTGTCTCAGGACAATACAACCCAACCACAAACCATATTTTCTTGTACATAATAGAGTGAAACTACATTCATAGAAAAGTTACTGGAATTGCAGGGGTTTTTCCTTCAAAGAGATGATTTTAATGTTAATTTGGTTGCCTTTACTATAATAATTACACATGTTTATTCAAAAAACAAAAATAACTAGGACAACACTAATAAGCCCTGTGATTAATATTGTAGTTCATAGAAGCACAGATAGAGAATATTAGGAAAAATGTAAAAGACTGATTTATATGCATTATATCTTTCTATGCTCTTGGCTACTACTTCTATGTCAGTGGCATTATGTGTTCTAAAGTATTCCATTAGATGGAAGGTGGGACTTTTTTTTAACTTTTGAAAATGGGGACATGAGTGAGCCAACAAAGGAAGGTTTTATACACTTACATACTTTATGACAAGTCTAGCAACTTTGCAAAAAGGGTAAAACTTTCTAAATTTCTGGATATTGCTGTGATTTATATAATGAATAGAGTAAGAGAACACAAATATATCAAGTAGTGATAGAGATAAAGAGTTTAATAAATTATATGCTACATTAAACAAAACAGAGAAGATTTTAGTAAATATATATGCAAGTTAAAAAATATAAACATAAGGGGTACGTAGGGGGCTCAGTCAGTTAAATGTCCAACTCAATCTTGGCTCAGATCGTGATCTCATGGTTTGTGGGTCTGAACCTGATCAGTCTCTGTGCTGACATAACAGAGCCTGCTCAGAATTCTCTCTTTCCTCTTTCTCAGCCCCTCACATTCTCTCAAATAAATAAAAACATTAAAAATGTATAAACATAAAAATATGATATATGAAAAAAAATTACCGTTTTTCTCAATTTTGTCCATATCCATTAAACCCTGAGTCACCATGTGCATCATGGAGGCAGTGTTTTTTTGAAATTAACATATATTTCAAGAATGTGTGAAGCAATATTAAATGCAGTTTAAGGGGTCATTCAAGTGTAGTTAAAGTATTAAATAAATGGGGACCATAAACACCAAATTTAGAATTCTTTCTTGATGGAAAAATTTTAGAAAATGTGTTGAGGGACTCCTGGCTGCTTCAGTTGGTTTAACATTAGACTCAGGTCGTGATCATGGTGGGATCAAGCTCCCCATTTGCTAAGCATAGAATTCTCTCCTTCTCTCTTTTTGCCCCTCTCTCCTACTCACACATGCTCTCTTTCTCGAAAACAAAAATAAAAAATAGATAAATAATAAAAATAAAATTAAAATTACAAAGTAAAAGGAAATATTTTTAAGTGTATTTATTTATTCTTAGAGAGGGGGGAGAGAGACAGAGAGAGAGAAAGAGAGAGAGAGAGAGCATAAGTTGGGGAGGGGCTGAGACAGAGAGAGAGAGAGAGAGAGAGAGAGAGAGAATTCCAAGCAGACTCTGCACTACCAGCACAGAACCTGATCTGGGGCTTGAACTCATGAAACCATAACATTATGACCAGAGCTGAAACCAAGAGTTGGACACTTAACCAACTGAGCCACCCAGCCACTCAAGGAAATATGTTGATAAATAGAATATTGGAGCTTCAATTATTCCATAATGCTTTCTTCTTAATGAAAAAGATCTGCAGTTTTTAGTATTTCATATAATTGATGGATTGATACACAATTTTTCTTTATATTTTTGTTTCATGTTTTAGGTGATAGGCAATACTAAAAATATTTTAAATGGCATGCATTAATAATCAGAAGTCTATTTACTATTATTTATTTTTCTAAATATTTATTTGTTTTTGAGAGAGACAGAGACAGAGTGAGTGGGGAGGGGCACACAGAATTCTAAGCAGACTCCAGACTCTGAGCTGTTAGCATAGACCATGATGAAAAACTCAAACTCAAGAACTGTTAGATCATGACTTGAACCAAAGTCGAATACTTAACTGACTGAGCCACTAGGCACCTCTACAAATGAACCTTAGAGCAATAAAAGTGAATGAAAGATGGGCCTTTTACTCCCCAAATTATAGGTTTTAAAATAAAGAAAAATGTGGATACTGTTGAAAAATGTTAATATGAGTGCATTTTCTCAATTGTGTCCCAAAGCATCACTATTTTACTTAATAAATGATAATACATGCCATTATTTGTGTGTGTGTGTGTGTGTGTGTGTGTGTGTGTGTGTGTGTGTGTGTGGTTTCTATATCCTATAATGTTTAAAAGAAAGCAAAATTTCTTGTCTACAAAGATTCAAAGTTTCCTTGGGCTCTGTTCAGGTGAATATATATGGAATATCTAGGGTATGCTCAGATAACAGTTAAAAGAATCAAAGCTTATGTTTCATAAACTAAAGCATTTATTTGCCCTTAAAATACAAGATGCTTTCTCAAATATTCTTCATGTCAAAGAAATTCCCTGCATGGCAAGACTAAAGACTCAATTTATTACCACCATTAAATGTCCCAAATGGGCTAAAATGAAAGAAAAAAAAAGCCTCTCAACCTAATAAAGCACACAATCTCCCCCAAACCAATGATTCTTCAATGATATTTTCAGATAATTTTTGGTAGGAGATTTACATTCATATTCTGATTCCAGATACATTTTCATTTGTTCTCAAATATGAAGTGTACTCTTAAAAAGGGTAGGTGTATATGTGAGAATACATTTTTTGCTTTCTCAATGAATTTTATTAGAGCTTGATTTAAGGTAGCACTGATGACCAGCTTTATATACATCGTTAAGAAAGTCTACTGAATTGAAATGAGAAAAACTATTTCTTATTAGGTTCAACTTGTATCTAATAAGAGAATTGTTTACAATCTCCACACACTTCAATTTGTAGATGCTGTCCCTAACACTGCTGTCTATCCACTTTTTATTTCATCTATTTCTCAGGGTCCCACCCTATCCTTTACCCATAATTTCCTGTTTCTCATTACTGATTTCATAAAGACATGCTTAAGAGTATCATGGACCTCTACATAATCTCTATAATCTACAAAAAAGAGATAATTTTACTCTTCCTTTTCTAGTATGTGTTATCGGATTCCTTTCTCCTCCTTAATTGTATTAATTAAGTCAATGATAGAGGATGCAATGGATATCTTTGACTTAGTGACACTCTCTCTAATGTTTTCCTTTTAAATAGAATGATGATTTTTGGACTCAAGTATGTATATTTTAAAGTTTTCTGACTTAAACTTTAATTTCTAACTTATTGGTTGATTTTATTTATTTTATTATTATTTTTTCATCCGGGTTTACTCTTAATTCCCACCACTTATTTCACCCATCCTCCCACTGACTTCCCCTCTGGCAACAGCAAGTTTGTTCTCTATGGTTAAGAGTCTGTTTCTTGGTTTGTTTCTCTCTCTTTCCTCCCCACCGCCTTTGGTCATTGGTTTTGTTTTTTAAATGCCACATTTGTGTTAGAATATATGGTATTTGTCTTTGACTGGCTGATTTTGCTTAGCATTATACTCTCTAGCTCTAGAGAGTATTTTATTCTTTTTTGTGACTGAATAATATTTCATCGTGCGGACATATGCGTGTGTTGTGTGTGTGTGTGTGTGTGTGTGTGTGTGTGTGTGTATACACACACTCTGTCTTTTCTTTATCCATTCATCTATCAGTGGATGCTTGGGCTGCTTCTATATCTTGGCTATTGTAAATAACACTGTTATAAACATAAGGATGCATGTATTTCTTTGAATTAGTGCTTTGTATTTTTTAAATATATTTTCAATTTTTTTAATGTTTATTTATGTTTGAGAGACAGAGCATGAGAAGGGGAGGGGCAAGGAAAAAGGAAGACACAGAATCTGAAGCAGGTTCCAAACTCTGGGCTGTTAGCACAGAGCCAAATGCGGGCCTTGAACCCATGAACCGTGAGATCATGACCTGAGCCAAACTCAGATACTCAACCAACTGAGCCACACAGGAACCCCTGTATTTTTTAAATAAGCTCACAGTACTATGATTCCTGGATTGTAGGGTAGTTCCATACTGTTTTCCACAGTGACTGCACCAGTTTCTATTCCCACCAACAGTGAAGAGGGTTCCTTTTCTTCCTCTAATTTATTGATTGCTTTTAAACAAAAACGTGTTTAACTTTGAGTTATTTTCAACTTTAATGAGGTTAATCATATGATTTTATCTCTCACTGGTATCAGTATGGCAGTCATATTCATTGACTTCTTAATACGGAATAATCTTTGAATATCTGGAATAAATCACCCTTAAAAAAATGCATAGTTTTATAAGCTTTTATTCGGTTTACTAATATATATCTAGGATAGATGGCTATTTAAGTTAGTTTAGGTTATAATTTTCTCTTCAAAGATTATAACCATTAAATGTCAATATTATATGTGCTGCATAAAAAAGAATTTGGAAAATCTTAAGTTTATGTTTCTGGCTTTTGAAATTGTGTTGCACCTGGGTAATTATTATCTACATATAACAACTATAAAAATATGTCCCACAATGAAGAGAAAAACAAATCAATCAAATCTGGCCTAGAAATGACCTAGATGATAGGATTAGTAAGCAAGAATATTACAGTGGTTATTAAAAGTATATTTCAATGATTATTAAAGTATGCATTTCATATCAAAAAAGATATGGGAAATATTGAGAATGTGAGAAGCAGCATGGAGTAATAAAGAAACCCCACATGGAAAGTCTATACATAAAAACTACAGTACCTAGCACACGCGAAAGGAGGTCTGTGAGGGGATGGATGAAATAGGTGAAGGGGATTAATAGAGCACGTATGATGAGCACTGAGTAATGATCTATAGAATTGTTAAATCACTATATTGTACGCCTGAAAGTAATATGACATTGTATGTTAATTATATTGTAATTAAAATGATACTTAATTTTAAATAAGTAACTATTCTCTAAAAACTACAATATCTAAAATAAAAATGCAAAAATACAAAAAAACCCCACAATTAACTGCAGTATGAAACTCTCTTTCAGAGACATTATGTAAGCACAGGTGAAATTTTAGTGTGGACTGGGTACTGGATAATTTAATCAAGCTATTGTTAATGTTTTAAATTATATTATTTAAATTCATATAAGACATAAAATTTATTTTTAGAATAAATATACTAAAGTATAAAAATATACTACATGGGATTAACAACAGATTATACATTACAGGAGAAAAATAATTTTAAAATATACAAATAGAAACTAAAAGGAAACAAGGAAAAAAATATAAACATAGCATCAGTGAGTTGAGTCACAACCTCAAGCAATCTCATGTAGGCCAAATTGGAGTTCCTTAAGAAGAAAGAAAGAAATGGAAGTAAAGATGGCATTTAAATAAATATGGCTTAAAAATTAAAAAATGATGAAAATAATAAATTTACAAATAAGCTAAAAACAACAAAACATAAAATACATAAAACTACAGCAAGTCACAGTATAATCAAATAGCCTAAAACCAACGGCACAGAGAAACCCTTAAAAGGAGTCACACACACACATACACACACTTAACATATACATGTTATCCTCCAAGGGGGCAGGGAGCCGGTGTTCACGCATGCAGTGCCACACCTGAACCCCTAGGCAGTGCTGACTGTTGCAGTCCTGCAGGCCAGACCCAGGCAGAGGAGTGCCCTCACCACTGCCAGCAGCCACCGTGCCCATGTTGCACACAGAATAAGCATCTTCAAAGGGGGATCCTACCCCTTCCAAACCAGTGGTAGGGATTATTTAGCCTTCTCCAAAGGTCGGGGATATCATTGACAGCACTGACAAATTTGTGGTCAGAAGCAGACCTGAATCGGAAGCTAGAATATAACAGAATTAGATGGATAAGCCTCAGTTCAACTTCCTGAACTTCAGTGACCCTTCCCATGCCTACCACCATCACTAGGTCAGTGAATGTATGGGGGAAAGGCTCAGGAACCCTTAGCTACCATCCCAAGATTGTGCAGCAACACAAGAAGCCAGCTACCCAGTAGCAGCTGCCCCAGAATGCCCAATCCTATGTAATCCAGGGGCCCGTCACGCCCAAAGAGCCTCCCCTCAAGTGGGACTTCATCAAAGCATGCCCCTGCATCTCATAACCAGCCTCCATCTCAGCCTTCAACCTGGATGTGATGAAACTGATGTCCCAGCCTGGGTCACGGAACGGGTACTTGTTTCTATCACAGCTGATACAGAAAGAATAGCCTAGCTACCGATTTGACTTCTCCATTCGCAGCACAACGCACCAACTACTTCACCATTCTAGTGGAACATGATTCCAGGTTTTAATTCCACCCAATGTTATTCCCAGGTTTTAATTCCACCCAAAGGCTCATTTGCAAAGCTGAAAAATAAGGACACCTGAGTGGCTCAGTCAGTTAAATGTCCAGCTCTTGATTTCAGCTCAAGTCATGATCCTAGGGCCTTGGGATCAAACCCCGTGTCAGGCTGGATGCTGAGCATGGAGTCTGCTTAAGATTCTCTCTCCTTCTCTGTCTCTCTCTCTCCCGCTGTTCCTCTCTCCTGCTCACACACTCTCTTTCTCCCTAAAATAAAATAAAATAATCTCAAAAACGGAAATATTTGGACCAGGTATGTTAGTGAATTGAGCAAGCCAAGTTCCAAGATGAGAAAAAGAAAGAAAAGAAGAAAGGAGCAAGTGTATATTTCCAAATCATCAGATGAACCAATGGTGGTGGTGGTGGAAACAACGGACTTGAACTTTTCTCCTTTCACCACCTTGGAGAATCTAGGGGCCCACATCCTCATTCAGGAGCACGGGAAGAACTTTGGGGAGAGTGGGGAGTCAAGATGGAGTCTGGTGAGAAGGTTAAGAAACAGTACAAGGTAGAGTAGCATCCATCCCAGGTAGATCAGAAGGCCCAAGGGCAAGACAAGGATAGAGGTTCCGATGAAGAAAGGCAGAACGTGTCCAAGCCTCAGAGACCTGTGCTCCCACCTCTGCCTTTGACTGCAGACCAAGTCATTGCACAGAGGGCCTGAGACCACAAGGCTTTTAAGCCCTGCTCGGGATGAAATCTTGTGTTCTCTATCTTGGGAGAAAAGATTCTGGCCAAAAAAATATAGGAACATGCAGTCATCAGGCTCAGAGGGCAGCAGCATGGGACCCGGGTACACAAAGAGACATTGTATACAGAGTTACAAAGATAAATCTTATTTTCATTAAGACTTCTTTTTGAAAGCAGCGTAAGTCAGGACACAGAGGAGAAACATCTTAAAGTACTGAAGGGATAAACAAACACACCTGCCAACTTAAGAGACCTAGTCCTGTAAAAATATCTTTCAAAAATGAAGGAAAAACAAAGTTTTTTTAAAGACATACAAACTGAGAGAAATAATAACCAACTGACCTGTACGGAAAAAAATATTAGCTGAAAACCCTCAAATGGAAGGAAAATCATACCAACAAGAATGAAAACCCCTGAAAAGAGTAATGTGGGGAAATATGAAATACATTTTAATTATAAAGTTCTATACAATATGATGAACTGATTAAGCCAAAAATAAAACAGCACATTGTGGGATTTATAATACATATAGAAGTCAAATGTCATAATGTGAACATCAAGCCCAGGTAAGGACATGGTATGCTGTTGGGAGACTCTTGTAATTCTATGGGACATAGTATAACTTCAACATAGAATATGATACAAGTACAGTATTACAATGTAACCCTTATATAACCAGTAAAGTAACAGAGTTATAGGCAAGAGGCAAACAAAACAAAAGGAGAGAAAAATTAAATCACAAAGGTTATTCCAAAGAAGTAAAAACAGCAACAGCAACAACGGAAAAAAGAACAAGATGAGACAAACGGAACCCAGATGTCCAAGTCATAGATTTAATCTCAAGCATATCAAAATTATGCAAAATATAAATTATCTAAACACTCCAATTAAAACTCAAAGGTAGTAATGATAATTTTTATAGAGTTTGAGAGAGAGAGAGTGTGTGTGCACAAGAGAGAGCAGGGGCGGGCGGAGGGCGAGGGAGGGAGAGACCCGCAAGCAGGCTCTGTGCTGCCGGAGCAGAGCCTGAGAAGAGCCTGAGACAGGCTGAGTCTCAGGAACCATGAGATCATGACCTGAGCTGAAATCAAGAGCCCGATACTTAACCAAGTGAGTGACCCAAGTGCCCCAGTAATGATAATTTTACAAGTATGTTAATGGACTCTAATTTCAGTCAGGAAAAAAAAATACATTTCTAAAATAACACTTTCGGCTGGGCAGAATGTAGCCTTTGAAATCTCTGCTGTACATTGTTTTGTTCTGTTCTGTTTTGTTTCAAAGCATGGAAGCCATATTTTCCCAAGATGATTTCAGGGCTCAGAGTGCACTAAAGGCAGGACAAAAAGGTAAGGGGAACTCTGTGGGGAACAGAGTCAAATGAACAAACAAAACCCCTAAGCACTTGGAACGGTGACTGCCATATAAAGTGAAATAATTGTTGAAGAAAATGCGTTTCTTCTCAAAACATGAGGTTGACAAAGATGACAGAAAAATGTGTTTGTACTTATTGGGTACTTTTCTCATAGTCACTTTGATGTTGGCAAAATAAGCTCAATAATGTCTGTTGTGATATTTTTCTAACAACTTATGTGCCTTTTTGAGGTGTAGCTTTATTTAATGAGGTAATGAGATAGTGAACATACATGAATGCTCTAGTGGTTGTAAACTAGAATTTTCAGGGGTGCCTGGGTGACTCGGTGGGCTAAGCGTCTGACTTTGGCTCGGTCATGGATCTCATGGGTTCATGAGTTTGAGCTCCACCTCGGGTTCTCCTGCTGACAGCTGGGAGCCCGGAGCCTGCTTCGGAATCTGTGTCTCGGTCTCACTACTGCCCCTCCCAAGCTCACACTCTTTCTCTCTCTATCAAAAATAAGCAAACATGAAAAGAAATTTAAAAAATAAATAAATAAACTAGAATTTTTATTCCAATGTTTATAATAAGTTTTACACTTCAGTAATTTGCAAGCTTCCAAAAAGTTCTAGGAACCTTATTTAGAAAGTTGCATATGGAAATGATAAATAATAGGGTTTTGAGGCACGCAAGTGATTTCCTTCGCTTGATTCTGAGTGGTGAGTCTAACTTCATGGGAGTAATGCATCAATTTTTGCCAAGAAATCCTTAAAGAAGTAAATATTTTTGGCAGCAGAGATTTAGAAGCCGTCAGTAAAATCTAGTGCCTTGGCAAGATACTATTAAATGGTGAGTAAATCGACAAGGATTTGTATCGCAGCTTTAGCTGAGCCAGTGTGGTTCTGATTCATCAGGGAAAAATAAGGCATGAAATGATGACACGTTGGACCAAACTAAAACCGTTGAGATGTTGTCGCCCAAATTATTGAAATTAAAACTGTATTTTTATCTGTGGACCTTTGCTCTCCCTATGTTCTCTGCCTTCAGCTTGCCCCACATCTTCGAGGGGCTTACTCTCTCCGCTAACACATGTCTTTATTCCAATTATCTTCTCAGAAAAAATTTTCAAACTCTCACTCAAATCACTCAACTACTCTGCTTTATTTTTCATCATGGTGATCATCGCTCCTGGAATTCTGTTTGATATTTTCCCCTCGTGTGTTGCCTGTATTATCCAATAGATTAAAAGCATCATGAAGGCAAAAAAAGTCATCTTTGAATGTTACATATACACTCTACTGTAAAGCTTCACATTACCTGGGTAACCAGCAATGGTATTTTCTTCAGTTGAGATGTTGAGGAAATTCTTAGAATTTAACAGCTTTTATTTTTGCATGAATTTTGGTCTTGTCACTAAGGAGCTCAAAGTCAGATGTGAATAATTAAGAACAATGCAGTATAACCTGACTTGTACTGAGTAGCTAGTAGTCAAAATATTGGAGATATCTGTGTATGGAAAAAAATTAATAAATATTAATAAGATGGACATAGCAAGATGGAAAAACTGCGAAATTCTGATTTCTTTGTTTCAGAGCATGCCTGTTTCTTAGTTGTTTTGATATAAAATCTTAAAGCTTTACAATATATTTTAATCCACACCAACTGATCTACAGGTGTCATCATTAACTGTGTGAGGGAGACTCTTAATACACTGCTGATATTGGAGGCTCCCAATGAAATATATACCTCCTGGTATTCATTCTCTGCTGCAGTCCCCTCTCATCATATCTGGGTGTGGCTTCTGTTAATAACCCCTAACCTAGGGGTGCCCAGCTGGCTTAGTCAGTGGAGCTGTGACTCTTGATCTCGGAGTTGTAAGTTCAAGCCCAATGTCAGGTGTGGAAATTATGTTAAAAAATTAAAGCTTGGAGCACCTGGGTGGCTCAGTCAGTTAAGCCTCTGGCTTCGGCTCAGGTCAGATCTCATGATCGTGGGTTCAAGCCCCGCGACAGGCTCTGTGCTGACAGCTAGCTCAGAGCCAGGAACCTGCTTCCGGTTCTGTGTCTCCTTCTCTCTCTGCCCCTCCCCCTCTCATGCCCTGTCTCTCTCTGTATCAAAACTAAATAAATATTTTTTTAAAAATTAAAAAAATTAAAGCTTGAAAAATAAATAAAATTTAGCAGAAATAACGCCATGCTCTTTGCAGTACTCAGCCTTTAGAATTCTGACGGCTTCTACTTTGGGAACCCTGCACATGCATGAAAAAAAGTCTATCTGTCCAGCTTGAGACACCACGTAGAGAGACACCATGGCAAAGCCACATGAAAGGGGGGATGAAGAGAGAAAGATGACTAGTTGTATCAGTTTCCTAGAGCTGCAGTAACAAATTACCACAAATGGTGTGGCCTAAAACAAAAAAAATTTATTTTCTCACAGTTCTGGAGCTTAAAAGTCTGAAAACAAGTGTCAGTGTGGTGGGTTCCTCCTGGGGGACTGGAGGGAGAATTGATTCATGCCTCTCCGAGAGGTTACAGCAGTCCTTGGCATTCCTTGGCAATTATACAGATATTTCAGTCTCTGCCTCTCCCTTCACATGGGGTTCTTCTGTGCCTTTGTGACTCCCTCTCTTTTCTTTTATAAAGACACCCATTTTTAGATTCAGGGTTCATTCTAATCTGACAAGGTTTTATCTTAATCAATTCCATCTGCAGTGACCCTCTTTCCAAATAAGGTCACATTCTGAGATCATGGTAGAGGTGACTTTGAAAGGGAGTACTGGTCAACCCAGTAAGCCAGTCCTCTCCTGACCAGGTGATTCTAATCTCTAGCCTCCATCTAAATGCAGCCAGACCATAATGGCAGCACAGCAGATCTTGGCTTACTCTAAGAAAAACCATGGAAGATGAGAGAAAGGGACAAAGAAAAAGGGACTCTAAGAAAAGCCATGGAAGATGGGTAAAAGGGATCAGAAGGCACAAACTTCTGGTTATAAACTAAGTAAGTCATGGGAATATAATGTGCATGATGGGGGAAATAATCAATAATATTTTATTAACATTGAATGGTGACAGATGGTAACTGAATATATTGTGGTGATCAGTTCACAATGTATACAAGATGAAAAATGGCTTGTACACATAAAACGAATTTAATAGTGTAAGTCAACTATACTTTCAATAAAATCAGAAAAAAGAATAATGGAAGACAATAATAATCATGTTACATGTCTGTTTTGAAGTTATTTGTTATGCAGCAATATGTAATAGAAAGATTGGTTAATACTTTTCCCCTCAAATCCTTAGGGATTCATGTTAAACAATATAAATATGAATATATAAATAAATGAAAAACTAAATGAGAATAAGAACAGACAAGGCCTTATGTCTATCTTTCATATCTTGTATATGCAGCAGAGATGCTCCAAACCAAAGCACAGCAGCGAAGCTCTATTCAAAAAAAGTCCACATTTCTCATGGTCAATAAATATAGCCAAGTTGTAAATGCATCTGTTTATGCTAGCTAACTTTGCAATCAAGTATTACAGTTCACTGAAATGTTCTTTGGAAAAAAAAAATCTAGCATTAGTCAACTTGAACGTTACTTATTGATCAACTATGCCTGCATTAGCTAGTGTTTATTTAATGTAGCTTTATAAAATGTTTATGTCAATGTATCCTATTTAATTTCAGTCACAACAGTTAGATCAAGTTTCAATATTCTTTTCTGTTATGGATGTAAACTAGAGATAACGCCTCCCTCACCCTCCAGCATTTATCTACCTGATAACTATGTAATCCTTTGTTCTGTTTCTCGTTTTGTTTTGCTTTGTTTTGTTTCACTTGTTTTTATATGGAAGATGTAGCTTTTGGAAACAGCTGTTTCCTGAGTTTGTTCCTTTACTTAATTGATCAACTTTGTTTTTTAAGAACTTGAATCTTATAAAATTTTATGATAAAAAAAGAATTACTTGCTATTGGACAACTTCAATGATCATTATTTGATTATTTGCTTTTCTCTTTCTTTTGTCTGACTTCTTGTCTTCTTTTTTGTTTGCACACCTACTTTTTTTCTTTCCTCTTTTCTTCCTTCTTTCCCTTTCTTCCACCCTCTCTCCTTCTCACTCTCTTTCTCTCTCTTTGCTTTCAACAGATGCCATTTTGTAAGCCACTTTGTTCTTTTTCCAGTATAAAAATTCATAAACATTTTATGCTCTGGACTTATGATTAATGTTTCCTGTAAAAAACATCGGCCACTAAATTTTTATTAGACTTGCTAAAATTACAACGTATTTTTTCTAAAATTTTGTGGAGATACACAGTATGATAAAGAATTTCGATTTTGAACTTACCAAACTCAAAACCCAAATACAAGTGAAGAAATGGGCAGAAGAAATGAATAGGCACTTCTCCAGAGAAGACATCCCAATGGTTAGCAGACACGTGCTCAATGCAGCCCATTATCAGGGAAATACAAATCAAAACCACATTGAGATACCACCTCACACCAGTCATCATGGCTAAAATTAACAACTCAGGAACAACAGATGTTGGCAAGGGTGTAGGGCAAAGGAAGCCCTATTGCATTGTTGGTTAGAGTGCAAACTGGTGCAGCCACCCTGGAAAACAGTGTGGAGGTTCCTAGAAGATTTAAAAATAGAATCCCCCTATGACTAAGCAGTTGCACTACTAGGGATTTATCCAAAGGATACAAAAATGCTGATTTGAAGGGGCACATACACCCTGAAGTTTACAGTAACACAACCACAATAGCCAAATTATGGAAAGAGCCCAAATGTCTATCTACTGAGGAATGGATTAAGAAGACATATATATATATGAATTACTCTGTGATCAAAAAGAATGAATTCAATCTTGGCATTTGCACCAACATGGATAGAATTAAAATGTATTACACTAAGCAGATATATGGTTCCACTCATATGAGGAATTGGAAAAATTTAACAGATGAACATAGGGAAAGGGGAGAAAAAACAAGATCAAAACAGAGGGAGGCTAACTATAATAGACTCTAAAATACAGGAAACAAACCAAGGGTTGCAGAGGGGTGTTGTGGGGAGGAAGGGTTAAAATGGGTGATGGGCATTAAGGAGGGCACTTGGGGTGAGCATATATGGGTGTCATCTATAAGAGATGAATCACGGGGTTCTACTCCTGAAGCCAAGACTACACTTTATGTTAACTAACCTGAAAATAAGATTTCTAAGATTTCTAATTTCTAAGATTTCTTAGAAAATAAATACACCTGATTAAATGGACTGGAATTCAAGTAGATTTAATAACAGGAAGCTCAGTCCCTATTCTTCACTTCCAACACATATTTCTGAGAATACTGACAAAGAAAGCTTTATGTGTTTTCCAATTACATTGTAAAATTTTTTGTCATTTAAAAATATAAGCCACAAGCATATTCTTTTTTAAGGATGTTAGATTTGCATATGAAAAGGTATAGAAAGTGGGGTGCCTGGAGGCTCAGTTAGTTTGGCATCCAGCTGTTGACTTCCAGTCAGGTCATGATCTCAGCCCTGCATTAGACTCTGTTATGAATATGGAGCCCACTTGGGATTCTCTCTCTCTCCCCCTGCTCCTACCTAGCTCTCTCTCTCAAATAGTATTACTTTTTTTTTTAATTACAGAAAGTGACCATTTTTCTCTCTCCAGGAATGTACATGTGGATGTATTTGCCCTCACAGTAACAGAACAATTGTGTGAAAACAAAAAGATAATTTTATTCTTTACCCTGGTTCTTTAAATACAGGAAGAAAAAAAACCCTCCTTCATTGACTACATGGCACCATTATTTCTCTGATCTTCAGTTTGAAAAATCAATAGATTTTAATTTAAATAAATTCTAACAGATATGTAGATATAGATCTGAAATTTCACTAATCTGTTTTAACTTTCTTTACTCAGGCAGAAGTGGCATTTCTTTTATTATTCTTTGGAATCACATAAAATCACCAAACACAACTATTAAATGTAATAGCTGCACACATTAGGAATTCAAGGTTGAAGTAACTAGAATGAAACAGCAGATTTTAAAGAAACAAGACTGTCACTTAGTGTCAATGTTACAATTTCATTTATCAGCTCCATTAACTTAATGGTCAAAAAAAAAAATCTCCATACTTTCTTCTCCCTGGTGCATATTCGCTCACATACACATCTAAACTAATGCTAATAGAGAGTAAAGTGATGCTATCAGCATTCTTTTATGTAGCTTTTATTGTTTTCCATAAAATTCTGTCACTGGGATAAAACTAATGATTTTATACATCTGGCCCAGCCATACAAACTCCAGTTTTTTTTTTTTTTTTACTTTTCCTATTTTCATTCAATTCTTCTTTTCCACTTCTTTAACTTAGACTACTTTTGTCAAGTGAAAGTTGAAATACCAAAAAGTCAGAAACCTCATCAGATAAAAGCAGGTGTTTAAATTCCTTCTGATTCTGTCTTCATACGAACCATTTTAAATGATTATTTACCTCTCCAGTCCTCATTTCTATTGCAGACAGCTTCACAATAGACTTTCTGGTATTTAATGCTGAAAAGCCCAATTGGTGAAGTGTAGTAAAATTTTACTGCTTGTCTCAGTAAAAAAGGGAGCAATTCCTATACCTACGCAGTTGAAAAGTTCAACCTTTATCTGTTTAGCCAGCTTTAATTCAAGAATAGGTCTCTTTCCACAGAGATGAGAAATGCTGAGGCATCAGGCCCTTTGCAGCGATCCCCTGTGCAAGCTGCTTTGCCTGCTGATGCTCATGCATTTTTTCCCTACTCTCAGGAAGTTCATATTGTTTTATTTATAAAGGACTCTCACCTGATAAATATGTCGATAGCTCATCATTTTCTGGCTTTGCCAATTTTTGTGTGTATTAGTTTACAAATATGATGCATGCCATTTTATTACTCTGTTATGCATTTTAAAATCGCATGAAATCTCTTGAGAGTCCTGTGTTATATCCAGAACACTTAAATAAAATGTGTAAATTAATTTTGACATGTAGTTGATTGCCACAAATCAATATGTCACAGACGCAGGTACTTGCTTATGAAGCTCATGATCTCACTTAATTTCCCTAATGTTTAGCTTTTTAAATACACATGTTTTTTTTAGATATTTAACTAAAACTATACACTCCATTTTTTTCCTCCCCATTATAAGCATTCATATAAAACGTGCTAAGGATATTAAATGATAGTTAAAGAAAACCATTCATATTTTCATTGGCTTTATTATTTTAACTTATTTTTTATATAGAACTTTTTTTTTCAGACTCCAGTATTTCCAAAGACTTGAAAAATAAATAGCAACCAGAAAACCACTTGTGTGTTTGATTCCTCTGCTTATAAGTTGTGGAACTTTGGTTCAGTTGTATAAAACTTGTATTTCAACTCTTCCAAGAGGATAACAGTTACTGCTTATTTCACAGGGGTGTGTGTAAATCATGTGAGATAAAATATAATTGTCCTTTTCTGAAAATTATACAGACTCATAACTAAAATGTGAAATTCCAGTACTAAAGTCAATGCAAAATTAATTCAAATATATCTTCTTACACATCTATGATTTGCATCAGTAATAATAAAATAAACTCACATAATACATTTGGACAACTGACACTTTTCTCACTGTTATGAAATGGAGCTATTGGGCACAAGTAAGAAACTTTCTGCCTTCCTAAAGTCTAAAGTCTTTTTATTTTAATGAAATATCTACATATAAATATTGTAGATAATACTGGCCTAGTAGATAAGTTTTACAAATATTCTTAAGTGAGATACAGAGATTATGTGTTTTTGGATATATTTTTTTTCAATATAATGTTCTTTTTTTCATATGATAAAATTTCTGAATTTTTATAAGACATAAGATGAGCTCTAAGAAATAGTGGGTCAGGTCTATTATCTTCCACATATGAAGACCCTGTGTTTAATTTGAAATGCATAGCACTTCCTGGAGCTCTGCCCTTTATATTTTTACTTATTCTCTGCGTAGCAAGTGGGAATGTAAGCATTCTACTTCATTTCTACATTTCACTGATATTCACTTTACCAAATTGTGATAGACAGTATTAAGTGTCCCTGGTTTCTATTTTTAGCTCCTTTCATCAGGTGTTTTTGAAACATGCCAAATGAAATTTTAATTACCTGGTAGAGCACTTGAAATCTAGGACTAACCTTAAAAACGATTATTTAAGATTTATGCTTGAGTATTGACCATGCTTTCTCTTATGCATACCCTTTAAATATAAATTTTCCATTTTATTTTTTTTTATTTTTGAATTGTGGATAATTTTTTTCTAATAGTTCTGAGATCTGTAATAACATTTAAGATTTCATTTGTCTTCTCTTTCATTGTGATTTGAAAAATATAATTTATATACAAGTTTATTGTTCAACATAGAATGTACAGTTGCAAATTGAAATGAATGTTACACTGAATATGTATATATATATATATATATATATATATATATATATATTGCACAAGCAAACATGAGGTAAGGATAAATATCATTATTATATAGTAAAGAAAATAGCTTTGAAAAATATCTAAAAGACAAATGTTGAAATAAGAGAAATAAACTTGGTAATAAATGGGATATGTTATATGTACCAGAGTTAGTCTTATATATGTATCTATAAATCTAAACATAAGTATAAATATAATTCTAGAAGGAAATATATTCACAGTTTCATGTGTTAGTGGAATACATTTTAGTGGGTACTGCGATTAAAATAATTTAAAAAAATGTTTCCTTTGATTTTGTATGTGATTACTAATAGTGCTTCCATAGGCATGTCTTTAGGTTTCGTTCTGAGATTTGAATTTAAAATATGTTTTTAGAAGTACAGTAAAACCATAGATTGTGAGCAAATTGTTCTGTGAGTGTTCTGCAAGAAGAGCAAACATTTCTAATAAATTTTAAGTTGATAAATGACTGTACGCGTAGTACATGATGCCAAGTGTCACATGATCACAAATCAGCCAATGGATCTTTTCTCTCTAGGTGCAGGATTGTGGATTATCGTTTCTGATGCTCAGATGGTCAGTCTCAGGCCATGGTGTTTGGCAGAAATCAGTGATTTTCCAGAACATTGGAAGGTGCCCACAAATGGCACTAGTCTACCTTTTGTCACTTCAAAACATCTGTGGACAATCCAATTTGAAAATAAAGTATTAAAAAAATAAATAAACAAATAGCAAATAAGCAAAAAAAAAAATCTATGGACAGCCTTTGGCTTTTCTATACAAGACTAAGCTTAGGAATGCTTTCTTCATTCTAGGTCAGGCTGCCTGCAGATATAGCCCCTTTCTTCTCTATGCCTATTGCCAGTTACATTAAATACAGTATATGACAAGAGTTTATTAATACTGTATCGGCAACATCTGTGTCAGCATATACAATGGCCCCCATGCAGAAAAATGTTAAAAATAAAAGTGGTAAAAGGAAAGAGATGATCATGGTGGAAGTTAAGAAGGAAATCGTCAAGAAGTATGAATGAGGTATATGAGTGGCTGAAATTGCTAGATTTTATTAAAAAGTCTATGCTGCTACATAGACAAATGGAACAGAAAAGAGAACCCAGAATTGGACCCACAAATTAATCTTTGACAAAGCAGGAAAGAGTATCCAATGGAAAAAAAGACAGCCTCTTTATCAGATGGTGCTGGGAGAACTGGACAACAACATGCAGAAAAATGAAACTAGACCATTTTCCTACACCATACACAAAAATTAGCTCAAAATGGATGAAGGACCTGAATATGAGACAGGAAACCATCAAAACCCTAGAGGAGAAATCAGGAAACAACCACCTCGACCTCAGCCACAACAATTTCTTACTCAACACATCTCCAGAGGCAAGGGAATCAAAAGCAAAATTGAACTATTGGGACCTCATCAAGATAAAAAGCTTCCGCACTGCAAAGGAAACAATCAACAAAACTAATAGGCAACTGATGGAATGGGAAATGATAGTTGCAAATGGCATATCAGATAAAGGGCTAGTACCTACAATCTACAAGGAACTCACCAAACTCCACACCTGAAAAACAAATAATCCAGTGAAGAAATGGGCAGAAGACATGAATAGACACTTCTCCAAAGAGGACATCCAGATGGCCAACAATCACATGAAATGATGCTCAGCATCACTCATCATGGGAAATACAAATCAAAACCACAGTGAAATACCACCTCACCCTGGACAGAGTGGCTAAAATGAACTAATCAGGAGAGTATAGATGCTGGTGAGGATGTGGAGAAACAGACACCCTTTTATACTGTTGGTAGGAATGTAAACTGGTACAGCCGCTCTGGAAAACAGTGTGGAGGTTCCTCAAAAAATTAACAGTAGAACTCCCCTATGATCCAGCAATAGTACTGCTAGGAGTTTACCCAAGATATATGGGAGTGCTGATACATAGGGGTACATGTACCACAATGTTCATAGCAGCACTTTCTACAGTAGCCAAATTATGGAAAGAGCCTAAATGTCCATCAACTGATGAATGGATCAAGAAGATACAGTTTATATATACAATGGAATACTAGATGGCAATGAGAAAGAATGAAATCTGGCCATTTGTAGCAACGTGGATGGAACTTGAGGGTATTATGCTAAGTGAAATAAGTCTAGCAGAGAAAGATAGATACCATATGTTTTCACTCATATATGGGAAGCGAGAAACTTAACAGAGGACCATAATGGAAGGGGGAAAAATAGTTAAGGAGAGAGAGGGAGACAAACCACAAAAGACTTTTTTTTAATTAATAGTTTATTACCGAGTTGGTTTCCATATAACACCCAATGCTCTTCCCCACAAGTGTCCCTCTCCATGACATCACCCTCCTTCCCCTTTCCCCCTCCGTTTTCAGCCCTTAGTTTGTTCTCAGGATTCAACGGTCTCTCATGATTTGCCTCACTCCCTCTCCCCAACTCTTTCCCACCGCCTTTTCCCATCGTCTCCTGTTAGGTTTCTCCTATTAGACCTACGAGTGACAACATATGGTATCTGTCCTTCTCTGCCTGACTTATTTCGCTTAGCATGACTCCCTCTAAATCCATCCATTTTGCTACAAATGGCCAGATTTCTTTATTTCTCATTACCATGTAGTATTCCATTGTATATATATTTCCTACTTGACACATCTCCAAAGGCAAGGAAATCAAAAACAAACATGAACTATTGGGACCTCATCAAGACAAAAGACTTTGAAATACTGAGAACAAACTAAGAGTTGATGCAGAGTGGGGGAGAAAGGAAAATGGGTGATGGGCATGGAGGAAGGCACTTGTTGGGATGAGCACTGGGTGTTATATGGAAACCAACTTGACAATAAACTGTATTAAAAATAAAAATATCTATATCTTCATCTCATCTGTAGAGGAGGAGAATCCATCACTTCAAATGAGATTAGGGAGATGTGTAAAATGTGGAAAACAATGCAAAATTTTGTAGAAAAGCACCACCTGAATAAGGTTGTAGCAGTGCGAGCGATGAATCTATTTCCCAACAATGCAATGTCACATTTCCACAAAAGCCTCAAAAGGGGGCAAAAGCGAGTGTCAGTGGATAGGTTCCTTGTTAAAGTTTCACAAAAAGAAAAAGATTCCATTGAGCCAATAGATAGCATGATTCCATTAGTGTTAGTGAAAGTCATCATACACAATAGCCCTCCTCTATCATCTCTCCCTCACACCAGCCACAAAGGTTTTCAAAAGTAAGTAGATTATTTTGTTTATTTTTCTATATATTTTGCATTTTCTTTATTATTTTGTATTATGTTACAATATTGTAATCATTTTTATATGAATATTTTTGGGTTGTAGAATGAAGCATCTGAGTTTCCATTATTTTTGGGGGGAAATTCACTTTGATATATAAATGCCTGGGGCACCTGGGTGGCTCAGTTGGCTAAGTGTCTGACTTTGGCTCAGGTCATGATCTCACGATCCTGTGGGTTCAAGCCCCGCATCGGGTTCTGTGCTGGCAGCTCAGAGCCTGGAGCCTGTTTCAGATTCTGTGTCTCCCTCTCCCTCTCTGCCCCTCCCCCGCTCATGCTCTGTCTAAAAAATAAATAAAAATTTTAAAAAATAAAAATAAAAAAATGCTTTGGATTGCAAGCATGTTTCTTGAAAGAGCTATGCTCATAAACCAAAGTTTTACTGTAGTGGGAAATCAAGTGGTATGTTCCCTAAAAGTCTTACATGAAAAGAAGTATATAAATGTTGTAATATACTATGAACCAGTGTCTTTTATAGCTTTGTGACTATTTTTATTCCCATGTCATTTAATTAAAATGCAGACAGTATGTTTTGGGTGCCATTCAAAATATGTGCTATTATGTAATACAGTTTCAGATAATAAGGAATTAGTTTTCTGTAATCTTTTGATGAGGTTCTTGTTGTGTCAAACAGACTTATGTTAATGTGGTATATCATTAGCAGTGACCAAAATCTCAATTTTACGTCGGAATTCTGGAAATTGATGCTATGGTCTGAATAGGGTATTACCATATAGTTTGATGTGACATAGCTTTGGTTCAAATTGATAGGCTCAATACTCTAAAATTCAGTTGACCTAAAAATTACTTTCTTAAGGCTTATACCTTTGTTAAACTGGAATAATGATGCATAATCACTTAGTAATTAACTAAGCTACAATCCCTCTGATTTTTATACTTGGTTGCTCAGTGAATCAAAGAAAAGATGAGAAGTCAGCAGTAAATGTTTTACTGACATGCAGTCTTTACAAGTATATGCAATTATCTTGGGCTCTGCCTCAAACCATTTTCAGAAAATAAAATCATTTTAAATAGATTTACGGATATGTCCTCTACCCTATCATAATTTTAAGAACCATGCCTTAAGTAAACTCCTCTCTGGTTATGATGTAATTGGTGCTTCGTGGGTCTCATCAGATCCTTGACTGGATGTTTAAAAATAGTGATTTTCTGTCTGGTTTTGTTTCTCATTTTTCCAATTTTCAGAGTATAAACACTATTTCTATGTTAGTTTGTTACTTAGCTTTCTTATTCTTCTCTCCCCACCCCCCCAATCCTCCCCTTTCCTGCCCCTCCTCTCGGTCTCTCTCTTTCTTCTCCTTCTTCTTTCCCAACCATAATGGGAAAAGTTTCTTTCTTATTTGATCCTCCTCTTCAAGTCTATAAAAACAGAAATAAAGACTCCTCAAACAATACCTCTTCTGTTTAATTATAGACACCTACTGTAATGTTAAGACATTTTGATTTCATAATGTAAAAAGGCCATTTTGCAGTCTCCTTAAAGAGATTAAAGATTTTGAAAGAAAAAGATAACTAAGTACAGTTTTCTAAGTACAATTTTTCTAGCTTAAGTCAGTAAAATTCTGTTTGAGTTTAGGTTTTTTTACGTTATTTCAATGCTCTACAACCCTTTATGTCATTCAACATGTACAAATCATTTCATTGTTAGGGTATAGAAATGAAGCCAGAATTTTTTATTTTGACTTTTTTTCTGAAACTGTGCTTATTCATTATAATAGTATTTATTCAAATAGCTTTGTATTTACTAGTTCTGATCGATATTTGTTTTTTTCTAGACTCTTTATCGTCTTATATATGTAAAATAAATTAAATAACTTTTATATGTTTTTTATTTTCATTTTGGAGCACAGAGTGGGGAAGAGATAGTCTCTTCAATAAATGATGTTGGGAAAACTGGATTCAATAAATGACGTTGGGAAAATAATGAAATTGGATCTTTAGCTCAATATTAACAAAAATTAACAAAAATTAACTCAAAATGGATTAAGGACTCAACTGTAAAACTTGAAATTTTAAATCTTTCTAGAGAATAAAACTTCCTGACATTGGTCTTAGTAATGATTTTTGGATATGATACTAAAAGCACAGACAGCAAAAATAAACAAGTGAGATTATATCAGTTAAGTACTTTCTCTACAGCAGAGGAAACAGTCAATAAAATGAAAAGGCAGCCTACAGATTGCAAGAAAATATTTGCAAACTGTATATCTGATAAAGAGTTAATAGCCAAGATATATAGGGAACTCATACAACTCAATAGCAGAAACATAAATAACCTAATTTTAAAAATAGGCAAAGGACATTTTTACAAAGAGAACATAAAAATGGCCAACAGTCATATGAAAGGGTGGTCACCACCAGAGAAACATGAAACAAAACACAATGAGATATCACTTCACAACTATTAGGAGAGATACTATCCAAAAGAAAAGTGTTAAATGTTGGTGAGGGTGTAGAGAAAAAGTAACCTTGTATAAAGTTGGTGGGAATGTAAATTGCTGCATCCCCTATGAAAACAGTATTGATATTCCTCAAAAAAATTAAAAAATAGAGGTGTCACATGATCTAGTAACTCTTCTTCCAGGTATATGTACAAAGGAAATGAAATATGGATTTTGAAGGGAAATCCTCACTCCCACATTCATTGCTATTATTCATAATACCCAAGATACGGAAACAATTTAAGTGTCTATCAGCAAAGGGATAGATAAAGAAACTGTGGTAAATATATACAATGAAAAAGTATTTAACCTTGAAAAAGAAGAATATCCTGCTATTTGCAACAACGTGAATGAACCTGAAGGATATTATGCTTAATGAATTAAGCCAAACAGAAAAAGACACAGAGCATATAACCACACTTGTATGTGGAATTTTAAAAAGCCAAGCTCACTGAAGCAATCTCCTTGTTAGAGACTGGTGACCGGTAGGTGGGGAAAATGTGGAGATATTTGTCAAAAAGTACTCTATTTTTCCTACCTTCCCCTATGTTCATCTCTTGTGTTTCTTAAATTCCACATATGAGTGAATTATATGATATTTGTCTTTCTCTGATGGACTTATTTCACTTAGCATAGTACACTAGGTCCCATACATTGCTGAATATGGAAAGATTTTTTTTTTTTGATCACCAAGTAGTAGTCCATTGTGTATGCGATGTGTGTGTGTGTGTGTGTGTGTGTGTGTGTGTGTGTACACACCACATCTTCTTTATCCATTTGTCAGTCAATGGGCATTTGGGCTCTTTTCATAATTTGGCTATTGTTGATAGCATCGCTATAAGCACTGGGGTTTATGTGCCCCTTCAAATTATCATTTTTGTATCCTTTGGGTAAATAAATTCTAGTATAATTGTTCGGTCATATGTAGCTCTACTTTTAATTTTTTGAGGAACCTCCATACTGTTCTCTAGAGTGGTCGCATCAGTTTGCATTCCCATCAACGGGGTAATAGGGTTCCCCTTTCTCCTCATCCTTGCCAACATCTACTGTTGTTCCAGCGTTGTTCATTTTTGCCATTCTGACAGGTTTGATGTGGTACTTCATTGTGGTTTAGATTTGTATTTCTCTGATGTGAGTGATGTTGAGCATGTTTTCACGTGTCTGTTAGCCATCTGGATGTCTACTTTGAAAAAATGTCTATTCAATGTCTTCTCCCCATTTTTTCACTGCATTATTTTTTTGTTCAGTGTTAAGTTTGTTTGATAAGTTCTTTATAGATTTAGTAAATTATTTATAGGTTTTAACCCTTTATCTGGTATATTATTTGCAAATATCTTCTCCCATTTCATTGATTGCCTTTTACTTATGTTATTTCCTTTCCTGCGCAGAAGCTTTTTTCTTGATGTGTTCCCAGTAGTTCATGATTGCTTTTATTTTTCCTTGCTTCTGGAGACATGTTTAGTAAGAAGTTACTATGGACGAGTTGAAAGAGGTTGTATCTGTGGCACCTGGGTGGCTCAGTTGGTTAAACATCCGACTTCAGCTCAGGTCATGCTCTCACAGTTCATGGTTTGAGCCCTGCATTGGGCTCTGTGCTGACAGCTAGCTCAGAGCCTGGAGCCTGTCTTTGGATTCTGTGTCTCCCTCTCTCTCTCTCTCACCCTCTCCTGCTCATGCTGTTTTTCTCAAAAATAAATAAAACATTTTAAAAAAAGAAAGAAAGAAAGAGTTGTGGCCTGTGGCCTGTGTTCTCCTCTAGGATTTTGATGGTTTCCTGTCTCACATATAATCCTTTAATGATTTTGAGTTTATGTTTGTGTATGATGTAAGAGAATGTCCAGTTTCATTCTTCTGCATGTTGCTGTCCATTTTTATGATCACCAATTGCTGAAGAGGTTGTCTTTTTGCCATTGGATTCTCTTTACTGCTTTGTCGAAGATAGTTGGCCATACATTTGTGGGTCCATTTCTGCATTCTCTGTTCTGTTCCATTGATCTATATGCTGTTTTTATGCCATTACCGTACTGTATCAACCTTTTGTGTAAAAGGTCTGTATGCTGAAAGCTATAGAAAAACTTATGAAAGTAATTGAAGATGACAGAAAGAAATGGAAAAACATTCCATAAGGATGAATGATCCTCATGGATCGGAAGAACAAACATTGTTATAATGTTGATACTACACAAAGCGATCTACGCATTCAATGCAATTCATATTAAAACAGCACTAGCATTCTTAAAGATTGAGAACAAACCATCCTAAAATTTGTATGGAACCAAAAAAGACCCCAAAGAGCCAAAGTATTATTGAAAAAGAAAACCATAGCTGGGGGACATCACAATTCCAGACTTCAAGCTGTATTACAAAGCTGTCATCATCAAGACAGTTTAGTATCGGTGCCTTTATTTTTTTATTTTTAAAGATTTCATTTTTTAAATAATATTTTCACTCAACCTGGGTCTTGGATTCACAGTTCTGAGATCAAGAGTTGCATGCTCCACTGACCAAGCCAGCCAGATGCCCCTCACAATGTATATGTTTTAAATCATCATGTTATATAACTTAGATATATACAATTTTTATTGGTCAATTATACCTCAATATAGCTGAGAAAAACTTACTAAGGAAAATCCAGGCCATGAAAATATATTTAAATTATGTTCACGAGTGTGTATGTGCATATGCCTCGTGTACAGATACACAAATATCCAAGGAAACATCTTAATATATCTTCAATTCTTAGCTTGCCCTTTCTTCTCTCCATTTTTAAATATCTTTTTTAATCAGCTTCAACTTGTTTATTTTACTCCAGGCCATTGTTTCCGCAGTTATCCATATTATTAATTATGTATTTATATAATAAAACTAATATCTTATACATATGTGGATGAATGTATGTATGTAGGTATATAAGTGTATATATGTACTATAGACAAGCAAAAACAATAAAAAGCAATATAAAGTTATTTCACTGAAAATAAAACATACTTATTTAACAAAGTAAGTTCTAAAATAATGAGATAAAATACCAGTACATCAGTAAAATTCAAAAGGAGCTTTTCTACTAAATTTATTCTGAATCTCTAAATATAAAAATGTACAAAACTTATGTTTCAGAAAATATTCACTTTTTTGTGATAATAGCAACTTGATTGTATTGGCAAAGAAACAACTCTATAGTAACTGCATAAAAAGAGGGCCCTCTTAAATTTGGCTCTATTCATTAATTTCTATTTGCATTAAGAAATTTATATGTACACCATTTTCATCCTTGCTGTTTCTCTGCTTTAATTAACTTAATTTAACTGGAATCTCTAGATAGGTCACAGCTCTCAAGTTTAATAAAGTAGAGTAAAATGGGTTTAATAGAAATTCATAAATTATCAATGGTCTTTAGAGTAATGCATAATTTATTTCTTGTCAATACCCAGAACATTTTGTAACATTCAAATAAATAGAAGAACTAATAGTGTTACATAAAATATCCTTCTTAGCAAGATCATGGAGTTACTTCAGAAAGAAACACAATCTGAGAGTGCAGTGCTGGGGCTAGTATGCCATGTTTTACACAAACGCTATTTAACTAATATGCCCTTCTTAACACAATAATTAACTCCTCCCTACTACAAGTTCTCCCTTCTTTCCGGAAGTTATTTTTTATAGCATGCATCGCCATCTGACATACATGTTTCAATTGTTTATTTGTGGTTTGTGTGTCTCCCCACCTCTTCACATCCAAGCTGATAAGGTAAGAGTACCAAGGTTTCATCTTAATCCACTAAGAATTAAGGCTAAGAACAAGTCGCGGTAGAAATAGTATTCAAAATTCTTTACTGAAATAATAACCACTAATAACACGCACCATAAAAAATTAAGGTAAATGTACTAAAGAAGCAAAATGTACACAATAAAAACCTTCCACAATGGACGCTATCATGAAAGGGGTTTATACATGTTCTAGTCATTCTTAAATGACTTTTGCTTACTAACTAAATCAAAAGGACGTATCTGCTATTTAAAGGAAGATACATATTTATAGATCAAAGAAACACAAAACATGTGTCATTGATAATTATTTGCAAATTACTAAAAACTTGCAAATAAAGTTACAAGAGCTTAATTTGACCAGTTTAAAGTATGATAATTGAGTTGTTTACATACGTAGGAAGTTAAAATTCTGAAGTCAGGTATGAATTGAGATGGCTGAAAATGTTATAAAAATCATACATTCTTTTCAATTTTCCTCTCTACCTTCAAAATCATTTCTTTAGCAATTGACCGACAGAAGTTTTTGTGCAAAATCTTTCTTGCTCAGGTCCAGTGGGAAGAGAATATTGCACTCTTGAAACTATGGTGAAGAAAGTAAAGATTTTTTTCCAGAGTCTCACTAAATATCTTCAAAATTAGGCATGGCTGAATTGGGTTATATGACAGCCCTCGAGGCCTTGTTTTTAATTGAGTCCTTGGCATTGAATCTGAGATTGGAACAAATGTCACTGGAACAGCTTTGTTTCCAACAAGAGAAAGATTCCCCCAGAGATGTCCTCAAGGCACAGTTAGCATGGCAGGTGTGGGATGTATGTGCTACACAAGGTTAGTGCTCTTTTAGGCCCTTCCTCGTATTCCTTCCTCACTGCCAGTCAATAGGTGAAATGGTAGATTTTAAGGGGATTTAATAGAAAAAAAACCATTCAAGAATTCTGACACATTTCTCATTTTACTGGATTTCTCTTTCTTGTCTAGAATATTCTAAAAAGCATTGAGCAATTTCTTGAAAAATTTCAAGAAAGCAGCAGAAAAACTACTCAATGATTAAGGAATAAGACCTGTGAGAAAGAATTAAATGAAATCTAATCTCTATAAGATCTATATGACGGTTAACTTAGTAATTTTAAGTTATAGAAGTGTTTGTTCTGCTAGCCTTGTTCCGAAACTTCCATCTTAAATTTCTCCTGACATGCTACTTGGTAAGTGCAGGCTGTTTTCTAGTGTAGTACACATGTGAAGCAATTATAATTATAATAATAAAAAGTTCAGTGTTCGAGCACTCAGGCATCATTATTTTGCTAAGCACTTTATGTCTATTAACTCACTTTATCACTGAAACAACTTTAGTTCATATTACATTAGAAAATGAGTTTGGAGAGTTTCACTACTTGTACAGTTTCTGAGAGCTAGTGAATTACAGCAACAAGATGTGATGTCAAATCTTTCAGACTGTAATAACTTTGATGCCTGTCATAATTTCTGGATGCTGCTCACTGTCTAGGATGTTTATCAAGTTTCTCAGATTCCCTGTTGTTTTATTCCCAACCATCTTTGTCCACTGACCTTCCATTGATTATTTAATAAATGCTTATGGAGAGCAGTTACAATGTGCATAGTCGTGCAGAATACTTCACATCTAAGGTGGATAAGATAAGAAAGTCACTGTCTTAAGGAACCCACACTTTGTTGGAGGAAATTTGAAAAAATATATACAAATAAAAATAAGTATAAAAATATAAAAATTGTACTTAAAGACATCAGAATGCTAACTAGAAGAAATGTAAAGCATTTCTGAGAAAAATAACATTATTTTGATTTCTACACATTTTCATATGCAAAATGTGGCACTCATAATTAGGCATACAGTAGAGAACAAAAACTATCATGAAAAATAACAATACAAATACAACCTCATAAGTTCCAGATAAATAAGAAGACAGACACAAGTGAATATCTGTAAATATATGAATAGAAATCACATTCCTATATTTAATGAAAAGAAATATTAACATTGAGTACTTCAAAAAGAGAATTAGAAAAATAGATGAAAGATAAGGTATATAAAACTATAAATAATTTAATAACCTAAATGTATGAATTTAGCAGTAGGCTTTAACTAGCCAAAGAATGATGTAGATACCATTGACACAGGCCAGGAAATTTAACTAAAATGAAGCATAATCAAGAAGGAAAGCAAGGAAGGGGTGGAAGGAACTATGTTTGTAGATTCAATAAACGTCCAACCTGATTCACATTTGCACACTAGGTACTCATGAACCAAGAGCTGTCCAGTCAAAAAGAGTGGTAGTGAGGTATGAAAACTCCCATTTTATGTGTAGATGGAGACAAAGAAGCCCCAAAAGCCTAGAGGCTATCTGTTTAGAGTTGCAGTTTCAGGAAATTGAAAATAAACTTCACGAAAACCCATATATCATGTAATATACAAAATTATATGATATATATCACATATATGATGGAAATATACAAAATTATATATCATATCATAACAAAAGTATATATATGATATAATATCATATATATGATAGAAAGGCAAATGGGAAATGTCAACAATATTTGTTAAAAAATAGTTGTCAATTTGAGAGAAAAAAAATAATAAAACCATACAGACCATTCAAAGAGAGAAATCTTTGAGACAATCTGAATGAAAAAGCAATTGACAAGATGAAAGCAAAAGTTTAGAGGAGAAGGTAGATAATGAGAATGCTCTTGATTTGGTAAATGCTGCCAAGGACTTTTGATAGAGTTCCCATAATTCTTGCATAACCACATGTTTACATGTCAGTGAAATTCATAGATGAGTTTCAAGAACCGATTTAGCTCCCAATATACCTCTTCATTGTTTATATATATATACATATGTGTGTATGTATGTGTGTGTATAGAGAATAGTTGGTCTTCAAATTCATTCATAATATTTAAAGCAAAACAAATATTTTTCTTATGAAAATAATATTTCTAATATCAAACGGTGCTGTAAAAATATACTCAATAACACAGAGAATATGATTAACAATGACTATGAGAGAATGTTTAGTGGTAGCAGGAATTGTGACTTTGCCATAACAAAGTTCCTTTTCCCACCTACTCATTTGCTAAGCTTGAGTCTGTGAGCTCCCCAATATGTTTACAGTAAATTTTTGTCCTGCTAAAGTTAGCTAAAATATCTTAAAACAATCTTGACCAAAAAGTAAAACAAACCAAAAAGAAAAAAAAGTAATTATATATAATACTAAGAGAAAATATTATATATGTGAAATTGAAACTGTAATATTCACTTTCAGAAAAATTTTTAAATGTTTTATTTATTTTTGATACAGAGAGAGACAGAGCATGAGAGGGGGAGGGTCAAAGCGAGAAGGAGACACAGAACCAGAAGCAGGCTCCAGGCTCTGAGCTAGCTGTCAGCACAGAGCCTGACGCGGGGCTCGAACCCACGAACGTGAGATCTGACCTGAGCCGAAGTCGGAGACTTAGCCGACTGAGCCACCCAGGCGCCCCACTTTCAGAAATTTTAAAGGGAAATGTAATCTGTGTGCATTTATGTATATCAATCATGACTAAAGTCTTTCTAATAATAATAACAAGGAATAAATTTTTAAAAAGAAAACATAATGGTAAATTAAAAATGAGTAAATTAGGAAATACAATGAAAGAAAATGAATAATTGGGGCACCTGGGTGGCACAGTTGGTTAAGTGTCCAACTTCAGTTCACATCATGATCTCGCGGTTCATGGGTTCAAGCTCCTCATCAGGCTCGAATAATTACAGGGCGCCTGGGTGGCTCAGTTGCTTAAGCGTCTGACTTTGGCTCAGGTCATCATCTTAGGGTCCGTGAGTTCAAGGTGCATGTTGGACTCTGTGCTGATGGCTCTGAGCCCGGAGCCTGCTAGGATTGTGTCTCCCTCTCTCTCTGCCCCTACCCTGCTTGCACTCTGTCTCTCTCTATATCTCAAAAATAAACATAAAAAATAAGTAATAATTACAAGAGATAATTCTTTGGGGAAAAATGTATACCGTTCAGTTCAATGCTGAATAATAGAAGTGATAATTCCAAGATTAACCAAATATAAAAAGAATTTAACATGTAATATTACTTTCCTCAACTTCTCAAATCATATTGGCAGTGTGACTTTAGCAAAATAGCAGAGTAAAGAGCTCCCAAAATTCTCTTGGCCATTTAAAGAACAAGAAAACTGGCCAAAAAAGAAAAGAAAAAAAAAACCCAGAAATAAACAGAATCCACTTCTTTAGAATTCTGAAAATCCATCAATCGTTGACAGCAGTCCCACCAATGTTTTTTTTTTTCAAGAAAAATTATGGAATCTCAGTAAGAATGGTAGGTTTAAGGATATTTTAATTTGCCCCACTTCCAAGCCTCCCTCTCTAACTCTCAGTATGCATGATAACGCAGACCTAAAGCGTGTTGATGAAACTGCAATCTGATAACCACTAAGGTAGAGGCAGATTGGAATTGGAGCTCCTTGAGGCCCCCATTACAGAGAATTTTTATTATGGCAGACTATCTGGTGGCCCCCTGGAAGACTCTATTTGCAAAACTGCCTTTATTTGAACAGACTTCAAATCTACCAAGTGCACCTTTTCCCTGGGTCATTTGTCAAAAGCAATCAGAGGGAAATGTTGAATATTTCAACTGCCTGAGGTGATAGGTAACAATTTCAGCTCACAATAGGGTAACTACAAAGTTTCACAAGAGAAGTTGGGAAGTGAAATGTCTACAGGGGACTTTGAAAAGCGTCAGTATATTCCTGAAAATCTAGAAGGCCACATGTGTGGGGAGTTCTGTGTGCATGTTCAAGCACGGCATATTTAGAAAAGGCTTGAAAAGACCCTAAACTATCACCTTTGGCTAACCACGAGGCTCTGCACAAGCAGGATGTAAAAGCTAACTTGGAGTGGTAAACTGCTTGGGTGTGTGTTGAAGGTGAGTCTTAATATGCAGAGACCCTTGACAATGAATTGGAGGCTTAATTGATTCTAGGTATCTAAGAATATTTGTGTCCAATCATTAACGAAACACTAAGCAAATTTGACAGACTTTAGTGGTTACATACAACAGACCACAGACTTTATATAATTACTTCACAAAGGTTACTAAGCAAACAAACATCAAACAGAAATCAAAATAGACACTGGGAGTCGAGAGAATGTGATTAATTAAGTTGCCATATTATGTTACTTAAAACATTCAATTTTGAGGGTATCTGAACACCTCATTTGGTTAAGTGTCTGACTTCAGCTCAGATCATGATCTCACAGTTTGTGAGTTCGAGCACCATGTCAGACTCTGTGCTGACAACTCAGAACCTCGAACCTGCTTCAGATCTGTTTCCCTCTCTCTTTGCTCCTCTCTCATTTGTGCTCTGTTTCTCTCAAAATTAAATAAACATCAAAAAATTTTTAAATAAAAATAAAATTAAAAATATAGCATCCAATTTTTAATCAAAACATAGAAGAATGCAAAGAAACAAGAAATTATAGGCTTTAACAGAAATACATGTATAAATAGTCCATAGAAATTGTCTTGGAGGAAGCCTTGAGGAAGACCTCCTAAACAAAAGTTTCAAAGCAGTGATTTTAAATATGTTCAGAAGAATAAAAGGAAACAGTATCTAAAGAACTAAAGGAAAATGTGAAAACTGTCCCACCAAATATAGAAAGTCTGGAATTGAAACGACAAATTTATTAGAAAAGTTCAGCGGAAGATTTACAAGAATCAGCAAAATTTATGATAGATCAATTCGGATTATCCAGTATGAGAAACAGAAAGAAAAAAAAATGAAGTAAAAGAAGTAAAATTAACAAAACTTCAGATTTATGGGGATGCCATCAAGCATGCCGGCATAGGGAAAATGGGAGTCTCGGAAAGGTAAGAGAGAAAGATGTAGAAAAATCATGAGTAAATAAATAGTGGCTAGAAACTTCTAAAATTTGATGAAAACCAATCTATATATCCAAGAATCTCAATCAACTCCAAGTCAAATAAGTTCAAAGAAATTCACTCCTAGACATGTTATAATCAAATTATCAAATGCACAAGAAGAAAAACATGAAGAGGCAAGGGAAAACTGAATTATCACACAAGAGATTCTCAATAAGATTAATAGTTGTTTTAAGAAACTATGAAAGCCAGAATGTCATGGGATGACATATTCAAAGTCAAGAATTCTGTAACCAATAAAATTCTTTTTCACAAATAAAAGAAAACCTAAGACATTCTTAGATATAAAAAACAGTGTGTCAGTAGCAGACATGATGAACTAAAAATAAAAGTACTTCATACTGAAATGAAATGACACTGGATAGCAGCTTGAATCAAAGGTCAGAGTATTCAATCACAAGGAGGGCTTTTTGAAGATACTAGGTTTTTGATTCATGGATCTCCTAGGCTATCACTGAAGAAGTTCATAACAGAGATGTGATTATCCAAGAAATATCTGTGGAGGAGACAGTTTTCTACACAGTGAATCCCCATGTTATGCCCAGAAGACAGGCAGGCATCTTGAGAATTTTATATGAGCACAAAACCTTTTAAAAGGAATGGAAGGTATAAAGTAGGACATGAAAGGAAACAGTTGGACTCCCCAAATTTTAAACATAAGAAACACACTGGTAAAACAACTCAACTTCAAATATATGGTACCTTTCATGAAAAAGTAAGGATGGCTTAGAGAGCGGAGCTGTAAACCGGAAAGACAGAACTAGAAGTCACAGAAAATTATTCCAGGGCTTGAAAATGCCCAGGCCAGTGACGTTTACCTCGTTGGAAATCATGACTGCGGACTACTTTTATCCCCCCCTGTTATTTTCTTTGTTTTTGAGCAGGAACATCACTAACTGTTACTGTGTCCCTGCCCCCCAAGTATTTGGGGAATAGGTAATTTATTTTCTAGTCTCATAATGACACAGAAAGGAATTCTGCCTCAAGATGGATTACATCCATACATAATTAGATCCTCACCCACACAGAATTAGATGGTTTCGATGGGAAGATTAGGAATTTGGGTCTGATGAGATTTTCCATATGTGCTGATAGTGCAATGGGATGACACTTTTGTAGACTTTAGAGTACCATAATGGGAGGTGAATGTGAATTTCGGGGGATTGGAGGGCAAATTATGGTACGTTGAATAATGGTCTCCCCCATTGGTATTTATTTACTAATCCTCAAAACCAGTGAATATATTACCTTACGTGGTCTTACAAAGAAACAGGTCTGAAATGGTGTCACTTCGAATTCCAAACTGGTGCTCAAAATGTACCCCAATTTCAGTTTCAACCTCTCACCGAAATGTAGTCTTATCCCGTCAGCCATACTAATGAGTCTGCCACCTGTTCACTCACATCCCCTAAGGAGGGATGAGTTAATCTGCATAATAAGACTCCTTGCTTTTTCCCTTAAATTGAGGAAAGACCAGCCTTTTCAGCAAACTCTACTGGGGCAATAGGGTGTCTACCTACAAAGAAATGAAGTTTGTCACTATATAATTTGCAGTGGAACAAACACTTAAAAGTAAAAGGTAAAACTATAAAACTCTTAGAAAAATACTAAGTGTAAAGGGTCGTGATTTGCAACTCAAAACAAAACAATATAAACAAATTTACCAATTTAAAGAAATGGGTAAAAGATTTTAATGGACTATTTTCCAAGAAGATATATTCATAGCCAGTATACATATGGTAAATGGCTCTATCATTAACATCAGGGAAATGCAAATCAAAGCCACAATGAGAAATCATTTCATACCCACTAGAGTTCCTGCAGTCACAAAGATAGACAATTATAAGTGTTAGCAAGGCTGTGGGGAAATTGGAACCTTCATATATTCTTGGTTGGCATATAAAATGGTGCAGCTGCTTTGGGAAAAAAGGAGTAGTTTCTCAAAAATTTAAACATAGGCTGGTCTGACATTTAAGCTGTTTAGAAGACATCATCCCTCCTCTTCATGAAGAGAAAAAAAGCAGAACAAACTGAAAATTAACTTTTATGATTATCAGAGAATTGTCACAAGGCAAATCACAGCCCACCAAAATGGAGATAATGATAGGCAAATGCAGCGTTTACCAGAAGAAACACAGGGACAGAAACCACTGCTGGAGCCAGAGCTAGGATAGGAAGTCTTAAACTGTATTTGAAAAATTACTGGAGGTTCATCGTGGGCACACTTGTCAGTTAAAAAAGTCTGGCTGATCTTCCAGTAGCCATACCAGGATCTCACAGTTTGGATCAGAGAAGATTGCTCTAATGCTTCTAGCAGCGAGAGGGAAGTGCGCTATTTTGAAATATATTAGAGCATCTCCCTAACAAGGTTTGCTCTCAAAGAAATCTGTTTTACCTGATCCCAGCCAACTCAGGCTACCAGAGTCTAACTGGTCTAGGAGAAGGGAAATATCTGACTTCCTCTGACAGACCTAACAGTAAGACAATAGAATGCTTTCCGCTCCCAACACACATATACCTCACCACCACATCAGTTGGTCTCCTGTATAATAACAGAGATCATAGCAGAAAGATCTGCATGTCTGAGGTCCTATTTGAAAAGAAATCTCTAGAGCAGATGAAAATAAGACCCCGAGAGCAACTTCATAGCCTTAACATCTACAGCTATACCAAATAATAAACATAATCTAACGGTTAGCCACATAAACATTAAACCTCTCAGTAAAGGTCTGTATACCTCAGTTCTTTACCTAATAAAATATGTCCAGCTTTCCACAGAAAATTCCAAGGCATAAGAAGACAAAAAACTCAGTTCAAAGAGAGCAAGCACCAGAACCAGACTCAGACATGGAAGATATTTTGGAAATGTTAAAGTTCAAATATGACTCAGCAATACCTCTCAAGTATAAAGAAAATTAAAAACATATTCATGGAAAAGTTGTACAGGAATTCATCCAGCATCATTATTCTTATAGTCAGAAAGTGGAAAGGACCTAAATTTCCATCAACAGATGAATTAATAAACAAACTTGGTATGGAATGATATTCAGACATAGAAAGGAGTGAAATACTGATTTATGCTACTGTACAGTGAGTCATAAAGATATTATTCTCAGTAAAAAAGACAGAAACAAAAGCCCAAATATTGTAAAATTATATTTCAGTTTATACACATTGTCCAAACTGAACAAATTCATTCAAAAGTACTCTTATCTTCAGTTCAAACAAAATATGCCCAAGGCATTGTAAATAATCACATATAATATATGAAGAGAATAATTGATAAGAAAAATGTGTGGATACCAGATTATAATATTGTGCAAAGAAAGAGCAATAATTATTATGTATATGGAATAACATAATTACATATTATTTAGTGTAATTTTTAAAATAAAAAGCAGAAAGTACACTATATAATATCATTAAAACACATACACAAAAAAGTCCTTATTTTGAAAGTCCACATATTCAAAAACATATATCAAACACATTAAAGTTGGTACATGTATACACAGAAAGAGATTGAGAATAGTAATCAAGATTAAATGGGGAAAAGCAACCAATAATTTCGAAGTGAAGAAGTCCTTGATAGAATCCATCATAGGAGAAAAAAAATGTTGAGAACTGGGAAGAAAAATCACAAATTTTTGCACAACAGATCAATGAAAGAAGGGATGGAAAGAAAGAGGAAAAATGTAGGAATGGTAAAAAGGAGGAAGATTCTAGAATGTATATTTAGCTATATCTATTACCATGTCCTTACTGTCTTTTCATATGTTTCCTCAGGCCATATTGAGCCCATCAAAAGCCTTTTAGAAACATTCTTCACGCTTTTCAAGTCCTTAGCCCTGTAAGTCCTTTAATGCTTTAGATGTGCATAAAAGGCTTTTATCCTTTAATTCAGGAAGGATATTTCAGTTACATATCTATATAAAAATTAGTGAAATGCAAACTTTATGAAATGTGGCTTTACTCCCAATTTCCTCAAAAGTATGTTGAGTTAACTTAATAGACCTTCTTCCACTTTTCTCCCCAAAGTGCTACAGAAAATAAAGAGATTTCAAAAATAATTAGACAAAAGAGATTTTTGACTTGATCATTTGAAATATGAATTAATTATTATAATTTTGGATGGTAATTATTGTTAAACATATCTTAATGAAATTATTTTGCCTTTAGGAGTTCACCTTACTCAATAAAGAGAATATAAAAGTCAAATGCATGCAGGCATAAATGAATACATGAATGAATAAATAATAAATGAATAAATAAGATCACTAATAGGAACAAAACAGGTTCAACCGACATTAAGATTTTATTTAAATTTGAAATCATTTATGCATTTACAGTATCAAAAATTTGTGCTTCCTTCAGATCAGTGGTGGTAACTAACTAGAGGCTCAGATATCCATCCATCTTCTGTTTAATCAGAGCATTTTTACTAACTTCCTTCCAAGAGGAGTATTGTTCTTATATTAATGTAAGAAATCTAAAGAATGAGAATGCCAAAAGCAATATGTCATACCAGAATATTTTCTTAATTTGTGGCATGAAGCACATTACATTTTTTAATCTTTTGGTAATAGTACTTTTCTTTCCAACGTGCACTGTGAGCTCCAACATGAAGAGATTGAATGCATCTCCTTTTTTCTTCTAGATTTGTGTAGGTAGGCAAATTAAAACGATTTAGGTGTGTTAGATAGATGTCGGAAATCCCTCGACAGTTGTTCTGTCAGATACTTTTCTTTTTTTCTGACTTAGATTGGATATGAGTTTGGAAGTTTAAAAATTCCCTTATTACACTAACTCTGTAATCTTTCTAAACTATAAGAACCAATTAACAAAATATGATTTATACACTTGATCTAAAGTGTTTATCAAAACTGTTTAAAAATCAGATGCAACTAAATATTTTCTATAAAAATTTTTCTAGAAATATTGTTTATAAAAAACAATGTATACAGTTAAACATTTCTTTCAAACACAGTATTTCCATCAAAGGATTTTCCTAAATCAGTATTTCTACTTCAGCATAGGAGACAAAATCTGCGTCATTTTTCTAATGTTTTTCAAAGATGTTTAATTATTTTATTCACTTTTGCCTCCAGAAATTTTAGAAATTGCTTACTCAGTTACATAAGAAACACTCTGGAATCTTTGAAGATTTCAATACATTTTTAGATTAATTTTGGTATAGATGTAAATTTCTCCATTTTCATTATTCAGCTTTTATCATTTCTACCATTTGTTATTAATTTAGTTGCTATGCATTTGATAGAATGTGTTGCTATTGTGAACAGGATTTTTTTCCCAGACATTTCCAATTGTTTGAAGTGTCAGTTTGAAGGATGTGCATATTTTCTGCTCCTGGAAATTTTGGAATACATGGTCTGAAACTGCTCTTGAAATTCTCTAAGCAGTAAATTTTTACTGTCCCTCTAATATAGCAGTCTTTCCTGTTTCTGTATGCTTTCTAATCACTTGTGCTAGATTTAATTTTTCCAGAAAATGATTTTATTTGGGGGGGTCATAATATATTTTTAATTATAATTCATATACTTTTATTTATAAAATTTTGATGGTTTTTAGGACTGGCACACCAGAGAACAGACATTTTAAAAATTAGAATTGGATCTCTTAAAATGTATTCATTTTTCCCAGTTTAGAATTCTTGACTGGCCTTCGCTAGAAATGACAGTCTTCTTTCCTAAGACCTGAGACCTTCATCTGCTGGCACTCACAAGGGTTGATCCCTATGTGACCTGGCAGCGTCAGGCTGCTAAACCAGCTGGCACCCACCGGGACTTGACTAATGCCACTCCAGTGGCCTGGCAACATGATTTTGCCTTTCCCTGCTGTCGCTCCTGACAAAGTGAGTTCTTTCTTGGGTTTACTAGCTGAGGATATGAAACCTAATAATACAGTGAGACTAATCTCAATATTTCATCACCTGTCAGTTGCCTGACCGTTGCTTTCTCTGTAGAGATCTTTTCTGACTTTTCTGGGCTTTCTAACCTAAAAGGAAAACATAAAGTGCAGAAATCCAGAACTCACCAGACTGAATGAGAATGTGTAGCCAACCATCTTTGAGAGGAGACTGGTTTCCTAAATGAAGATGTTTTAGGGTTCTCAGTATTTAGTAGGGGTCAGAAACTTGAGACCACAGACAGGAGTGAAGCCCCTCTTGGACCCTGTGGATTTCATCAGCACCTGAATGACACATCAGGAGTACTGGTAGAGAACGGTAAATAACCCTTTTGCCCTGGAAATTTGTTTATGAACAAAGATCTTATTGCTCCTACAGGAGAGACACCATTTGGCTAAACCTGCCATCTGGTCCTTTCTTTCTCTGTGCTATACATAAATTGGTTCAGACAGAACAACAACAAAAATCTTTAAAATTAAAAACACCACCTATCTTTTAAATTAGTAGACTGTTGTAACAATCCTTGCAATATAGACAACTTTTTTCTGATTAGCTAAAACAGAGAAAATTTGTCTGGTTGATTGGTTCATTAACTTCTTTACAACTGGTTTTTCAAGGAACTTGGCTCTTATAGGTCTCTAAAGATATTTATCAGTTTGTAATATAACCCTGTAACTCTCTATATTTCTATATTCCCAGAGGTAGCCAAGGGTAATTTTATATTTGAGAACTGGATTATATCTAGTCAAACTAGTTAAGATCATAGAGAAAGTTTGGTATTTGTTTAGTTTTTCCCTCTTGTCAGAAAAGCAGTCTTCGTCTAGTGTGAGCCAAGTTCAGAAGAGTACTCATAGACCCCACCACCAATTTTGTTTTGAGATTTCAGTCATAATTCCAATTTCTTTTCTCAACACGTTTGCTCCTTTGTATTGTAACCATTCATATTTTCTATACTGAATTTCATATAAATTTCTTCATAACCATATTTCTTTCTCTAGTTCATTCATATTATAATTGTATTTCTCTATTTTTACATGATATTATTTATCTGTTTTGTGGCTGATTTTCTTTTTTTCCTTTTGTGATAGCTTCATTTTTTGTCATTAATTTCTATTTCACCCATAATAACGCCATCTGTATTCTTTTATTTTGTTGTATAGTTCATCTTCTACCTTGTTAAATAATATTAAATATTCACATTATTTAAGTTTGAACTTTATTAATAAGTCCAATAGCTCATCTATAAGAACAGAATTGCTAGGAGGTGCCTGGCTTGTTCAGTCAGTAGAGATAGACTCTTGATCTTACTGTCATAAGTTCAAGATCCATGTTGGACACAGAGCTTACTTTAAAAAAAAAAAAAAGAATAGTATTGCTATGTATTAAGAACTGCATAAAATTTAATTAGAAATGCATTTAGTTAAGAATAAAAGATCAATTGAGATATAATTAAATAAATGAATGTAATACTCTTTGTTAAATCACATATACAAAAATTAAGACTATTATCTGGTGTGTATTTTACATATATGTACACTTGTATATATATATATATTTGAATATATATGCTGCACAGAGGTGCCTGGGTGGCTCGGCCAGTTGAACATCTGACTCTTGATTTCAGCTCAGGTGATTATCTCACTGCTGTGAGATAGAGCCCCATGCCAGACTCTGCAATGACAGTGTGGATCCTACTTGGGATTCTAAATAAATAAATAAATAAATAAATAAATAAATAAATACTGTACATAAGTTAGATCCCTAAATTTGTATAATCCATGATATACTAAGAGCTGTTATTTTGTATTGGTTACTGTGTCTTTATGTTACTACTTTTTTTTTATTTTATCAAATTTTGGAGAATACTTAATATGGATCCATAAAGATCTATCTCATTAATTTTCTTGCATACATACTAAGTTATGTCATTTGTGAATGTTTAAGTTGATTTAATTATTTTTCCATTAACAAAGCTGTTCCAATAGATATTCTCAAATTTAATATTTTAAAACTGCAGTGTCAAATATGGTAGCCTCTGACACATGTAAGTCCTTTAAATTTTGATATATTAAAAATACAACTAAAAATTCTGTTTTTCAGTACAGTAGCTACATTTCAAATACTCAAAACCACATCTTGCTGGAAGCTAACATTGAGACAGAAAAGACATAGAACATTTCCATTAGTCTGAAAGTTCTATTGGCCAGTAGGGATTGTAAATGTTAGCAAGTGATATTATTTTAAAGGTTTTGAGAGCAAAGGCATGATGTTTAAGTGTTTATACATTTTTAATTTTCATGCACCTAAATTAAAATGATTGTAGAATTTAATAGTCACACTGACAATACATGAAAGTATCTAATTTTCATCAATGTTCGTTGCTATCCTTAAGAAAAAAGAAACAATCCCTAAGAGTAATAAGAAATGTGGTTTCTATTTACTGTGGTTTTTATTTATTTGATTATCAGTGTGTTCATCAACTTGTATTTGTTGAAATTTATATTTCTGATTCTTTAAATTGCTTAAATTATCTCTTTATATTCTATGGTCTATTTAATATATTTTCATGCAAACAGACTAATAAATTTGCAGGCATGCAGATACTTCCTTGATTTTATTCATGTCTATGTACATTTTTATAGAAACATTAAATTTATTTGTTATGCCATTTGGAATTTCCCTTGCTTCATAGTTTTTTTACACACTACCCATGTTGTTATTTTTCTCCACATTCATCCTCAATATGGGAAGATTTGTCTAGCTCTTAATAGGTAGGATGAGGGAATTGACCTTGAATTCCACTTCCTGTTGCCTGGCACTGATTCCAAATTCTATTTTCAAATCTGTAACAGAAGGGAAGGTTGATGTGCACGGTTCCCAGTCCAATTCCCAATTTCTGGCAGTTCTGCATCTTCTGGCCCAGCTCTACTTTGATTAAGTGTTTTTCTGAACATTGTTTCCAGGTTTTCTGGTCTAGAGCCAAAGAACTGAGCCAATGTTGTACACTAAGGATTACACTTGTCAGCCAGCACTGCTACCAGGTTATGTTTTCTTTGCCCTGACTTCCAGCAATTTGCCCATGGGAAGCACCACTCTCTTCACAACACACTTTGCTATTACCTGATTTTTCCTATGCTCTTCCACTTATTAGCAGTGATTTGAAATTTCTCTCTCAGAAAATGGCTTCAAATCAGTGTTTCAGATAGGTCTCTGCTTGTCAGGAATTGTGCATCTTGGAGTTAGTTGATAAATAGTGGTAAAATCCGGAAACATCTTACTTCTAAGATCAGCTTTTAGAAGATTCGAGATTCACTCTATGCATGAAAGCCTGGCTATCTTTCCATGTTTCCTCCATCTAAGTGTAACTTCTTATCCATCCTAGTTTCAATTCCTACAAGATACCAATATTGGGTTATCTGTCGGAATTACTATAGGAGGTTGCTAAGGGTTTTAAAAACATGTCACTGCATCTCCATCAGTATTTAATGAATAGTTGTGGGAAGCTTCCATGGGGGCTGCAAGCCAGCTGTCATTTCTTATCATAAAATTTCAAAATTAATATCTTTCACTATAGGTGATAGTAAATACTGACATAGCTAGCATTGAAGTTGTTCTTCAAGGCAGAGATTTATTTTAAAATGAATCTGGTATGTCAAATATTCTCTTCAACTGTATAAGTCAAGGGATTGTATTGAAGTATGTTAATTTTAAGGATTCTTATTTTTTAGAAAAGCAATATGAGAGAACGCTTTTCTGAAAAACCAAATTTCTAAGAACATCTTTTTTTTTTTTTTTTTAAAGAAGTGAATATACTGGGACACTCATATATCCTATATATACTCTACATTTTTTAATAAAATATTTTAAACGATGATTTGCATTATTATCAGCCCATAATCTTATATGTTACCATTTTTTAATCAATTCATTTGACTTAGTTTCACACTATAAATCTCTTCTTGTTGAAGTGTGTCTGCATTTAAGAAACTCAAAAATAAAAAATAAGTCACATATTTTATTGCCCTGTGGAATGAGTTTATTTTGAAATTTTTCTGGTGGGTTGTACAAATTTACCTTAAAATATAATTTTAAGGGGCCCCTGATGGCTCGATCATTTAAATCCAACTCTTGGCTTCGACTCAGGTCATGATCTCAGTTCTGTGAGTTTGAGCCCCATATGGGGCTCCGTGCTGACTATGCTGAGCCTGCTTGGGATCCTCTTTTTCCCGCTCTCTCTCTGCTTCTCCCTTGCTCACACTGTCTCTGTCTCTCTTGAAAAGGAATACATAAACTGGAAAAGATAAATAAAATAAATATGCTTTTAACAGTAAGCACATTGCATTGTTTTGGGGAGAGAAGGTATTTAGTTCTTTTTCCGAAGCGAATGTGGTTTACGAAGGATAAAGGATTTTTTTTCCTCCATAAAAATAGCATTAGTCTTTCTGTCATGTGCAAAGTGTCTAGATGTTGTGGCTGTGAGAGAGTCAAGAGGATAACTCCTCTGGGGTGCCTGGGTGGCTCATTTGGTGAACATCTGACTCTTGGTTTCAGATCAGATCACGCTCCCAAGGTTGTTGTTCGAGCCTTATGCCAGGATCTGCATTGAGCAGAGAACCTGCATAACATTCTCTCTCTGTCTCTCTCTGCCCTTCTCCTAGACGTGTGCTCTTTTGCTCTCTCTCTCAAATAAAAAATTTAAAAAATTAAACAAGAAAATACTCACTCTATTTCTCATCTGCAATGAAGGTGGGAAATGAGAGAAAGTGGCACTTCATACAGTCAGACTTATGTACTTAGAATATGGTATGTTTTTAATTCATCTTTTTAAAAAATTTTTTTTATAGTTTTTATTTATGTTTGAGAGACAGAGAGAGAGCGCGCGAGCAGGGGAGGATCAGAGAGAGAGAGAGACACAGAATCCGAAGCAGGCTCCAGGCTCTGTGCTAGCTGTCAGCACAAAGCCTGATGCGGGGCTCGAACCCACGAACCACGAGATCATGACCTGAGCCAAAGCCGGACGCTTAACCGACTGAGCCACCCAGGTGCCCCTAATTCATCTTTAATTATACATTAAAAAACCAGTAGCAGTATATAAAATCAACATGTGGTAGAAAATAATAATATCTCTCAATTTGTTTATGTTGGATATGCCAGAAACTGTAGGAAGAACTGTTAGTAAACTGTCTCAATCATTCTTCTCAAATATTCTACAAAGGGATTGGTAGTTTTTGGTTTTGTTTTGGATGCGGTAGCTTAGAGTCAGATGATTCAATGAGGGACTTGCCAGAATTAGAGAACACACGTCAGGTTGTGTTCTGTAAAGTTAGTTCTCAAGAAACAATCGCTGTTTGAATCCCTACAATTGAGTGCCTTCAAATTTGTAGAAATATTATAAAAATATATGAAATGCTGTTAAAAACCAAAGGTATATTTTAGCATACCTCACTCTATAGCAAATATTATTTACAGAAAATTTTGTAGTTTTATTTTTCAATATCACCCAGATTTTCAGTCTTTTTGTTTGTCCTGGAGATTTAGATGCTTATTTATGCAATTTGATCATCTAGCTTGTAGAAAATATAAATGGAAAATTTCTAGAGTTACCAGTGAAATTGCGACATTAGTCTGTAGAAAATGTTTTTTCTTATTTTTTAAAATTTTGTTTAATGTTTGTTTATTTTCAAGAGAGAGAGAAAGAGAGAGCAAGAAGAAGAGGGACAGAGAGTAATAGAGACACAGAAACCAAAGCAGGCTGCAGGCTCTGATCTGTCAGCACTGAGCCCAATGTGGGGCTCCAACTCACAAGCCATCAGATCATGACCTGAGTCAAAGTCAGATGTTGAACCACCCAGGCACCCCAAGAAAATATTATTTCTAATTTGTATTAGAATTAGATAGATCAACTCTTTTGATATATAAACCTATAATACAATCTTAAAAAATGAATAGTGATGAAGATCTCTTAGAGTCATAGCCTAACATGGCATGTTTGGAATTGTGACTCCAAATCAGCCAAAAACTATGAATTTAGATTATCTTGACATATGGCTGTATTTTAATACCTTATTATATACTCCACAGAAATACTATGTTTATAGATGTGCAAAAATAAAAGTTTCATTGAAAATAATAATCTCTATTTATTGCTCAAGTTCCTCTAGTGTAACAGTTACATACACAGTTTGATATTATATAACTGGGTTATAGATCCAGATCAAGGATTTGGTCCAGGTCAAGTTCCTCTGATTTAACAACTATATATACAGTTTTGTGCTCATGAGGAACTTTTTGTAATGGTAGGTCCTTTAGCACATTAACCCAGAATTCTCAGTATGTCAACACAAGAAATGTGTATTTCTGTTATATGTCATACAGCGATAATTTCTTAAACCTCCTTTCCTTCACCTAATTAAATCCACAATTGCTTTTTGTTTTTTAATAAGTAATACTCTATGGCTCTCTGCTTATTTCTTTTATACATTCTTTCCTATCTAGATTTATTTTTTCTTGTTGTTGCACAAAAAGAGCTTTATTCGCAGCAAATAAGGAGATCATGGGGAGTAGCTTCCAAAGCTGTGACTCCCTGAGCAAGGGTGGATGGGTTCTTTTTATTTAGAGTTAGGATGAATATTGAGATAGGGAAGCCTTGTCATTTTATATAGAGGCAGGCATAAGACTGTGCATGCGCCTTAAGGAAACATGCCTGTACAGACGAAGGATTTTATGTAAATGTGCTCCTCCTTGAGTGGAGATTTTAGTTTTACAATGAGGTAAAGATAGTTCTGGATCATTCTAGAGGTCTAGATTTACTTTCATTGTGCTCTTCACATTTTCTTCCAGCTCAATGCCTGGTAACAAGCCCAGTCCAGTGTAGTTTTCTGTCTCTAACACACACACACACACACACACACACACACACACACACACACACACATACTCACTAGTTGCTGAGTGCTGCTGAAGAAAATAGTACTATGATTCAGCAGCACATGTTATAGCCATTACGCATTCAGAGGGTAAGGTTCTTCATGTTTTCTGGCACTGCTATTATTCCCTAATTAACTCTTTACTGTATTTCCCACCATGGCTATTTCAGATTCCCTAATTCTCACACTTCCAACCTGTTTGCACACTCCTGAGCTTCAGAACTGATGGTGACTTAAAAGAAAACCTAAATATCATGACATAAGTGCATCTTAAATACCACTTTCAAAAAAATTTTAAAAAGAAACTGACTTTTCATTCTTTCTTTCTATTCCCCATCTCAGTGGAAAAAAAAATTTCTCTGTTGTGAAACTGTAACTTGGATTTCAGTCCCTCCTCCCTTTTTTAAGAAATTCATTTGATTATAAATAATTTTATCTCCCTTTTACTTATCTCTCCCTGTTTGCACACATTCATTCTTAAATTTCTTCAGTGTAAATAAACAAAAGCAAACAATGACAAGAATTTTAAAAAATCCCTTTAACTTTTGCTTTAACTATTATAGCAACACTCACCTTAAAAAATGTTACAAGATATATTCACATAAACTTTCTCTTATGCAATTCCCACTTTTGCTCCCACCTGTCAGGAAAACTAACTTTACTAATATCACCCAGGGATATTAGCTAACGCTAGACTCCCAGTCATATTGATTAATATGGCTACTCCTCTTAGAAACCTTCTCATTGGTTTCAGTGTTATTAGTCTAATAGATTTATTGTCTCTTTCCGGTTCTTACCTTTCCCGTGTCCTTTACTATTAAGAAAAACATCAGAGAAGTAAGATAGCATAGTATGCACTGAATAGCCATTGTTCTCAAGCAGGCATATTAAAAATGTTTTAGTGATTTTTATTTATTTTTGAGGGACAGAGAGACAGTGCAAGCAGGGGAGGGTCAGAGAGAGAAGGAGATACAGAATCTGAAGCAGGCTGCAGGCTCAAACCTGATGCGGGGTTCAATCCCACGAGCTGTGAGATCATGAGCTGAGCTGAAGTC
>NC_043702.1:158677904-158730660 GCF_006229205.1 Suricata suricatta | reverse complement strand
TTTATGACCTGATTTTTAATTCCTTTTATTCTATCTGTATATAAATAGAAGTTTTTTATTAAGCTGTGGTTAAATGTTCCAATCTTATCATTTATAGTAGGCATGGTTAATTTGAGAGAGAAAGAGAAGGAGCGCATAAACGGGGGAGAAGCGCGGAGGGACTGAGAGAGACTCTTCAGCAGGCTCCATGCTTAGCACAAAGCTGGACGTGGGGCTCCATCCCACAACCCTGGGATTATGACCTGAACCGAAATCAATAGTCGATTGTTCAAACGGCTGAGCCACCCAGGTGCCCCTATAGTAGGTAGTTTTTATATCTTCTGTAAGAAGCATTGCTTGCCTTGATTATGCTGTTATTATTCTATATTACTGCTTACAATTTTACTGTACTCTTATTCTTTCACATTTATGATTTATTTATTTTGGATTAGTTTTATGACACAGGAAAGCATCCTACTTTCCTGTTGTTTCAAATAGGTATAAGCAGTTGACATAAAACCACTCATTAAGAAGCATTTTCTCTACCCTACAGTGAGTTTGTCATAAAACTATTTTCTGTATTGTTTAGTTCTGTTTTTATTCTATTTATTTTATTCATTGTTCTATTGACTATACAACATTGTTTAGTTTCTAATCTATGGCATTTAGTGAGGCAAGTTATTTCATGGTGCCTGCACTAAATCTGTGGTCATCAGCTGGGAATGATCACCCTCCCCCGACCCTCAACACATTTGGCAAATTCCCAGATATTTTGTTGGGGGCGGCTACTGACCTCTAATGATTAGAGGCCAGGAGTGCAGCTAATGATCTGACATTTCACAGGATTACCGCTCCTCTCCCACCTAGAAGCCTATGGTCCAAAATGCCAGTATTCCTGAGGTTGTGAAATCCTTAACCAAACGATGACACATCGGGGTGTCTCTTTGAAAAGAAGTACATGTTCCACGTGTGGCGGTAGGATTTAGTGTAGATATTTTTACCTCTGTCCTTATCTCCTTTTCATTCTCTTAGTTGTAGTTTTGCTTTCCTTCTATGCCCTTTATGAAACTTTAATTAATCTCTTCTCTCTTGCAATTTAGTCTTTATTACTGAGAGTTTTATATTTTCTTTCTTTGGTGCCTTGTGAGGTAAAAAAGAGTTTGAAAAAGGAAGATCACATTTTCTTTTCCTTTCATTTCTTTCTTGAATTTAATGTACTATCTTTTTATTTTAATTTCCCCTTCTGTTCCTTTTTTTCCCTGACTCGATGTGACTTTTTCTTATCCCTAAATATATTTATATATAATTACTTACTTTTATATATAAAAATACCGAATATGCTTAATTATTTGAAAGCCATCTTACAGTTGTCTTGTTTTTTATGGTGATTTTATTCAGGGAAAGTGTTTCATTCTTTGAAGCATATTATATCTCATTTCCTGATATTAAAAATCATTCCTCATGGATTTATGTGTTTCCCTATTTTTTTCATTAAATTTGAGTAATATAAAGGGTTTCCACTTTAGTGGCATATACTTCTGATCAGGTAGGAGAGTCCGGATTCTTTAATGGGTATATGTATTTTTTCAGACATAGGGAAAGAGATTGGATTCTAATTTACCTCTATTTATATCCCTGGCTTTCAAAGAAGAAAAGAAAGACAGTTTTGTCCCACAAGGCACATTGCACAATGTGTTGAAACATTTTTGGTTTAGCACCTCTGGGGAGGGGGTGGCAGGGGCGGAATTTAGCTACAAGTGTGTATGAGTAGAAGCCAGGGAGCCGCCAAACATCCTGCAACGCACAGAACAGCCCCACAGGGAAGTCTGGTCTGGTGGCAAATGTCGGTGGTGCTGACGTTGATGAGTTCTGTCCCATATACTTCTTCAGTGCTTCCACACGTCGAATCAGTCCACTCTTCCAGGAAGTGGTTTTAGAGAAAGTGTAGGCACATAGCCACCTCCACCATTTTTTTTATTTCTCATGGTTTCTTTTCTCCTTACTCCTGCTTATCACAAGCCTCTGGGTGGGGCAGGAGCGGGAGGCGGGGTACCTCCAAACAAGGAATTGCTTGTTTGTTTACAGGTATGTTGAATAGGGTGCATTCATAGCCTTCAAGTTGTGCTGGGGGCCCTCTTCCAGATTACAAAGTAGGCAAAAGTTCTTCCTGTCCTCAGTAGTTGAGTAGGTTTGAAGCTCACATTTCACTGAGAGTCTGAATTTACCCGGCTGCATCTTCTACTGGTTACATCTTAGTCTCCTTCAAATTCCTTTTTTTTTTTTTCCCTTTCCTGAATGCCAGAAGAGAAATGGAGTTTGATTAAAAAGAAGTTCAGTTTCTCCAAGGGATTGACATATGCCCTCAGATAGAATATGAACTAAATGTTTGTGGCATACAATTACATTGAGCTTATAATAAGCACCATTTTGAGCATTTTAAGCACATAATTTCAGAGGCTTCTTATTTTTGTAGAAATGTTGACGAGACAAGGGATATTTAGAAAATCCTTGTTTTCCAGGATGCATAAATAAAAGTATATCTTGTTATCTAGTTAAAAATAACTTTAATGACTTCATTGGTAGTTCACCAAAAAATTTTAAAAACATGAATAATTGTTTCCAAAAGAGGTTTTACAACCGCCTAAATCTTATCCTTTGTATGACATAGTAAAAGTATCGCCTTACCTCTGTGGCCTTCTTCCCTGAAACACCTAACTTCAGTCTAATCAGAAAAAAACATCGGATGAATCCCTCCTGAGGGGCATTCTATCAAATACCTGACTAAGACTCCTGAAAATTGTCAGAGTCATCAAAAACAAGGTAAGTCTGAGAAATGATCACAGGTCTGAGGATCCTGAGGAGACAGGACAATTAAATGATGTTATTCTGAGTTGATTCTTAGAAGAAAAAGAACATTGAGTTAAAATTAAAACTAAAGAAATCTGGATAAAATATGGGCTTAAATTTTTAATAATATAATGAGATTGCTTCACTAATCATAACAAATATACCACATTAATATAAAATGTTCATAATAGAGGAAACTGGGTGTAAGTTTTAGGGAACTCTGTGTACTATATTCTCAATTTTTCTGTTAATCTGAAACTGCAAAACTGAATTTTATTGAGGTAAATACAAAAATTCTTGTAGAATTTTTAAATTGTTTAATAGGAATACCAGAGTCTTCTGCAAATGATATTGTAAATTTCAGGCAAAACAGTTTTGTTCGATTTAGGTTTGGGACATGAATCTGACATACATTGATTTTCTATGCTGTGCTGCAATGCATACTATCTTCTTGTAAAGTGGCCCAGATATAGATGTTGCACTTGCTCTAAGTCAATAACCAATTGCTATGACATCATACTTACCACTTGACAAAAAACCAGATTGATAAAAATCTTTGAAACAAAAAAATTATTCATACAGCAGAATATTAACCACAGAGCCTGATGCAGGCGGGGCCTGAGCTCACCAACCGCCAGATCATGACCTGAGCCGAAGTTGGTTGCTTAACCAACGGAGCCCCCCAGGCTCCCTAATTATCTTCCTATTGATGACTGCTGGCCAGCTGCTCTTCACAAAATCCCAAGCTTTACTAGCATTGCCTGCTGAGATGATCTGCTGGTCTGAGTAATTTTTATGCATTAATTCACTTTTTTAAGTTTTTTCTTTATGGAAAGCTGGTAATTTTAACAATTCTGATCATTTCTTCTGAAATTAAATTGGAACTCTGGATAAGTCATGATCTATTACTTCTTGATATCACTACAGAATCCTCACTGTGACTCTACCCCAGGTTATATACAATAATGCATTATTTTTTGAGTAATTAACTATCATTTTGAATAAGTCATTGTCCAGAAGGGGGGACCACATTTGGAAGAAGACATTTTCTAAGTGTTATATTTTTTGCATATTAGAAAGTATGTTCCTACATTAAAAAAACCTAAATATAATTTTCAAAATGGATGTCCATATAAGGAACTAGAATTATTGTTTTATTTAAATGGAATTGTCTACTATTCTATGAATTTTAGGAGATTCTGGCTGGGTATCCTAAAGAATATATAATATTCCCTGATGGACAGAGTAAGTTTGCTTCTCTGTTAGTTCGTATTGTATCTCTCTCAGTCATAATAAATCACTGATATCAAGTTCTTATAATTCTCCCTTCCTCCACTTTCCTTTTATTACTTTTGCTTAAGAATCTCTTGGAATATCATTATCCATTGGAACCCATTGTTAACAATAAGCTCTCTCTCTCTTGTATTTTGAACCAAGCTAAGAAAACTACTGTGCTTCATTATTGCACAGTTTTCAGATAATTTATTAAGGGGTGGTCAAGCCTTAAATCTTAGAAACTATCACCAACATTTTTATCTTCATATTACCATCATTACGGGTCTTTTATAAGTAGTAATTTTGAGTAATGAAAAATCTATAAAAATGTCTTTGGATTTTAAAATTTATTAGATAGCAATTTATAGAATATTGAAAAAATGACAGTCACTGATAAAATTATAGAACTATAAATAAGATAATATACCTCTCACTTTTGTTGGTTTTGAGTTATTGTGGACTATTATTATGGGAGAGGAACATCCATTCACACACCCCCATAAGTAAACAGACTCACAATATATGCTCCAATAGCTTTATACAAGTATTTTTTGTTAGACTATGCATTAGTGTTTACTTCATCATGGGTCTGTAATAATTACTTACAGCTGAGCCAGTAGTATACATGACTACAGTTTTTCATTTTGATAATAGTTATTGATAATACTGCATTTTCGTTGTTTTGTTCTCTGTGTATCTCTTGCTAATTGGACTCTAAACTGTCATCAATAGCATGCATGACCTTAATTTATGAAGACGTAAATTGCCTCCCTCCCTTGGCGTTGCTGGGTAGCTGGATGGGATACTGTCAGAGCCTGATGCACAGCTCTTTCTCTGGGATCTGTCATGATCCTGGGAATTCTCTTTCTGCGTGGAATTCCCTGTTACATAAAATTTACATCTTCCTTGTTTATTTGGTTTCATATTTTAGTGGAATCTTCAGCAAACTCCTGAAAAGGGGCATATTGGTTTTGGGCTATGTTAGTTGTCTAAAATTTACAGTTTGTAGGTGATTTGCTGAGTATCAAATTTAACAGGAAAACAACTCACCACCCACAATTTTGAAGACATTTATGTGTCTGCCGGGTACTAGCAATGTTAAAAAGAAACCCGAGGTTGTTCCAATTTGTATTCTTTATATGTGGCCTGTTTTCTTTATCTGAAACCTTTTAGCATCTTTTGTCCCTTGTAGTCTTCAAGTTTACAATATTTTGCCTTCATGTGCACTTTTTTTAAATAAAATATTTGGCTCTTAGCAGTCTTTTTCAATCTGGACACGCTCACTCTTCATTTCTAGTATATATTTATTGTAAACTCTCCGTTCCTCTATTTTTCCTGTTCTCCTTTTTAGAAATTGCAATTGCATAATGGACTTCATGAACCAATCATCAGTAATCCTTTTATCCTATCTCATAGGCATGTGTTTCAATTTCTGATCTCCATGTTTTGATTTGTTTCACTTTGTGTTCCATACATTCCTTTTTTCATGGATGCAATATATTTCTCTCTGAAGACATTCCTTGTCCTCTTTTTCCTAAGATACTGAAACCCCTTCAGATTCTGTTAACTGGTCTCAGTCTTTCCTGATGTGGACTCTTCTCAAATGGTTGGTAGTTCATTATTCATGGTATTCACAGAATGATTCAGAATTTCTGTGTGTGTGTGTGTGTGTGTGTGTGTGTGCGCGCGCGTGTGCACGTGTGTGTATTGCTTTGCAGTGGTGGCTATAACCTTTACTTCTTTACCATGAGGTAATTGGTTGAAATATTTCTTAGGCCTACTCAATTTTTAAATATCTTCATCTGTTTCTTTTGTATGCTCAGATCACTCAGACAAAAACTTTCCATTTCCCTATATCTAGTACATGACTGGTTACCACTGTCATAACATCCAGTGAGAGAAAGGGTCATGTGTCTCAGACGTAAAAATATAAACGCATTTACAGCTGCTTTGTTCCCTCAGAAAGTATACCTCCAGGCTTCTGGCTTCTGTCATATGAAGGAGGGGCTAGGAGGCCTTGAGTTCTGTTGCTTTCAACAGACTTTTAGCCATTTCTGTTCCTAGCCTCACACTGGTATCTCCTCTGACACACCTGATAGTATCCATTCTTCAGCCTTGCATATTCCCAACTCTTCCAAAAACCATTTGCGTTTTCTGTCCCTTGGGTTTGCTATTTGCAGTTACCACGCATCCATTTACCTTTCAGATTTGAAAATTTTGTTTCTGTCACATTCTGTCCTGCTGTCTTGGTCCCTGTGAAATTTCATATTTAACAGTCCACGTTACTTTCATTTCACTTTCATTTTATCAGTGTTAGAAGGAAGAACAGGAACAATTACTCTGCTCAGTCTTAAATGCTAATCACTAGTGCTGTGTTATTGTTAAAAAATATGTGTAGATTAATATGATGGGAACAACATTCCAAACTGACTTATTTACGGTTTCATTCACTAAGACATTTTTCTTATTTACCTCTCATTCCCTCTTCACATATTTTTGAAATAAAAATTATTATGCATACTTATATACTCTACATGCAATCTTGTTAATATTCAAAAGTTTTACAAATGTATTTTCTTTCTTGGAATAATTCTTTTGAATACTATTCATAAACTACATGTATGGGCTTTAGTATTTTAAACCAACTCACCATCTATCAGTACTTAGAATTCTCCATATTTCTGCTAATTTTTATTACATTCTTAAAGGAAAATATGTGTAAGTTTTTCTGAAAAGCCTAGCCATTTGAGAAGCATTTTTCATGAAAATTATTCTGCCATTGTATCATTTGTTTCCTAAACAATCACAGAGCAACATATGTAATTATACCATTGAATTTTTAAGTGTTCATAAACATTGCCCCAAAGTATTACTAATTATAGCTTATTTAGCATAATTCAGTGAGATTTGTGGATATGGCTTATTTCCATGTCTAACACTTTACAAGAAAATCGCAACTATAAAGTCTTTTGTGTTGTATAGCACTCATACAGAAAACTTTCCCATACAAAGCAAATAGAAAATTGGTACATTTTCAAATGTAACAATTCTCTCTTGATTAAAAGTGGGTTTTATTTTGTTTGCATTTTTGTTTAAAGATTTTATTGTGCCCCCACTTATTAACTTGGGTCATTGAAGTAAAGGGGGAAGACATCTGGGTATTGATAGGTTTTCTACATAATAACCTATAATTTCAGATTCTTAGTCTTCATTTCTTATTCCACAATCCCTGATCTCCCCTGTGAATTCTTTGGGCCAAAATACTACCTGAGCTTTAACTTCCAGCTCAAAAGCTATCACTTACACCTCGGCTTTCATGAATAACTCAACAGAAACTTATCTCTCACTTTCCGTTACTCATGTCAATCTATTTGCATTTATTTTTGGTACCCATCACTAAACAGTATGCTGTTTTAAAGCAGAAACAGGGGCTTCTGAGTAGATCAGTCAGTTAAGTGTATGACTTCGGCTTTGGTTCCGGTCATGATCTCGTGATTCATAAGTTCAAGCCCCATATTGGGTTCTCTGCTGTACATGGAGGATGCTTTGGATCCTCGGTCTCCCTCTCTCTCTCCCCTCCCCTGCTTTTTTGCTCTCTCTCTCTCTCTCTCTCTCTCTCAAAAAGAAACATTTAATAAACAAACCAAAAAAAACCACAAACAGAATATCACATGGTAGGATATAAGTAGGAATTAAAAATATTTTTGATACACTTATATAACTAATTTTGTTAGATATTTTCTATTCTATAGTAAATTGTTTTCTGTAATTGTAAGTGCCCCTTCTCTGGGCCTTTAGAATTATATCATCACTGATTTTTGTTAGTTAACTTACCACCTAGTTATATATTACTGTATAAACTATTCTAATCTGCATCTTAAACACATAACAGTATATTCATGTTGAATAGAGCAGATAGGTATATTAGGAATCAAATCATTATGCCTGTCTTAAGTAAAAAAAAATTGTGTCCCAAGTGCTTTCTTTCTCTAGAAAATCAGCCACTGGAATTCTGTCCATATCCATTTCAACTGAAAACGCTCAATTTACTGAAGATCAATTGCAGAATATCATTGTTATTAAAATTTTTACCCATTAAATTTCCAAGTGAATTTATTTAAAACTTGCATTATAGTTGATCAGTTTTCATTTTGCTTTTTTAACAGTATTTTATATTTTAATTAATTTTATTTATTTTCTATTTATATTTTGTTTAAATCCAAGTTAATTAACATATAGTATAATAATGGTTTCAGGAGTAGAATTCAGTGGTTCATTACTTACATATAACCCCCAGTGCTCATCCCAACAAAAGACCTCCTTAATGCCCATCACCCATTTAGCTCATACCCTACCCAACACCCCTCCAGCAACCCTGTTTGTTCTCTGTATTTAGGAGTTTCTTACGGCTTGCCTCCCTCTGTGTATTTACCTTATTTTTGCTTCCCGTCCCCGATATTCATCTGTTGTGTTTTTTAAATTTCACATATGAGTGAAATCATATGATATTTATGTTTTTCTGACTGACTTATTTTGTTGAGCATAATACGTTCTAATTCCATCCATGTTGTGGCAAATGGCATGATTGCATTCTTTTTGATTGCTGAGTAATATTCCAGTGTGTGTGTGTGTGTGTGTGTGTGTGTGTGTGTGTGTGTATAGCACATCTTCTTTTCTTTATCTATTCATCAGTCTATGGACATATGGACTCTTTCCATAAATTGGCTCTTGTTCATAGTGCGGCTATAAACATTGGGGAGCACATGCCCTTTTGAATCAGCATTTTTATATTGGTGGATAAATACCTAGTAGTACAGTTGTCATAGCGTAGCTCTATTTGTAATTTTTTGAGGAAACTCTATACTGTTATCCAGAGTGGCTGTACCAGTTTGCATCCCACTAACAGTGCAGTAACACCAACATTCTTCACAGAGATAGAAGAAACGATTCTAAAATTTGTATGGAACCAGAAAATATTTTGAACAGCCAAAGTAATGTTGAAAAAGAAAACCAAAGCTAGAGGTCTAATGATATTTTAGTGAATTTAGTAAGCTTCTCTTTAAGCTACCCTCCCAACACACACACACACACACACACACACACACACACACACACACACACACATATATATATATATATATATATAAAGTGGGTTTTCACTAAAGGATAAAAAGTAACAGTGATGGGCCATTATATATAGCTGTTCAGTAAAACATTTAACTTGCAACTAATATGAGACATTCATCTTTTTAAAATTTGACTGCAAATGTTTTCCTGCCTTTGGTTGTGAACTTTCATCCAACTATTTTGCCCTCCCTTTTTTTTTTTTCAACTTTTTGCTTCTCCCAAACCCTTAAAAACAGCAATGAAAATTACAACCTCACAACGCCACCAATTCCTTTCCTGTAGCAGGAATCTCTGGTCTCTGTAAAACAGATTGACAGCCTTCTCTATCTATTAAAGACTCATTACTATGCTTTACCTAAGAAAGATGTAATTTTTCCTTTTCATATTTTAACTCTTTCTCCTCAAGGTTACTGTAAAGGAAAGACAAAAGTAGAGATTTTTATTTTAGCAGGTACATGAATTATGCCAAATACTTTGGAACATTGTTAAGCATAGAGTAAAAATTTCTTCTAAAAGTTGCAAAATAAGGCGCCTGGGTGGCTCAGTTGGTTGAGCGTCTGGCTTCGGCTCAGGTCATGATCTCAGTTCATGGGTTGGAGCCCCACATCAGGCTCTGTGCTGACAGCTCAGAGCCGGGAGCCTGCTTCAGATTCTGTCTCCCTCTCTCTCTGCCCCTCCCCTGCTCACACTGTCTCTCTCTCTCAAAAATAAATAAAACATTAAAAATTTTAAAAATTAAAGATAAAAGTTGCAAAATTACAGAAAAGTACAGCAAACAATAGGTGGCATTTCTAAGCCAGTACATAGTACATCTTCTCTCATACTTAAAAGGTTACTTTATTTGCTATGCATATTTTAAAAATTTATATTGATAATAAATCACAAAACAACGGAATGTGGTGAACAATGTATGTACAGGCTCTAAAGCTGTTGAATTCAGTAGTCATTAGGCAAATGTTGTTATTTAAAGTGAATTATGTGATAGTATATAGAATTAAAAGGTCAGTCCCTGGTAGTTAGTAACTACTAGTTAATGGTTACTGCATTGGACCACCCAGAATAATAATATTGCTACATCAAAGAAATATCTACTACAAAACACTGATCTAAAGTATACAGTTTTGATTTAAATTATTTTTCATCCACCAAAATATTATGACAAAACAATTATAAATTATTGACATATTAATATTGGATATTTTCTATACTCACCATGTGGCAGCCACTGTTTCACACGATAGCTTTACAAAATTATAATAACACAAAGAACTGGGTATTGACACAAAGAAGGAAGAGATTTGTTATCACTTAATGACTGATAGAGAAATTGATGTACAGTTAAGGTAAGTTAATTTCCCTAAATAAAACAAGTTGCAAATCTGGGATTTGAACCGAGAATTTCTTGCTTTAGAATCTTTTAATTTAAAGATTGTTATACTGCCTCATGAGCTTAAGGTATCAAATTATATTGCAGAATTGAGCGAGGAGAACAGACCTTTTTTTTTTTCTTTTTTTCCCTAAGTTGCAGGAATTTAAAGTTCATGAGATAATAAGCCATGAGATTCAGATAAACTGTAAGAAGGATTTTTGGATATGATCCTGCAGTTGGCATTGAGATTGCATTTATTTATAAGTGACCTACTTCCAAAAGAGACATGGGAGGATGTAAAGTTATTTTTTTAAATGTAGTCAAGACCAAAAACAGGGTTCTTAAAGAAGAGCATTTGTCAAAAGTTGTGAAAATTGTCAGATTTCTTTGCTTGCTAGTTTCATAAATGCTGGTAGAATGCACAAGACTCCTGAATGAGAGACAAAGGACTTTGTTACTCCAGTGAAAACTTTATGCCCTTGTCCCCAGATTTCCAGGGGGATGATGAGCAGTGTTTCAGGAGGTTGTTTTCCCAATTGTGGATTATGTCTTAGGTGAGGAATCCTGAGCTCAGGAAGCCCCTAATCTTGTTCAGAGTCTTCCAGAAAACCTGTACAACCTTTGCTCTGGAGAAAAGTGAAGGTTGTACAAGTTTATCACTCTTGTCAGGAAAAAAAGTTGTCCTTTGCCCATGAGGGTATACAATCTCTTTCTTTTTCTAGCCTCTTTCCACTACAGACGTATTTTAAAAGATAGCTTGGGGGTAAAGCTATCACAAAGCATGTATTGATATCCTGGAAAACTGGAGAATTGTCTCCCAGCAAAGTCAACATAATGGAGTACAGAATTTTCCTCTGAATTCCACATGTTTATAAATATCAGAATCTCAAGTCTCTCCATATTTAGTATTGGGGAGTCCAGCCATTCATCAGAAGGAAGAATATTTCTGACCATGAGCTATGGAAATATTATGTTATAGGTATTGTGGAATGGAAAAATAGGCAAAGTATTTAATTATTTAGTTTATATTAATAAAATGAAACAATATCTTACATGCATACAAGTGTTCTCTGTGTTTTTCTACCATAAATCCAATGGCTATGCCTTTGTTTCATAGCAAAGAACAGTTTCTTAAAACTATTTCTGGTGAGTCAAAAACTAATTTGAAATTTATGGTCGACTGATAAGTGACTTGACCGAGGCTTATAATATTTTTACGACTTTAGAAAAATAATTCTCCTTAGCTTGATACACGTGAAGCAGCACATTTACACAACTTATAATGTTTTTCCAAAGTAATTAAAATCCATAATTTCTTAGTGTTATGCATTAAAATTAAATTCTGCTTTATAACTTCTTTTTGCTTTGTTTTAAAGGATTTGTTGTACTACTCTGAATTATTCCATCTTCTAAATCATAAACAGAGTGATTTGTATTGTACCTAATCTATCTTGACAGAATATCTTTATTGTCTTCACGAGAATTTCCATAAGATTTTATTAACATTTGTGGGAGGAAGAATATTAACAATAAAAAATAAAGTTCAGAAAAATTTCTCTAAGATACTTTGGCTTGTAAATTAAAACTCTTGTTCCTGATGTTGGGAAGGAAGAACTTCCTCTGCCATGTGGACCTTCTCACTGGACTTAGAACCAAAGTGACACGTGACAGCTTAACAACAGAAAACTGAAATTTAACGGGTATATATATGGGGAATCCACAAAGGCATTAAATTCCAAAGACAATGATGTAATACGAAGCTTATTTGAGTTAAGGGGAGTGGGAGGGGCCTGAGTCTAGGGGAGAAAACTCCTTAGCAAGGGGGGTCTGTTAATACGTCGTTTCCCATCCCAGGCTCTGGTTTCCAAAGTAAATTTAGGCAGCTAAAGGGGAGGCAGAGAACCTTTCCTGCATCTGCTGGGTTTTTATACTTTTAATTTGAAATAATCTTTATGCCAAAGTGGCACATTTTGAGACAGCCTACCCTTGGCCCCTACACTGATATACATACGGTATCCATTTAAAACAACTGATAAAATAACCTGGCAAAATACATTAACATACAAAATTAAAACTCTATGTAACACATTAAAATGCTGAAATTAGAATTTCCAATTTTCAGATTGTACTGTAATTTCTTGTTTTCGTTTTGTATATGCAAACCATCTCCACATGATAAGGATTTGAAGTTTATCCAACTGAGTAAAGAGAGGAAATTCATATTTAAGGGCTGTTTTAGTTACTCATCATTGTCTTACAGCACATTTAGCATGTTTTTATTCCTTTCTAATTCCATTTAATTAACAATATTTACAAGTACAACATCTCAAGATCAAGGAGTACAGGAAGAAAAAACTCTGTACCCAAAATAGGTTATCAAAATTTGCATTCTAAAATTCATCTAGTTGACCTATAGGACATATTTATTGGCTCAGAGCCTTTTCTAGCAAGAATTGCAATTTCTTTATAATCCAATAGCTAGCAGGGATTTTGTCAGTAGTTGTATTAACTATGCACAGAAGTCTCAATTCAGCACCCAAGGGCAGAGGTGCAATAATTTTTATAGACATTCTATCAGACAATACACCTAAAACTATGTACATTACAGGCAAATCATTCTTAAAGAATTTTTAATGGAAGAAAAGTAGTGCACTAGAAAATGGCTAAATCCTCAGGCCACCTACCCTGAGGGAAAAGAGGCACACACAGATCCTTAGGATCTGACGATAGAAGTATGCTAAAGCCAAATTCAATAATTCAAGTTTGTAATGATGTCCCTGAATATTTGACCTTAAAAGAAGCAGAGACAGAATATAAAAGCAAACCTCAACCACAGTTTATGTGATAAACGTTTCCACAGATCTCACCTCAGGCAATCCTTGCAATCATCCCGTTTATGTATGCATTGTAATACATCCTTTTCATGGAAGAGGAAATGGAGACACCATAGTGGCATGATTAAAGACTTGAGTGGGGGACCTGGACTACCACATTCCAGATTAGCCTCTACCACTGTTAGCTGTCACAACTTGGAAAGGGTTAAATCTGTTAGTTTCTGTTTTCCCATCTGCGATTGGAGATGGTAATATAACTAAACCCATAGAATTTTCTAGGAGGTTGTCACTATTTTTAAAAATATATTTGGTGCTTAAGAGATGGCTCTTTATATAAAAAGTGTTCACTAATTGTTATTATTTTTATTACATTGCTGCTGTTTTGTCATTATTATTATTCTATGACAGAATAAGAAAATCAAAGACAATTCAACTACATTTTTTAGAGAAAAAGATAACCAAAATCAAAGTGTAGGTATTTTTGAAGTTAGGATTCTTTTTACAAACCTTGGTGGTCATGTTTCACAAGCTTCCCATCCACCCTGGGATTTGTATGTATCTGTCTCTCTTTTTATCACCTTTTTTAGGTTCAGCATTATTGAGAGGAATGCACAGAGATTTTCCATATACCGCCTGCTCCCACACATGCCTAGTTTTCCACATTATCAACAGTCCCCACCAGAGTGGTATATTTGTTACAACTGATGAAACTCTTGAACTCATTATTATTAGTGGCAGTGTCTTTTGCAGGAAGAAATGATTCATTGTAATGAAGTTCAGTTTATCAATTCTTTCTTTCATGGCTTGTGCCATTAAGACCTGAGCTGAAACCAGGAGCCGGTGGTCTAAGCAACTGAAGCACCCATGTGCTCTGTCAAATTCTTTTTCAGCATTTATTGTTATAGTCTATGAGTTTTTTAGCTTATTGATATGATGGATTATATTAATTGATATTTAAGTATCGAATCAGGCTTGCAACCCAGGATAAATCCCACTTGGTGATGCTATATAATTATCTTTATATAATACACAACTTTTTTTTATGATACCAGGAAATTATTTAATATACTTAAACAATTATATCAATAATGATTAAAAAAATGGTTTGGTCAGTGGTTTTGCTGAGATAAAATGAGTTGGCTCCTGTTTTTTCTCCATAACTTTGGCATGTTTTATTTTCTCTATTTTTGAGTAACGACTACATTGAAACAAAATAAATTAAACCTTGTAAAGAAACTGCACTGGAATGAGGAGCTGAAAGTGCTCCTTTCAATGAGGATACATATTAAGCTACAAAAATGCTCAGTTTCAAATTCATATGAATATCTTCTATTACTTCTTTTTGATTCCAATATAAAATATTCATAAAGTAAAAAGATAAAACATCATATAAATAAAATACAATAAATTCAGTACATATTATGAATATAAAATTTTAGTAAGTTAGCTCTACCACACAAAAAGAAAATGCCCAAAAAGAGATTTTGGCAGCACAACTCTCCATTAACTATTCTTTTAATAAATTGCAGAAATGAAAAAAATACAATGAATTAGAAATTCAGAAAACCAAGTATAAAAACATATTACAAAAATGAGGATCTGTAGAACAAAGAAAAACTCAGAAAACACTCTTAAGGAAAATGTAAAATACTCTTAACAACTCACAAAATTGCAACAAGCCCAAAGGAGAAAATGCAACCATATATATTCTAGGACAAATAAAGTGAAATAGGCAAATAAAGCAAAAACCTTAAATGTACAAAGTGAAATAGACTAAAAAAAACCACAGAGTTTTGAACTTAAAAATAGACGCTTATTATGTTATAAATATTTATTGAGCAGTATATAACTGGCTTTATCTTAAACATAACACAATACACTAAAGAAATTCAAGAAAGGTTCACTGTTACCTAGTAGTGTGAACACAATTAATAATCTAAATATATATATATATATTTATTTATTTTGGGAGAGAGAGGGTATGTGTGTGCAAGTAGAGAAGGGGCAGAGAGAGAGAGAGAGGAAGAGAAAGAGAACACCAAGCTTGCTCTGCACTGTCAATGAAGAGCCTTGAACTCACAAATCCTGAGATCATGACCTGAGCCAAAATCAAGAATCGTACACTTAACCAAGTGAGTCAACCAAGTGTTCCTACACAAATTATTTTTAATTTTTTTTTCTAAAAAGGCATAGTTTGTAGTATAGAGGTGGAATTTAAGGAAAGGTATTAAGCAGGCTGTGTTGTAGCTTATGGGCAAGTAATAAATATTGTATCATGTATCTTGAATGTATCATAGATAAGCTGCTATATAACAATTGCCACTTCAGATAGATGTGAAATTAGGTGATTCACTAGTTGTTACTTAACCTTCTAATTTCTGTATAAGTCTAATTACATGAAATAGAAGTTGGGGTTTTGATTTTTTACTTTGCTTTACTGTTTGGAGTGTCATTGTAACTACTGTATTGTAAAGGATAGAAAATAATTGCATATGTTAAAAAATATGAAACTTTATAAAGTAAAAAGATAAAATAAAATTTCATTGCCATTTCAAAAAAAATAAATAAACTTAATACCACCCACAAAAAAAATACAAAGGCATAGTTTTACTTTTTGGGATTGATATTCTTTGTAATCATGTTTTCTTACATGATGATTTGAATACATTTTCCATGTAGTGGGAACCATTATTCCAAATGTGTTATATTTTAAACTACCAAGTGTTACATATTTTAATAAGGCATCTATCTTTTGAACATAAATTAATTGACTAGACCAGATATAATAATGTTTCTTAAAATAGTAGAAATCGCTATTACTAACACAATAGATATCTTGTAGAGCAGTGGTGACAGAAGTACAATATGGGGCCATTAATAGTAAATACTTATTGTAATTATTTAGGAACATTTTACTTATATCAAATTCATATAACTAAACATGCTTGAAAAACATAAATCTTTAAGTATACTTTCTATTATGGGCATATCCTAGAGTTTCTTCTCTTATAGTTCACTTCCTTTTTGAACAGATCAGAACTGGACTGCAGAAAGTAAGTAGCTATGCCCAGTGCATAGTCTTCTCTTTAATTACATGTGGAAATTAATTTAGATGTTTGAAAGTGATTGTTAACCTACCTTGAAAAGTGCCAATTTTAATAAAAGCTCTGAAGAATATCCACAGGAAGATTCAAAAAAAGAATTATAATTCTTATCCTTTGTCTCCCTTGAGTCCTCTCATCATTATAAATTTCAGCACCAAAAAAAAAAAGTAATTATGTATTTCACCATGGTATCAGGGTGAAACCTTGTAATGAGCATGAAATAGCTAAACCATATAATTATCTGTTCAAAAGTATAATTATGGCACTTTAAGAATTTTCTTTTTCTTTCTTCCTTTATGAATCAATATATAGTATTACTCACTGTCATTTGAAAACAAATACCATTGTACAGAATAGTTTGACCACAGGAAAAACTGCTCAATATTAAAATTATGAAATAAATGCATCCTTCCTTTTTAAAAATGAAAGGTAGAATGTTTTTTTTTTAATTTTCACCTAATATTATAAGTAAAAATATTCTTTTTCAGGATTTTTGAAAGACTGGTGTTACATGTACATGTTTTTCCACAAAACCAATCCTAAACAACTTGCCAATTGAAAGACTTAGTTCGACATTTTAGTAGTGATCTCTTCAAGTGATCACCTGCAATATATTTAATTGAGCAATCTATTTAGAAAAACAAATTGCTGCTGTGTAGACCTAGCATTTGTTTCTCATTTATAGCAGAAAAATGTAGAAATTATTAACACAATGGCTCTTCAATACAACAGTGGTATCAGTAGTGATCCCTTTTGTTTCTTTATTTTGATATTTTTCCTCCAGTCTTCCACTGGCTTCAGTGTTTTCAGGCATATATTCCTTATAAGCAATCCACAAAGGGGTATACGTTTGCCCCAGCAAAGAAGTATCTTTAAAAATGGTTAAAAACCATACTCCTTATGAAGTAACTTTTATATATCAAGGGCTGGTCAAGTTTTAGGTTTTGCCATTAACTTCTTACACTAAATGTTATTGTTTCTATTTCACAAATGAGGAAATTGAGACATGGATATTTTTACCTAGCATGCCTTATGAGTAATATACTTGACAGTCAAAATCTGGTTGAATGGACTTCAGAGATGATTCTTAATCACTTTACTAAAGTGACTCTTCAAAGGCCACTATGTTGGAGCAAGCTAAATATTTGATGTTAGCAATTGTGCGTCCTATAATTTTATGCTGAAAGGCTTTGCTCTGTCTTGGGCTCTATCTATCTCTAAGGCCAGTGGCGGTCTTTTAAGTAAGCTGTTGTTTGTGATGCTCCAACATATTTGATTGAATTTATTTATCTAGCAGTGAGAAGTTTAATAAATATATGAAATTACTGAAATATGAACTTATCAGACATGCATTAAAATTGCAAGTTTAGGGCACCTATGTGGCTCAGTCAGTTAAGCGTCCGATTTCAGCTCAGGTCATGATCTCACATTTTGTGAGTTTGTGCCCTGTGTCGGGCTCTGTACTGACAGCTCAGAGCCTGGAGCCTGCTTCAAATTTTGTGTCTCCCTCTCTCTCTCTCTGCCCATCCCCATGCACACTGTCTCTGTCTCAAAAATAAATTAATTTTTTAATTTTTAAAAATTGCAACTTTATAGAAAGAATGATTGACTGAATGCAAGCCGTGCTGCTTACCTTGTAGAACACTCTTTGATTTCAATGCTGTAATTTAGGAGAGTATCAGTGATTGTTTTGTACTTTGTGGACATTTTTAAGACTCCCAGTGGTTGCTTTCTGATTATGTAAATTAGGATTCATGGAGGTTATTTCATTTAGGATGTATCATTATATGTTCCTGAAATGACTAGCTTCAAATCAAGGTGGACACAAGAGATCAGTTGTTCTCCAGAATAAGAAAAACAGGAATGACACACTCCAGAGCATTCATCTGTCAGTTCAGATATGCCACTCATTGCTGAAACGATGGAAATTCACACCAACATGCTGTGTGGGGAGTCAAATAATAATAAGGGCAACAATAAAACAGCATTTAATCGCTGGCTACCTCCTGTGGATCAGGCAGCATGCCAAGTGCTCGTTACATGCATTATCTTTAATCTGTTCAATAATCCTTTACTGTAGGAATTATTATCCCTAGTTTATAGAAGAATAACAGAGGATTAGAGAGATTAAGCGATTTTTCTCAAGGACTGCAGATCCAGTAAATTGTATATTTGGAATGAGAGCCCCAGGACGTTTGTCTCTGACATCCACAAATAAAGGGATTATGTTATAAATGTATGACATTAACAAATACCAGAAAGAAAGAGTTTTAGTTATAATATTTTCTATCATGTGGCATAAAGCTATCTAATTATTCACCTGCTAGTGAGAAACAATACTGGGGTAGGTCAAGGTGCCTCGGCCTGATGAATTTCTCAACAATGAGTGCAGAATCTCTAGATTGATCTCTTATACTTTTGTTTAGTATGTGCTCTCCATTTTCTCTCTCTTAGTACTTTTTATTCTTTCTCCTGACACTCTGAGGGATCATAGATAGGCCTGTATGCTATCTTACACATTTGCTTCTCTAGCTCATAATTAGTTTCTAAAGCATCATTCATGAATCAAATTTCAAAAAGTGGATAGCCACCCATGGAGGTATTGTGGTGCTTACAACCTAACAATTGATCATTTGAATTTATCCTTGGTAACCCAGTTTTGCTCCTTCCACACTAAAGATGTCTTCACCTTAACAAACCCCCAAGCAAGTGTACCATACACATTAGTAGCTCATGTTTTATTATTAAACATTTCCAGAGAACATGTTCTGTTAATTTTGCATTCTTAATATTTATTGAATGTATTACCTCTGTTTTCCCACATCCATTTTTCCTGCTCTGACTTTAATTATTTTGTAGAGGTCCATGAAGCATCTGACTATGACTCAAGTTTCTGTATCACATAGCTTCTAGATTGAGCTTCTGCAGCACAAACCGGTTATGCCAAGGTCATGACACTGATTTCTTACTGACTACGTAGTGCATTGCAGTGTTCAGGGCAGTTTGTAGAGTCTGCATTTCCTGGTCAGTTTCCAGTTCCCAGTTCCCCAGTTTTATCTCTACTATTGGTGTCCCTCATACCTTTCATAATCTATTATAGTAGGCAAGATAACTGCCCTCCTGGAATTTCCATGTCCTAATCCTTGTAATTGTGAATATGTTACCTATGTGGTAGAAAGAACTCTGCTGGTAAAATGAGATATGGCTTTATAATAGGCAGATGTGTTGGCTTATCCAGTGGTCCCAGTGTAACACAAGGGACCTTAGAAGGGGAGGAGAGAATCCCAATCCAAGAAGGAGAGGAAATCATAGTAGGATGGTCAAATAGAAACGTCCTTGTTGGCCATAAGCCAGGAAATGTGGGGGCTTTGATGCTGAAAAAGCTGAAGGAATGGATTATGCTGTAGAGTTTTCATTTAGCTCAGGGAAAGCCATGTTGAAGTTCTAACCTGCACAACTGTAAGATAATGAACCTGTGTTTTTTTAAGTTGCCACATTTATTACGATTTGTTATGACAGTTATACAAAACTGATACACTTATAATCCAGGATATTTAATTAATTGTATTTACATGACCAGGTTGTTTCACACTTTCAGAACTGTTCAATTTTTTTTCCTCAGTTTTCTTTTCTTTTTGTTTGAAATGCTTCCCTGAAATTTAGACTCTTTATTATGCATGAGAGCAGATTTTTCTCAATAAGTACATCTTCTGTGCACCTTTCTTTTCTCTATAGTTAGAATTCAGTGTATCTCTTTTTTTCCCTCTTCCATTCTGAAGCATATTTTTATCATAGCAATTATCAAAACATTTTAATACTTATTTTATTAACTATTTCTTCCATACTTTCTATTAAATATTTTGAAGAAGGATTTTTCTCTCTGCCTATTGTCTGGTATAAGGCCTGCAACACAATGAGTAAATAGTGCAAGATTCCTATATTAAAGAAAAGAAAATAGATGAAAAAATTAATTCAATGATTTTGTGTAATACTAGTGATCTGTTTTCACAATGTGCTCTACCGATGAAGGAACTATGTATCTGAAGATTGTGATCATCACCAACTTATTGTTTCCAAAGAGTATTATGCAACTAGAGAGAGAGAGAGAGAGAGGGAGAGAGAGAGAGAGAGAGAGAGTTTGGAGTGGGGCATAGGGAGTACAATGGTTTCAAAGAAGCTTCCACATACTAAGGCAATAAATTGAAATAAAATCCTCTCTGAAAAGAACGAAGCTGCAACAATAGAATGGAAGATATGCAGCTCATATACATTATTAGAATTGTGTGCTCTTTGGAAGAACCCAAATGTTTTCTGAAGATTTTTTGTGAAAAGACAGGCACAGTACAGGTAGAGTTAAGTTCTTTCAGGATTCAGAGATTTCTACAATTTCCATAAAAACAGAACTGTTCCTTTCGATGTTCATATCTAAAACTTTAGAATGTGTATCTCTTTATGTGTTTAATTACTTTACCAATAATTTTGGTTCCAAATTTAAAGGTAGATCAGACTTTGTTGGACTAATGTTCAACTTGACCATGTCCACATTGTCAGTATTTAACAAAACAGATAGAAAAAGGGTGTTAAGAAAAAAAAAATATATATATACATATATATTATACATTTAAACTGAACTTCCCTCCTCATTATCCTTCAAGTTTTATTTTGTGTTAATAATCTTTAATCCAGAATCATTGTTTCCCCTGGAATTTTCTAGTATATCAGGGAGCTCTGCTTACATATATTTTGAGTGATCAAATATCTTTATGGTAATATCAGTCTAACCATATAACCTTGGTACAAGAAGATAAAAATAAACTGTATTTTCAGATTTTAGAGCATAAATTTAACAAATGTATTTTGAGCTCCAACTGTGGACTTCGTACTTTTCTGAGAACGTAATAGTAAAATAGCCAGAATGCTCTTCTCTTATGGAGGTTATATTTAGTGTGAAGCAAAATATATAAAAACAAATAAAGCTTATAACTTTTGACATCATATTTAGTGCTATGGAGAAATAAATGCAGAGATCTAGGGAATGTTGGTGTGGCCTTTTAAAAATAGGTGGCCAGAACAGCTTACGTGAACCTCACAACTATAAACTATTGGAAGATCATGTGATAGAAACAAATATGTAAAAAGTTAAATAACTTAGACACTACTGCAATAGTCAATAGGAAATATATATACACACACACCATATGTACATATACACATATGACACATTTATATTAAAAATCGTAACTAATGAAAGATGTGCATTCAACAAATCTGTCCTTCATAAGCAAAAGCAAATAGATCATTACTTACACTATCCAAGAAAAAGAAACTCTAGATGGCCTAGAGACCTTTCCATGAGAAACAAAGCTTTAAAATGTTTTTTGAATGTTGAATAATAATAATATATGAGGATAAGGAAGACAAGAAAAATATTTATAACAGAAACAAAAGAAAAATCAGTATGTCTATCATCTTAGGTAAGGCAAGGGGCTAATAGAGATAAAAGGCAAGCTACAGACTGGGATGGACCTTTTTTCTAAGCATTTAGCAACATTTTAGCTATTACCATGACTAAAATGGTATGTATTAGGACCTCTTACAGACCAATAAGTAAAAGGAAAGAGAAGTTAACAAAGGACATAAATAGCTTTTCATAGAAAAGGAAACCTGATCTGTCAATAACCATAAATAAATATTTACAAATTTTAATGGAAAAATGCCAATGAAAAACTTCAAGGTTTTATACTTATGCAGCAGGAGCATATACTGTTTGTGAAACGATGTATGTGGGTTGAAAGTGTAGAAATGTGGACACATATACACATCTAGTGTAGAATTATTGTACGTTTCTCCAGGAAAAGAGAAGCGGGATGGCCTGTGGTGTACAAATAGGCTGTGACGTTAATCCTGCGGGTTCAGAGTATCTGAAACGTGATTGAGAATTGTGTATCTGGTCGAGACGGACTTCTATTCCATACATGTTTGCACTAGAAACAACTTTCTGTTCTCTCAAACAGCATGATTTAAAAGTCATTATATATATATAATATACATTCTAAACATATTAGAAATGGATTTTAAGTAGAATAGAGAGATAAAATGTGGAAAATAAATTTCCCTGTTCCACCTGTGACCTAGAGTTAAGTCCAATTTCTCAGTTTACCAACTTTTATAATTTCTGTTCTTATTTCTTCAGGCAATTATTTTTGTAACTATAAATATTTGTCAATAAAAAGCTCAACCTTTTATCTCTCATCTGACTTAGGTCTTTCATAATAGCCTACTAAACTATCCACATCCATCTATGCAAATATTCCATTGATTAGCTTCCTGAAGGATTTATCCTTTTCAGGAAGTCTAACATTTCTCAGTCTGCTTGAGGGAGAGAGAAGATATAAACTCAAATGCTCTGTTAACCCTTAGTGGTTCTGGTACTTTGCAAACTTTTGTAGTTCTTTTAATCTTTACCTTGGACTAGAATTCAAACTTCTTCTATAAAGATAACTAGAAAATCCTATGAATCTTCTGCCCTCATTTTTTCTGAGAAGTTTGCCAAAAATTTGGTAAGTAAATATTGCATTTTGGATTACCCTTTTGTGGAAAAGAAAAAAAAAACTTTGCTAATCCCTGGAATTTCGGGTCCAGAGATTTATCAGACAGCTCGAGAAGTAAGCATTTGTCTTTCCATCCTCACATGGTGAGGCTGGAAAGATGCTGTGGTTAGATATGGCTCCATCAAGTAGGTTGTTCAGGGGACATGCTAGACAACTTTTCTAGACTTTGCGTGTCTCTAATGGAATTATGGTTATAGCTCCAAACAATTGAAAACAAGATATTGATGGCATGGATTATGAGGCTATAAAAGTTGCCCAATTACTTCAGAAAAAAAAGCAGATTTGAGAAGACTATATTTTTAGGTCTACGTGATAAATGATTGATGAGCGAGAGCTCCGTCCTAAACGACAGGCATTAGAGGGGTGGATTTTGGTAAGCCCCACTGTGAGCAATAAATGAAAAGCTAACAGGTTGCAGAATCTCCCAGCACAGAACTAAAAGAAGATTAGAAATTATTGTCCAGGGATAAAAGTTAAGAGAACTTTGCAAACTGCTATAACCTTTGCAGCCTTCCCATGTGTGTTATTTTTTCTATTCCTTGTCTTTATCTTCATACTGATTTATAGAATATACTTGTATTAAGGATTATGTTAGCTAAGGGACGAGGGGTTTTATGTACGCAACAGAACCCTGTGGTTCAAACTTAGCTCTTTCTATTTCTGTTTACATTCTCTAGTTAAAATATTTTACAGTAAAGCTGTGTTTTTAAAGTTCTTACCTTTTATGTGATTGTCTTATGCCTTACAAAGAAAGGTCTTCTAAAGGCCTCCACACCAGTGGTATAAAATCTATGTAAAATGCATTGCATTTTATGCAAATTGGAATGATGAAAAATTTAAATTCTGTAATAACAAACACTAATAAACACTCAGTTTATTTGCAATTTAGAAATAATGTGATGATCTTGAGAATTATAAATCATTGTACATTTCAGAGACGGGAAGCCAAATGAGATATAAATCATGTTTACACAATTATCCCATGGTGGTGAAAATTCAACTGGTAAAGAGGAATAGCTCCCATTATTTATCAGAATATTTTTAAACCTCACTATGTTTATGTGCATCGGTACTTCTCCCAGAATTGTTGGTGACAAGCGGTCACTTTAATATTCATTGTTACCATAAGCAGTTGATGAACTCGTTATATTGGAAGCATTAAGAAGAGTTCTCCTGCTGTGGTTGGGCTAAAACTCAGTGCGTTTGCTCCACAATTTAGAAGTGAAATGCCATGGAGAAGGTCGGACAACTCTGTGATTAATTTAGGAATAAAATATGAAAAATGTTACAGAGAAAGCTGAAAATAAATGAACCATGCTAAGCTGACATGAATTTAAACATGTAATTTTATGTTTTTAAAATCATCATGGCAAGGGAGAGAATAAACAAGTTAGTTTTTAATTGCTTGGAAATATAATTATGGGAATTCTTTAAAATGCTTTGCTCACATAATGGAGATATGCTGAACTAGATAGTTATTCTGATATATTTTAAAATAACTTACTTAATGAGAATATCTTATTTGACACATTTTTCAAAGTTAAAGTGGTATCCAAATTATCAGAAACAGTATGCACCTGTAATTTCAAGTAGGCGCGGAATTCTGCTTGCTGTTTACTTCTCCTTTTTCCATTTCGCCTCTTTCTTTCCTTTTGTTCCCCTTTTCAACCCCTAATCCTTCCAGTTTTATGTTAGCATAGATCTTTAAACAAGCCCTCTATCTTTCTGCCAAAATCATCTTAAGGATTAAACCCACTCTACATTTTGTTGCATGTAATTAGAAAAGTTATGAAATTGATGAAAATGCTGAAAGATAGATGTTCCGATACAAAACTAGACATCTCTCAGAGTACGCCAGGAATTTATCTCAATTAATTGATTCCCAGTGTTTGGTTCACCTATTGACTTACAGATTTCTGAATGAACCCAAAACACTCCTGTCCTTGTCTTTGTTGCTCATAATCACATATTCTAAATAATGCTTTCCATTCTTTTGAATCCTAGATCTCAATCTGGTGTCATATCTATTTTTTTAAAAATACCTAATGATTTATAGGTGATTACTTGAAATTGTTGTGTAGCATAATATTTCACACACATAGTACCTCTTCACTATTACTCTTAACTAGAAAGATAATGAAGCATCCTCTGTCCCTTTTTTTTATGTCTGTGTTCTTTAAATAAAAGTTTTACAGAAAATACAATGTAAAATATAATTTATTCTAGGACTTTTTTCTGCTTTATAATTAGCTGTTCCATTACATAAAAGAAATTTTACTCTTATTTTCAAAGAATAGATCCTGCTTTACTGCCATATTTTGCTTTTTAACCTGTGAAAGCTATTCCTGAAAAATAGTCTTTCAGATTAGTCCCAGTATGTAGTTTTCATTTACTCTCCTTATTTATGCTTCATGTTTTATTTATTTTTCTAATTAGAAACTCAGTCAGGTTCAAACACTGAAAACAGCAAGCAGGCTGAAGGGACCCACATTTTGCCTTCTAGAGTCCTAGGTGTGCATGATCAGTTCCCCTTGTAGAAATTCACAACATGACCTAATTTTTGTAAAACTGGAACAAGCCTCTCATATAATTTTTATAATACCATAAAACCTAATGTTATGTTAAATTATTTTTTATATTCAACAAGGACTTTAGGAGGAGACACAGTCATGAAAGGTACAGTCCTTTCAATGTTCTTTACATTTCATTCTACAATGGATGCTCTAATTTTCTAACTTTACTACCAGGTAATTACAAGAGTTTAAATTCTTTCAACAAATGATATTTTAAATATTTTAAAATATGTGGTTTACAATTTTTAAAATTATTTCTAGCCATCTATATTTTATGTATTTATTTTTTTTAACCGGGTACATTTTAGAATGGGTACATTTCCTGCATGAAAAAATGTGTACTGACACCCAAAAATGTTGTGTTCATTTACAAATAAAAGTGTTTCTTGTTAGTCTCCATTTCCAGCCTCTTAATCCGTTCTTTATATCATGAAAGGGGTTCCACAATTTTATCCTCCCTGTGTATTTTACTTTATTTCATATTAGGATAAATTTTAGGGAGTATCAACATAATGATTGTAATAACAGCAACTTCAAACTGAACAAGTGAAAAGTTTACATTCTTATTTCTTAAGATGCTAAATTATTATGTAGAATACATAACAGATAAGACCAAAAATTAAAATGATTCTTAGAGAAGCTACCATTTTAGCTTGAAGTTTTGAGAAATTTTATAGATTGTTTAACATCAAAGGGGTAGGAAGAAGCACATTTACGAAGCAAATTAGATGTCGTGAACCCACCTGTATTTTCCCCCACCAGAACATTCTGTCAAATACCAAAATATCTCCTGCCATTCTTACATTCCAATTTAACTGGCATGGTGGAAAACCCTTACTATCATTATTATCAGATACTCTTTATCTCTCTTTCTTGTTATTCTGGATCCTTATGTAGAAATACAGCAATCATTATTGTCTTTAATCCACGTTTCTACTTTCTACATCTAAATGATATCCAATTTTATTATAAATTGTCTCATGGATTTTACATTTTTTTTGTATTGTTACTAATGCTATCCTGGTCTAGGCAGTTCAGCAGCTAATTACTGAGTTATTGAAGTTGTTTAATTTCTGCTCACATTTTCTCTGGTCTCCAGTATTAATGGACAATTATTGCTGGAAGACCATTGTCACCCTGTCACTACATTGACCAGGACTCTATAAATGTCTTGTTGTTTTTATTGTTGCCTGAACAATCACAATTGGAGTCCATACCACTTATACAACTCTCTATATAAATTTTATATTAAACAATGAACTTGAATCTAGTCAGGGATTTTCTCAAAGCCCCCAGTGTTGGAAGCCACCAAGTTTTCTGGCTGCCTCAGGCAAGGATTATCACTCTCCAGGGAGTGAACCAGTAAATAAGATTTGCATCTGGAGGCTGGAGATTGCCGTTTCCTGGTCCAAGATTTTGGCAGTCGGTCATGCTGGGCCAGACGTAGAGTGGCCAAGGTGCACAAAAGATCAAAACCGCATTTTGGATTATTCAGCACTAGCTTCCCCTCCCCAGCATTGCAGAGGCATGTCTGGGCGCTTCTTTTGATATGCATTTGACTCTGTTTACCTGGTAACCGATCTGGGTCAGTTCTCTGCCCCAAAATTCTATATAAGAGGAATTATTTTCTTAATAAAGCAAGGAGAAGAAGAATAAAGAAGCTAGAGGCTTGATCAGAAACCGTGTGCTTCTTCACTCTCTGCATCTTCCCTCTCCTGCCCTGTTTTCCTCTCCCTCCCTCAGGTGAAGGACCCGCGATGGAGGCGCACTCAAAGCTGGGGAGGAGCGTGCCTGGACCCGGCGAGCTAGCGCACCCGGCACCCGCAAGTGCCGCTCCAGCCTGGGGTGGAAGTGGACGGGCAGACGAGCAGTTCCCGGGCCCTGGGTTAAGACACCCCAGAACTTATTTCTCATGGCTTACTCTGTGTTTTGCTTATTCTTGTCTTTCAGCCTAGCAAATCTTTCCTGTTCTCAGTTAATCTAACCTCCAAACATTTCTCAACAAAAAGTCCCACTTTGTCCAAGAGCTTACTCCACCAGTGACTTTCTCCACTGTAGGGGAATTAGCTGCTCTAGTCTGATAGTAATAACACCTATTCTGAAGACTTCTCCCTCTACTGAGTAAGAAAATTTGTATCCTGATCTCAGAAGGCATTGTATTAACTCTTTCAACTCACCCAAAATATCTCTTTAAACATTTGTATATAAATATTTTCTAAAACTTAAATAATATCCACCAGAAGAAGTCATTTCAAGGTACTTTTTAATCTCCTGAAAAATAATTTGGTAGGAGTGTCTGAGAGCACAAAGATGCCAGGGCTACCCACTCTGTTTATGGCTCACATACAATCAGGCGAGTTAGAATGCGCAGAAAGTGGATCTTAGGAGGGTTTGGACAGCCTTTGCCTAGGTGGCGACATTTAAGCAATAACTATGATGCTAACTATGATAACTAGAGAAAGCATGCAGAGAGAATTGGGACAGGAAGGGGATTCAAGTGTGCTGAGACCGAAAGAAGTAGGAAATGCTGAGGTAACTGGAGCCCAGGAAAGAAGGGTAGAAATGGGATGGAAAAGGCTGAGTTCAGATAATATAGGACTTTGTAAAGCATGCTAACATTTTTTGAAATGTATATTAAGGACAGTGGGAAATCATGAACGGATTTGAAGCTTAAAATGATGGAATTTGAATTGCATTTTTTAATTTAAGCATAGTTGACACACAACGTTACATTAGTTTCAGGTGTGCAATATAGTGATTTGACCATTCTGTACATTATGCTGTGCTCACAAGTATGGCTACAATCTGTCAGCATTCAATGCTATTATAACACCATTGACTGCATTCCCTATGCTGTACGTTTTACCCTTGTGACTTCATTCTATAACTGGAAGCCTGTATCTTCCACTCCCCTTCACCCATTTAGCCTGTCCCCCACCTCCATCCCCTCTGGATTCATACAATGGCAATAAAGATTTAATTTTTTTTCTTCCTGCATTACAGACAAATTGGTAACACACACACACACAAATAAAATATATACATATTCTCAAAATAAAAGTATATGTCATAAGGACGGTTAAGCTTCTGAACACTATGAAAGATTAAACATGACAACATGAAGTATTGTTTGGGATCTTTCCAAAGGAATTTTAATTTAGTAGCGTAGGCATTATCTACAGTTCTTTTTTCTTCTCCTGCATTACAAACTGGATTTCTCTTATTTATTATAATAGTAGCAAGTTTTAGTAACAGTGAATTTCATATTCACTTAGCGAAAAATCTATAATTATATACACACATGTCATGGCTAATATTTTTTAGTATATGTGTTAAATCTGTTTAGTCATGCATGATACTTTAAATATTTGGCATCAACCCTGGGACTGTCAGAATTCATCTTTCAGATTATTTTTTTCTAATAAGTTAAAGACACATTATATTACTTCTAGTAATAAGGTATTTTGAGACCATAAATATCATTAATATTCAGAATCTTAAAAGATACAAAAAGTTGCTTAAATAACTGTCTATCCATTTAGATAATATATGTTTTTAATATAATTATTTTTCCTCTCAGGCAAATCTAGTAATAGGTGATTTTAGCTTTTGAATTGCATTTCACCAATTTTAAGGTGCTTTTGCTTTAATATATTTGTAAAAATGGCTCTTTGTGTAACTGCCTTGAAAAGTCTTCATTATCCTTCTTGAGTTGATGTTCTTTTTTATAATTCTGAGGTATAGTAATTTATTGTATTGCTTTTGAAATATAAATAAGACACCTCTTATGTCTGCTTTCTAGATCTAACTTTCTTTTTACACAAATGGATTTAAAGTGTAATGTCATAAGTAGAAGCAAAGGTTAGGAAAAAGAGTAGAGGTGGACAAAAAGGACGCGATCATCTTTTCCTTCTAGGTCATATGGGGTGGTAGTGAGTTGAATAATGTCAAAATTATGAAGAATGGGATGAAAACAACAGATACTGTGATACTTTATAACCTGAACTGGCAAGGTAGTAAGTTCTAAATAAATTGATTGATATACTGAGTAGGCATAAGTACTTAATTAAATACCTTAAAATGACCATACTTGCACATGCATATCTAATTCTGTGTCGGTCTATTCCTCACACACATTTTTAGAGATTGAAACACTGTATTTAAAGTGTACTAATCCCACTGATCCAATTATTTATAAATTAAGTACAATTTGGAATTCAGAAACTTCTGATTGAAGCAGTTAGAAACAGCTGCAATCTTTATCAAACTTTGACAACTTGTATAGGTAATAACGTAGTGGCTTTCCCAGCATTCTTAAAATGAGTCCCTTGGAAAGTAAGCACTAGATGAAAATGCAAATATTTAGGAATAAATGAAGAGAAAAGAAATATGGTAAATATGCGATTAAGTATGGATCTACATTTAGTTTTAAATTCCTTAATTCGCATATGACCATTGAAATGCAAATCTATTGCATCATATGGTGATATTCATGGCATATGTAGATGCAGGATATGTACCAACTACCATAAAGATAGGGGAGGATGTTAGTAGAATATAGTTGGAAGCTCTTGAATTTTACTTCCATTTTACTTACACAAAATAAAATGTGAAACTATAAGGCTTTTTATATAATTTAAAAAATAAATAGTAAAAATGTGAAGGATGAATAGATTAAAATAGATATTTTTATATATGTATATATGTATATGTGTGTAGTGTTTGGTGTGTATTCTTTATAAAGGACAGTGATAGAGGAACAAAAGAAAAAACTCTGAAGGGAAAAAGTTGTATTTGTTTTAGACAAATATAACTAGCCAAAATTACATTAAATATCAATGTGTTTAAACTTCACTTAAAGAGCAAAGATTATCAGAATGATACAAAAGAGCAACCCAACTATTTGCAAAGATTTGAAATGGATACACCTTAAATATGAATTTGTTTTAATGTAGTGGATATAAAAATATACTATGTAGAAAGAAAAAGAAGGCAGAATGAGCCATATTAATGCTAGATAAATTAGACTTATACACAAAGGTAGAGAATATGTTTTTTAATAGTATAGACCTATGTAAATGCAAATGTCAATTTAAAAAAAATAAATGAAAACTATAAAACTCCTGGAAGATAACATAGATAATCTGCATGACCTTGAGTTTGGTGATTTTTTAGATACAACACCAAAGACTTTATTAAAATTAAAAGCTTTTGCTCTGCACTGTCAAGAGAATGAAAGACAAGCCACAGACTGGGAGAACATATTTATAAAAGACATCTGATAAGATTGTTATGTAAAGTATACAAAGAACTCATAAAACGGGCTGATTAAGAAATGGACCAACAATCTAACAGATATCTCACTAAAAAAAATACCACACAGATGACAAATAGTGTATGAAAATATGCTGTACATAATATATCATCAAGAAAATACAAATCCAGGGGCGCCTGGGTGGCTCAGTTGGTTAAACCTCCGACTTCAGCTCAGGTCATGATCTCATGTTCCTGGATTTGAGCCTGCATCTGGCTCTGTGCTGACAACTCAGAGCTTGGAGCCTGCTTCTTTGTCTTCTCTCTCTGCCCCTCCCCCTCTCATGCTTGCTCTCTCTTTCTCTCTCTCTCTCCCTGTATCAAAAATAAATAAAACATCAAAAAATGTTTTTAAAAAGAAAATACAAATTCAAACAAAGAGGGGCACCTGGATGGCTCAGTCAGTAAAGTGTCCTGCCTCTGTTCAGATCATGATCTTGCAGTTCTAGAGTTTGAGACTCATGTTGGGTCTGTGCTGACAGCTCAGAGCCACAAGACTGCTTCCGATTCTGTGTGTGTGTGTGTGTGTGTGTGTGTGTGTGTGTGTGTGTCTGCCCCCTCCTGCTCACTCTCTGTCTCTCCCTCAAAAATAAATAAACATTAAAAAATTAAAAACACAAGATACCACTACACATCTATTAGAATGGACAAAATCTAGAACTTTATAATATCAAATGTATGATATTTTCATGGTGGATACAGGCCTTTATACATTATATGCTAGATTATAAGTCATTAATAAAAATAAACAAGCTGCTTATCTATGAAACCACATGGAAAAAAATCTTACATGCCTCTGTGATTCTATTTATATGACTTTCTGAAAAGGCAACTTATAAAGCCAGAAAGAAATCAGGGATTAATGAGGGCTGGACCACAGACATTGACGACAAAGGGAAGTCAGAATTTGGGAAGGGGACGGCACTGCCTTTTATCTTGATAGTGGTAATTACATGACTCTATATTGTCAGACCTCTGAGAACTGTACACTAGAATGATAGTTTTCTTCTGTGTTTTCATTAAAAAATATGAAAAGAAACAGTGGATATGCATGGTTCTATATGTAAGATTCAACTCAATATATTTTTATTTCAATTCCTGGGTCAGGATCTGCTTTCATTATCTCTTTTTTTAATGGAAACATGGTCAAGGTACTAGTTAAATTTTGTGGAATGGTGGAAGTGATCTATGTCAAGATTTTGGTGATAGTTACCTTACAATATATATATATATATATATATATTTATATAGTATGTATTCAAAAGTCAAAATTTTTACATATTTTAGTGGGAAAGTATTAAGAAAAATAATATATAATTTCCTCCCGAAGAAGGAAATTTGCAGTTTGCATTTAGGAAATACATAGATATAAATGATAGATATATAGATGATTATACCTTTGAAATTTGGATTTAGTGCCAATATGTTAATCTATAAGAATTCAATTCCTGTTACAGCATATATTAATTATATTGTCATACCCCCCTCAAATAGTCTTTTAAGCATTGATTCTCATTTGAGTTCAATATACGGATCTCATTCAAACCTTTTAATGACAGTTAGTGGCAAGAAGCAGTTAGTGGCTCACTTTTGTGGGTTTAATAATGATGTGGAATATAATTTTATATGATGTGAATCTGATGCAAGTTTAATGTATGATTATGTGTTTCACTCTGTATTTATATATTTTAATTAAGTAGAGATTCTAAAAAAGAAGTTAAATTAAATGACATAGAAAATATTATATAAAAAGACAACATGCAGAATTTCCAAACTAAAAACAAATATGCATGCAAATGTATATATATATATATACATATGTATATATGTTTATATATATACACACACATATATATACATACACACATATATATATACACATATACACACACACACACACACACACATATATATATATATATATATATATATATATATATATACTATTTGGCATCTTTAGTGAACATCTTAATTATTTTTCACATATTTTCTTTATTCTTGTAACAGTGTACCACAGGCTACACTGCAGACAATGGTTTCCTCTATTCAAAATTTTCCCTGTAGATGGAGTTGTTATTAACACACTGTTTACTTTGTAGCCATTTGTGTTTTGCCTTGCCATAACAACCTATCCAAAGAAAAATACATTTTTATTATTTTTTATTTTAAACAAGCTGGAAAACAAATACTTTTACTAATTAGAGAAAATACTGGACATGTGTTTTGGAGGCTGTTGGCAGCTGCCCCCCACCATCTTCTATGATGCAAAAAAGTAACAGTAGCAATCATAAAGATGCAGGAAAAAGGAATGAAGAGAGGCAACGTCAGATTTAAATACTCCCTAAAAGACGCGTATAAAGCCAAGTCATTTCTACAGTTAGGGCGCTAACTATAAAAGTGTTTCTGAATTAAGTGACTCTCACTCATTAAATTAACAGTATTTTTCTAAATTAATCGTGTTACGCACTACCACTTGCAAGCACTAGTTTTGACTGACACATCTGTTACATATAGTTTGCTAATTAACCTCAATTAGTTGCCTTAAAATCAAGAGTATTGATTTATGTTAAAACAATTTAAACCTTTCCCACCTGTGTACCACACACTTGTTACTTATTTTGAAAGTTGCTTATACTTAGCTATAGTGTACATTCTTGTAGAAATATTTATACCTTTTTTTTAAAATAAATCAACCTTTAATTTTAATATAACACACACAAGAGTTTAGACATTTTAAGCTATTTGCAAGTGTTTATAGGTTTTTGGCTTATGTAAACATTTAAAAATGCATATAATAATTACCAGTGCTAGATTTATGTTTAAAATTTCTTTAATGTTTATTTATTTTTGAGAGAGAGACACAGAACGTGAGCAGGGGAGGGGCAGAGAGAGAGAGGGAGACACAGAATCAGAAGCAGGCTCCAGGCTCTGAGCTGTCAGCACAGAGCCTGATGCGGGGCTCTAACCCATGAACCGTGAGATCGTGACCTGAGCTGATGTCGGCTGCCTAACCAACTGAGCCACCCAGGCGTCCCTACCAGTGCTAGATTTAAAGCATTATTAAGAACATGGAAAGAAAAACAACAAATTGAGAAAATATTAATTACAAATATATTTTGCATATATGTGTATATATATTCTCCAAATAAGTATTTTTATAATAACTTACTCTAATCTGTAAGAAAAAGGCATTTCAGCAGAAAAATGTAAAAAAATATTTGAATGGGAACTTAACAAAATAAAATATCCAAGTGAATATATTGCTCAATAAATCTTAGTAAAGTGAACACACTCATGACACCACCACTCAGATCAAGAAAATATATTAACAGCATTTTAGAAGCCCCTTCCCTTCCCACTTCCCTTGCAGTTACTACCTCATGATGGCACCCACCATAATGCCTACTATCACCACAAGAAAGCTTATCCATTTTACATAAATAGAATTAGACAGTAAGCACTCTTCAGCATCTCCTTTCCTGCATTTAATATTATGTTTGCGATAACCATTCACATTATTACTTATATCCCTGGTGTATGCCTTTTGGTTGTAGAACTTTATTGTTTGAATATCTTCCAATTTATTCATTCATTTTGATGGTTGCTGGCATTTGGGTTATCATCAGGTATAGCTCTTATGAGCTTTATATTTCTATGAACATTCTTGCGCAAAGTTTTTGGTAAAGGGATGTGTGCATTGCTATCAGGTACTTTCCAAGGAGAGGAATTGCTGAAACATAGCATATGTAGCATGTTTAGAAATATCTAACAGCTACTGCCAAGAGTTTGCCTGAAGTGGTTGTGCCAATTTCATTTCCCAGCAGAAATATGTGAATGTTCCAGTTCTACCTCATCACCAAAATTTTATTTTGTTCAGCTTGATTTCTTTCCATGTCTGGGTGGGTGTGTAGTATAATTTAATTAAGGTTTTATTTTGCATTTTCCTAATGACTGATGAGATTGAACACTTTTCCTCGTTTATGGCCAGTTGGATATCTTCCTTTGTTCAGTGGCTATTCAGGTCTCTTGCTCATTATTCTATTGAATTACTTGTCTTTTTCTTACACAGTTGAAGACACTATTTATGTAAATAGTATATATTAGTTCTTGTCAAATTTATGTTTTGCAAATATCTTCTCTCAATCTGTTCCTTGCCTTTCTATACTCTTTATCTTTTATAGTACCTATAAATGTTGTATGCATCTAAAATTTATTAAATAAAGATTCATTTACTAAGTAGAGATTCACATGAACTATACAACTTAGAAATACTTTAAAATACCTATTTTATCTAAGATGTATTTGTTTAAAATTTTATTTAAAAATTAAAATAATTTTACAACAAATAAAATACTCCATAAACATTATTAAAAGCATAGTGGTTGAAAATTTCACCAATCTACTAATTATTATGCTAAGATTTCATTTATTTTCATATTTTGTGATCTTTATACCCTCTCAAGCACTATTTTCTTGATTAATGTAAGGGTGGTTCTTACACATTATCCCCAGTGGCCTTTTTTTCACTGAACACATTAAGAAGGATTACATGTGTTTAAAGTCCACTTTTTTATGACACACATGAGGAAAGAAAAGAGTCTCTTGACAAATGCAGGATATTTTTGCTTAAGCATTCCAATCCTGGGAGAGCCGTTAAGTATAGTGTAAGTTAAACTTATTTTTGTTGCTTTCTGTTTTCTAGTAAATACCAGATCTACTTGTTCACAGTTTAAAATTATTTGTTTTGTGCAAATTTTCAATTACTTGTAGCTTTTAAAATTCAAATTGGCAATGTTTATATGTCATTTCCTTTTCCCCTTTTTCTGCCTTCTTTGAAATTAAGTACTTTTATGACCTAACAATATTCTTACTGGCTCATCAAATACTACCCCTGTTTTACTTTAATGTTACATTGTATGTCATAGTATATAACTTATTATTAACTTATCATTATATAATTCCTTGTATATATAAAAACTTTATAGCAGTGTACTTCCATAGACCCCCTCTTAGTGTTAGGGCAGCTAATTTCATGAATGTTCCTGTCACGTATGTCATAGTCCACAATGCATAGTGTTTTTTTCTATAAACATTTACAGTGAAATGAGATTTTTATGATAGGAACAATATTGAGTAATTGTCCACAAATATACATTTCTTGTTCTCTTTATTTCTTTGGTTAGCTCTAGGTTACATTTGGTATCATTTGTGTAATATTGATCCTCTGTTGTTTTTTGTCCAGTCTTTTCTTCCCCTCTTTTGTTACTTTGAATACTTTTTACAGATACATATTCAAGCTTGATAATGTTATCCTCTGAAATGTCTAAACTAATCTTTCTCCCATCCTGTAAATTTTCATTTCATATAGTTTTTGCCTCTAGAAATTTGTAATTTCAATGTCTCCACTTTGTATGATCAGTCTTTTCTCTGTCTTCTTTAATCTATGGAATACAGATTTAGCAGCTATGTTAAACCGGCTTCCCATAATCTTATTATCTCTTGCATTTTGAATCAGTTTCAGTTGATTGATTTTTCTCTTCCTGGTATTCCTGCTTTTCATGTCTGGTAATTTCATTAATGACAGAGACTGTGAAGTTTACCTTGTTTCGTGCTGGATACCCTTACCCGCCTATAAATATTATTAAGCTTTTTGATGCAGCAGTTCAGCTAATTGGAAACAGATTGATCCTTTCAAGGCTTGCTTTAAACTCCATGTGTGGCACTGCAGCAGCCTTTAGTTGGGAGCGAATTTGACTCCACTTCTGAGCTAATAACCTTTTAATTACTCTATTAGATGCTCAGTAAATCATGAGGTTTTCCACTTCGGATCTTGGGAATATGATCTATTCCTTTCTTCTGGAGAGTGTGTTCTCTGCTTTGCCTGTGTGGTTCTTTTCCAAGCTATGGCTAACTTTCCTTCTTGCCTGCCCTCGTCAGCACTCAGAAGGGGACCTGGTCCAGAGCATCAGAGCAGAGCACCCTCTCTCTGTGCATCTCTCTTCTCCGGGACTCTTGCACTCTCCACGTCCCCTGGGTTCCTCAGACGCCCAGCTCCATCTTCTTAATTTAGGTAGATCACAGGCCTCCAACCACGATTCCCTTCCTTACGTTGCAGCCTGGAAACTAAAGTGCAGCCTGGGGAGATTCTAGGGCTCACATTTGTGGCCTTTGAACGAGGGATCACTGTCTTTGTTTCCTGATGGCAAAAGCCTGAAAATTATTCTTTTATCTATATATAGTTTTAGAGCTTTTAAGTTGTTTCATGAGCTAAACCCAGTTCCCATTATTTCAACTTGCTAGAAGATGTCTTTGATTCATTCTTAAATTTTAAAATTATGCATTCATTCAATGGCAAATGCATTTTAAAAAAGTTTAATGAGAAATGCATTTTTTTAGAAAAAATGTTAATCATGTTTCACATTTCATGTATTATCTAATATCTTCTTAAGTGGAAAAACGTCTTCTATTTTCAGTACGTTTCTAAGAGAATTCATGTGCATTGATGAAGAAAAATTGGAAATGTTTTTAAAATGGAAAACTGCATTTTGGAAAAAGAAAATTAACACTTTTCTACTTTCAGGGAGGAGTCCAATTCTTGAATTTCTTAAATAGAGTGAGTGAAAACTATTGAATCAACTCTCAACTCTATTTATCTTTTTCTTATTTAAAAAAATTAATTCTCGTACCACAATAGAATAATGGGGAAAAAAACATAGTGTTCTTTTGTTTTCTTACAATCTCCCTTTATTATATTAAATGTATTTACAACATGAAAAAAACCTATATAGATAGAAGTATGACTATTGGAAAGCAAGATTATTTGACAACGTAAATACTGAAACCACATGTAGGAGATTTTCTTGTGTATATTCCAATTTTATAAATTGCAATAAAATATATAAGCCTATAAGGCAGAACACCACAATGATAAGCCACCCCAAGAATGTATAGAACTATACATTTTCCTTGCAGAATACACAAACATCAAGAGGACTTAAATCCAGACACTCTGACCTTCAGCTACATTCAGAGCACTAAGAAAACAGTGTGAAGACCTTGTGTCATTTCCGCTACAGAAGACCCCAGCCTCTCTTCATTGTGCAGACCACCTCTCAGTTTACCAGCTCTATTTCTTATATGATTTAATTTAAACCCATTATAAAATCACAATAATGTCAAAATAAAATCTAACATAAGAAAACACTTTAAAATATTACTAAATAATATGTTCAATTGCAAGTTTATCTTACTACGTATTTTATGTTTACAAAAAATACATAGAAATTCAAATCCCATTGAATCTTATAATCCTTTAAGCAGGTATATATGTATATCTATAGAAGCCAATATGTTGATTAAAAATTGCATAGAGATATTAATTATGGTTATTTTTGAATTATATTTGAATGATGTATTATTAACATGTCTGTCAGCTAAATATGGTATGCTAAATTTAAAAAATTGAAATGAAATGAAATATATATAACTACTATTTAACAGTTGATATGTTTCTATTCCTAATAGAATAATAAAAATAATTAGAGATTCTTCTTTCTCTATAGTCTGTATAATCATTTAAATACCATTTACTGTGCTTTCCATTTTGAAGGGTTTAAAAAATACTGTAGGATTTAATGAAAAACTAATGAACTCAAAAAACTAGTGTTAATTTTACTAGCAGTTTCCAATTAGGTTTACAGGAATCTTTTATTAGCAGTTTTGAATCTCTATGACCAAGCATATATAATGGTTGGTAAATTTACTTAGATTTCTAATCTAAACACTTTAACTGATTGTATCATCATATTATCTTACAACTACACATACCCAGTTTCTCTGGATTTCTCTAAAACCCAGACTGAAGTGATGTGGCAAGCATTTTAGAGTAGACAGTTCATATGCAGAATCAGCTCTGAGTAAAACTATACGGCAGTCTATGTTTTGTTTCAATAAAATCAGATGTCACTTTTAGAACCTTCTCTCCTTCTATAGGACACGCTCTCTTTCTGTTTGATGTTCCATTTTTGTTGTCCCATTCAGTATCAGAAATAGACATTATAAATTCAAAGACAATAACATTAACCTTGATTACATCTTTAGGCACAGTAATTAGATAAGAATAGATAAAGGGAAAAAAATACAGAGTTAAGGAAAAAAAGAGAAGAAAAACTTATTTAGAGGAATTTAAGTTTTCAAGTCAAATGGAAAGGCAATTTTTTTATAGAAAGTTTATTATTTTGAGAGAGAAAGAGAGCACACAAGCAGAGGAAGGGCAGAGAGAGGGAGAGAGAGGATCCCAAGCAGGCTCCACATTGCTGGCATAGAGCCTGACACTGGCTGGAGCTCACCAACCACAAACTCATGACCTGAGCTGAAACTGAGTTGGATGTTTACCTAACCAAGCCACCCATGCATCCCATCGAATGGCACTTCTCTGCTGGTAGGAATGTAAACTGGTGCAGCCACTCTGGAAAACAATACAGAGGTTCCTCAAGAAATTAAAAACAGAACTATCCTACAACCCTGCAATTGCACTACTAGGTATATATCCAAAGGATACAGGTGTGCTGTTTCTAAGGGGCACATGCACCTCAATGTTTTTAGCAGCACTATTGACAATAGCCAAAGTATGGAAAGAGCCCAAATGCCCATCGACAGATGAATGGATATCACACACATACAATGGAGTATTACTAGGAAATCAAAAAGAATGAAATCTTGCCATTTGCAACTACGTGGTTAGAACTAGAGGGTATTATGCTAAGCCAAATTAGTCAGTCAGAGAAAGACAAATATCATATGACTTCACTCATATTAGGACTTTAAAATACAAAACAGATGAACATAAGAGTAGGGAAACAAAAATAATATTAAAACAGGGAGGAGGACAGAAACATAAGAGATTCTTAAATATAGAGAACAAACTGGAGGATTGGTAGAAGGGGCAATGGGCTAAATGGGTAAGGGGCATTAAGGAATCTATTCCTGAAATAATTGTTACACTATATGCTAACTAACTTGGATGTAATTTTTTTTAATTAAAAAGATCTTTAAAAATCAGAAAATTGGCAAAGCACTTGGTGTTTGTGATGTCATGGTGTTTAGCCAAAAATTCTTCTTTCCTATAACTATATTCTTAAAATAATTCAACATTTTTGAGCATATATCATCTGCATAAGTCAGTAGACTTAAAGAATGTGAAAAATGTATCCTTCCAAGGGCTTTCATTGTAAGATTCAAAGTTTCACAATTACTTTCCATGATCTTCTTGGATTGACAGTTTCTTATGGGTCTTATTCTCACTGATCTCATTAAAGCAAATTACCAAAACATGGTTAAGTGGCATACTACTATGGTTGTTTAAAATATTTACCTTTACATATTAATAAAATATTTATCAAAAATAATTAATGATAGCACTTCTAAGGCTTTTATTACAATCCTTACAAACTTTACAAACATTTTTACTAATATCACATCAAGGGACAGATAATTTAATTAGGTGCATCTTTTTTTTTTCAATTTGTTTATAGGTGACACCCAATGTTACCTTAGTTTTAGGTATACATCATAGTGACTCAATATCTCTATACACTAGTTTGTGCTACAATTCTTACATATTTTTGATCCATAAATTGGGGATGCCCCTTCTGTGACCTATTCTACCAAAATAAATGTGATAATGTTCATATTAAAAACAAAACAAATAACAAGCTCTATAAATATAAATTTCTTTAAAAAAAGTAAATATGCTATTCCACATCTTAATCCTTGTAAAGAATTTTGGCAAACTATTTTTTTCCATAATATGTTTTTTTATAGTGAAAGGCTATTGTTTGTATGTCTAAGCAGAATTTTAAACAAATATCAGATGCAATGCTTATGACAAGAGATACTATTTTTAATCATGAGAAACTGCAATTATTAGCAAATCAAATCCACCAACATAGAAAAGAGTAATATATCATGACCAAATGGTGCTAATTCAGGAATACAAGTCTAGTTCAATATCAATTAATTTAATTTGCTAAGGATTAAGGCTTCTTGAAGCACAGAACCCTTTAACATTAAGTACTGCTTTTTTTTATCCCTGGTAATTTTCCCTGTTCTGAAGTTTGCTTTGTCTGAAATTACTTTAGCCACTCCAAGTTTCTTGGATTAATGTTATCATGTTGTGCCTCTCCCCATACCTTTACTTTTATCCTATTTGTGTCTTCATATTTAAACTAGAATTGTCCTTTTTAAAAATCTACTATAACAGCCTCAGTGTTTTAATTTGTGTATTAAGAACATTCATATTTAAAGTAATTTTTTATCTAGTTGAATTAATATTTGCTATGTTCACAAAAGTTTTCTATTTGTTGAATTTGTTCTGTATTTCTATTTTCCCCCTCCAACTTTTTCTTTCTTCTCTGGTTTTAATTGAGCATCTTATGACATTCAACTTTTCCTCTCTTAGCTTATCAATTATATGAGAGAGAGAGAGAGAGAGAGAGAGAGAGAGAGAGAGGAAGAGAGTTTACGATATATGTTTTTGTTTGTTTGTTTGTTTGTTTTTTAAATTTAAGGCCATCTAAAACATCACTTTCTCTCTCACTCCCCAAAAAGCCACTAGATTATTTTTCCTGGTGTGGTCCTGAGGTAAAACTAGTGAAATGTGAGGACCCACCTAAAACTGTAGCTTCCATTTGTTTCTACTCCTTTCTCTAGTTCACACTTAGCTCCTGTACTCTTCAGAATTACCATCAAAATGTTTTTACCAGTGCATGATTTTAGCATCTTTTGCTCTGTCCATGCATTTTTGGCTTTGGTAGGCTGGATTCACCTGTCTTTCTAGATTCGGGGGTGACTGCTCTGCATGCAAGCTTAGTTCTTTGAAGGGCCCAACTAAGTAATATGATTCTCAGTTTGTTCAGACTTTTTCTTATTGTTTGGATGGGAGTGATTACTTCCACTTTTTAATGTGTTAGAATTGAATCCAGAACTGACCTTCATTTATTAATATTTGGCTAACATTAATGTGCCAGATACTACAATGACTAATATGGTAACTAAAATTTTTTTCTATTTTTCATCTTTTGTAAAGAAAGTATTTTTCAATTTCAATTGTAATTAAAAAATAAAAGTTCATTTTCAGATAATAAGATTTTTTAATACCTGGAGATAGCATCATAAGCATAATAATGCATTACTTTGCCTTGAGCTAATGATAAATCAGATTTGTAACAGGTGAAGGCAAAATTATGGTTGTCCGTATAATAAAAATTTTCCTATTAGTTAAAACTTATCAGCATTGAAAGTATGAAATTATCACCGAACATGCAGAGTAGTCATAATGATTAACTCAACACTGCTGCTCAATCTGTATGTATAGTATCAACATTGATTCCATTTCAGTATGCAAAATAAATCTGTTATGATCAATCATGTTGTAAATATTTACTTAATGTTTTTACAGTCTTTTTTAAGTTAGAAATGTTTTTGGCTCATGAAATTATATATGACTATAAAAAGTTAATGCTTCTGTTCATAAAAACAAAAATAATTTATGTCAAAATTAGTTCACCACAAAATTTTGTGTATTTTTTAAAAGGGATCACACATAAGTTAATTTTTGAAATCTATTAATTTACATTTCAAACTGTGATGGAAACTTTCAGTGAATACTCACTGATATTCTGGGCAGTAAGTAACAGAAGGTCTCAAACTTTGACCTACTAACCCAAACACTTTTTCTGTGTCTGTTGATATAATTATGTAATTTTTCTTCCTTAGCTAATTAATATTATAGATTACAAAAATTGATTTGCTCATATTGAACCCATATAGAATCCTTAAAATAAAATCAGTGATATACACTTCTTTCTTATACAATGTTTTATTCCATTTGTTAATATTATTTTAGGGATTTTTGCATCTAAGTTTATAAGAGATGTGTGTAGTTTCCGTTATTCTTTTATTTACTTGTTCACTGGCTTGCATTTTATATTACTGCTTTTGTTTGCTATCTGGAAGAGTTATGTAAAACTAGTGTTAAATCTCAAAAGCTTAAAAGAATTCACCAGTAAAGTAACCTATACTTGGTGATATCTTTTTTGGGCAGCTTCTTAACTTAAAATTCATTTTTAAGGACCATAGGACTATTATCTATTTATAAATATGATTTATAGAAGTAGTGAGGAGAAAGATATTGTATTTTATACAGCCATATGTTGGCTCTTTTATTGTTCATTCTTACTACTTTTATTATTTTATTTGTTTGAATACCTTCCTTTAGCTTTTCTTTAGTGATAAATCTACGGTCAGAAGTCCTTTTACTTTTCTTTTGTCTGAGAATGTCTTTATTTCTCCTAATTCCTGAAAGAGTTTCACTGATTATAGATGTCAACAGTTAACATTTCTTTTTTTTCAGAACTTGAAATTCATGCCAGTTCTGTCTAGCATTCATGATTTTAAGTGAGAATTCACCTACTACTCAAATGTGTTTCTTTATAAGAATTCCTTGTTTCTCTCCAATTACTTAAAATTTTTCTACTGTTTCTTTATTTTCCAGAAGTGTAATTATGTTATGCCTTGGTGTGGATTTCACTGGGTTTATCATTTTTGGGTTTTGCTCAACAATCTGAATCTGTAGGTTTGGGGCTTTTGCCAAATTGGGGAGATTTTATCCATCATTTCTTTGACTACTCTTTCAGTTTCACTCTTGGAAATTTTGTTTTGGTTCACTGATCCTTGAGGCTTTTCACATTTTATCAGTCTGTTTTCTCTCTATTGTTAACATGGGATAGTGTCTACTGATCTGCCTCAATTTTTACTTAATCTATTCTCCAATCCACTCTGGTTTTTCCATTATAAAAATTATTCATTGTATTTTTGAGTTTTCTTGTTTGAATTTGGTTCATTTTTATAGCTTCATTTTCTTTTCTTTTCATTCCATTTCATCAAAATGTGTAGTGTATTTTAGAAACAATTTTGTGGTTACTGTAAAATTCTTATATAACACTACCTGATTTATCTCAGAGTAAGCATTTGTTGATTGTCTTTCTCTCATTGGAGTTGTGTTTTGTTTTTTGGGGGAAGATGTTTGTTTCTTTGTATGACAGATGATTTCAGTTCTATTTGGGGGTATTTTATCTAACATATTGAGAAACTCAGTGTTCTATTTAAATTTTTTAATAGGAAGTCTCACTGTTTATGTTAGCAATAGGTACTGGCCAAACGTTTTTGGACTTTGGTTTTCAGGTTTAATTTTGAGAACATTTGTAGTATTATTTTGTTTTACTTTGATTATCTGATGTCACGGAAGCTCCTACTTCATTCTTTTTGGTGCCACTTGACAAAATAGAGAGTATGCTTTTTGCCCACGACCACTGGAGTTTCTCACTGAGGGAGAAGGAGCTCATGTTCCTGGAGACAAAGAGACTCTCCTGGCCCAGTGAAAGGAAAATCTCTGCTGTATTCTCCATGCTTCTGGCTGCTCTGAGCACAGAATGTGTGGGTGATTTCCTCACACCAACCAGTTTTCTGGTTCTCCGTGCATATCAGGTAGGTGTTCTTCAATTTAATTCAGGTCTGAAACTATCTGGAGTGGACATCAGATCCCACAAGGTAAGAGCTCAGTCCCTTCAGACTGTCTCTTCTCTCTCCTATTTCAGATACAGTCACAAGTCCTCGGTAGTTACTGGTACTTCTGGCAGACTGGCCATAAATTAGAGGGTCCCATAACCCTCTTCTTGGCTTTAATAATTTGCTAGAACAGCTGACAGAACTTAGGAAAATAGTTTACTTACTGGATTGTCAGTTTATTATAAAATGATACAACTTAGGAATAGCCGGATGGAAAATGTGCATAGGCAAGGTATTGAGGATGGGACCGGAACATTCGTGTCCCTCTGGACGCTCTACCCTGATGCAGAGCTCTTTGAACTCTGAAACTCAGAAGCTCTCTGAACCCTGTACATTGGGATTTTGATGGAGGCTTCATCATGTAGGCATGATTGATTATTAACTCAATCGCTATCTCCTCTCTCCCAACTGGAGAATGGGAGCTAGAACTAAAAGTTCCAAGCTTGTAATCATGACTTTATCTTTCTGGTGGCCAGCTCCCATTCTTAAGCTATGCAGGAGCCCACCAAGAATTGCTTCTTTAGAACAAAACAATATTTGTATTATCCAGGAAATTCCAAGTGATTTAACAGCTCTGTGTTAGGAACTGGGATCAGAAATCAACACTTAGAGCAAACAGTGCACACACCACCTTGAAGAAATTATAAGAGCTAGAGGACAAAACCTAAATATATATTTTTTATTATATCACAATTTAATGCTTGATGATTTTTTCTTTTTTCCCTTCTCTCTCTCTCTCTCTCTCTCTCTCTTGTTTTGTTGTTGTTGTGCATTATTTCATATTTGTTGGTATTGGCCTCCACAGAATGTTCCAACCTCCAGGGGACCACTGAAAAATAACCAGGAAGAAATAAATTTAAATTACAACAAAGGGTATTGATTTTGGAATTCCTTGCCATGAGATCATGGAAAGACCAGTGATGGCAGAATTATGGTCAACAGAAAAGAAGTGGACTGAATTTCTCCTGGCATTTACCATTTCTCTCCATGGTCCTTTCCTGAGAATCCCACCCTATCCAACCCCTAGCTCAAACTACTTACCTGTTACAAATGGCAAGAACTCATTCTTTTTATGGCTGAGTAATATTCTATATACATATACTTGTTTCAGGGCATTTTCCTTAGGCACATGTGTATATATTTGGGTCTAAATCAAAATATGTAGCCAACAGCTTTTGCAAATTTTATTATAACAAGTCATTTATAAAAAACATGGTTCTTATGCTTCATCCATGGATAGATCTAGAGGATATTATGCAAAATAAAATAAGTTAGACAAAGAAAAACAAATAGCATCTGGTGATTGATGTTTGTTTTGAGATTTACTCTTGCTTATGGGAGACAAACATACAGAGCATGGCCATTTGTTGTGGCACTTATTCCTCTACTTCACAAGTCTGGTGTCTCTGGGTGGAGAAGTGTCTATAGCCCTGTGGGAAAAGATATCTTCTTCTGGCTCCTTGGTTTAGCAAGAAGGATCTGCCTTCCTGATGGTAAAGGCTGGGGCTTTAGGCTGGGCTCTTGTTGGATTAAGTGTTAGAATTTACCAACTTGAGTCACCTTCTGCTGCTAGAATGGTGGCTGCCAAACAAGAGGTCTTGGTTGCTTTCTCCTCTCAGATGGGAAGACACAGATGTCTGGCAGGTTTTTATTGTTGTTGTTCTGATCCTGATGTTCCAAACCAGTTCACTTTCCTCTCACCATCATCCAGAGTTTTCCTTGGTTGAATCTTGCAATACCTCCTGGGTTTATAGTTGTATCTGATTTGGGAGAATAGGAAGAAACAGGTTTACAACATCTTGTTAGGGCCAAAAATATTTTTTTTTAATCAGTATCACTTTCAGATTAGGTTTTTCCCCACTTGACAACCTAAGTCGATCTTAATAATTAAGGGAGTGCCAAGAATAACAAATGGATGCTTCTGTTTATTAAGGAAAAGATGGTAGTTTGAAGTGTAAAGTCTATAAAATACATATGGCGTTCCACAACAAATTTTTTATAAACAAGGTGGGCTTTACTTCCTCAATTTCACCAATAACAAAAACAAAGAATGAATTTTAGACTGGGTGTTTGTTTCTGCAATTGTCTGAAAATACTGATAACACAGCATGTTTTTATCTATCTTAACTACCATCTATTGTGTAAGATATAGATAAAGGTGTTTAATTAAGAAAGATGTTTCTCCAGTTATCTCTTTAGCCATATACTGGGTCAATTTATGTTTACTCTTTTCAGTCATCGCTAACATGATTACTTTCTGATGTCAAACTTTGAACATCTTCCTTTCATCTATAGAACTCTGTATCTGTCTCCATGAATTTTCATTTGAAATTCCCCTCCTCCTGAAGTTCTGAGGTCAGCTGTCATTACCATAGAAAACTCTTGCCTAACAACCCATTCAAAAGTAAGTTGATCATCTAAAATCTTTTTATGTTTGCCTGTTTTTCTCTCTTTTCCTCAATAGCATCTAAATGTCATACAAATTTGCCTTATTTATCTGTGCATCCACACCATTTTGAAGAATGCCTAGCATAACACAGCATACAGTAAGCACTTAATTAGTATTTTAAATTTTTTTAATGTTTTTAATTTATTTTTGAGAGACAGTGTGAGCAGGGGAGGATCAGAGAGAGAGGGAGATACAGAATCTGGAGCAGGCTCCAGGCTCTGAGCTAGCTGTCAGCACAGAGCCTGATGCAGGGCTTGAACCAACCAGCCATGAAATCATGACCTGAGCCTAAGTTGGATGCTTAACCGATTAAGCCACCCAGGTGCCCCTTTAAATGACCAAATGAATAAACGATCAATTACAGTTTTTTTCCTTTTCTAAATATTTTATTTTCTTTGGAGTTAGCACCACTAATCTGACACAAAGTGAAAGTATGACATATAATAAAATGACAAACTCACACATAATATAAAAATAATTTTGTTAATATTTCACATTTTTCAGGGCATTTTCTTTAGGCACATGTATATATTTTTGGCTCTATATCAAAATATCTGGCCAATGACTTTTGCTAATTTCATTATAGTAGTCATTTCTTTTTTTTTTTTTTTTAACTTTTTTCTGCTTACTTTTATTTTTGAGAGAGAGACAGACTGTGAACAGGGGAGAGACAGAGAGAGAGGAAGAACACAGAATCCAAAGCAGGCTCCATGCTCTGAGCCATCAGCAGAGAGCCCGACACAAGACTTGAACTCACAAACAGTGAGATCATGGCCTGAGCAGAAGTTAGATGCTTAACCAGCTGAACAACCCAGGTGCTGTATATAGTGAGTCATTTACAAATCAATCGTTTTTATGTGTTTTTTTTTCCAAATAAATGACAATGACTTCAAAGTAAGAAACTATTTTTCTCTTATGAAAATATCTTCATGGACAAAGCGAGTTAGATATGGTAGCTCTCCATCATCTTGGAATAGAGCATCTTCTACGTTTTTTCCTCTATGCTTCAAGATGGCTGCTCTAATTTCTACCAGCATTTCTTTATTTTATATTTTATTACATATTTATGTGACAATTTGGGCTTGTAACAGCACAGTCATTTTGAAATTTAAAATTTCATTGAATATAATAAGTTTCCTCTAAGGAATGGTAAAACAAAGCTCAAATAGCATAGGAAACCCACATCTGTGCTGTGCAAGATATAGTCAAGAACCTTGCACATTTATATGCTCAAGGTATGTTAGCCTCTAATACTTATTCCTGTATATAATATGATAATATTTCAATATCTATGCCTTTAAAAATATTTGAATCAAAGAGTTATTATAAAATACCTAAATTTGCATTCAAGAACAAATTAACCCAGCTCATTAGATGTCCATGCATTCTCCCTCAGAATAATGAGCAAAGAGATCAGGGAGATAATGAATCTTTTTCTAACTTGGTATAAGAAGGATTATCATTCACAGACTATTCCTAAATTCACACAATAAATATTTTACATATTAAAAACCTAATTGACCTTTAAATTCTTGGATATGTTACCTGATGGAAAACTGATTCTGAAATTTAGCGAAGCATGTTATGATGCATTCAACTAGTGGATACATTTATTAATTATAATGTCTTAACATCCTAAATAATACTAACTTAAGTTTTTAATTTCACAATGCACTTTTAATGGTGTTTGTAAAGTTCATTTACAGCTAGTAAAAATATAATGACTTCAATAGGCTGAACACTCTTTTATTATCATCTTGCTTTAACAGATAAACTCTAGAATGACATTTGAACCCGTTTTTTTTAAATTAGAAATGCTACAGACCTTTCAATAGGTTGCTTGTATTGAGGAATATTGAAGTAGTTTGAGAAAGGGGTTCAAGCAAGGTGATCTCCTAGAGAGGCAAACACACAGCACTCTAGTAATAAGCAAAATGAAGAGATCCCGACAGAAGAATGGTTACTTTGTCAGCAGATAGCAGAGCTTCAATCATTGGTTCAGTCTTTGGTGTAGGATTATTAAAAGTTCAAGATGTAAAAGTCCGTAGGCTCCTTATCAATTATATTCCTCAGTAGTAGAAAGGAGGAAGGGAATCAAATAAAATCATGCATTAGGACTTTATGATCAAAAGAAAAGGTAACTGTTAAATGTGAATTTTGACAACTAATAACATTTCTTTGAACAGAGGAACTACTCATCGCTGGGGTTCTGTGGCCGAATAATGCTTCCTTAGATCTGACAAGTTCTAAGCATAGAGGATTGGCGCATGAAATCTATGTGATAGGAAGACAATAGAGTCAAACACTGGTGTGGCAGTGTCTCCTCACAAAACTGCTGAGAGATATACAAAATCTCTTTTCTAAGTTTGGCTTCCATTATATGAACATATTAACGTATTTTATCAATCCACTTGTATGTGACTAATTCATATCTCTGCACCTTTCCCCCCTGCCTTGCTCACTAGGAGTGTCAGATCATTGCAGGGGACAGAGTTTGGGAACATATCTATAACATTTATATGTTATAGATAGATAGATAGATAGATGTGTCTACTCACAGTTCACAAATACACATGATATATTGGTATATGCAATATCTAATACCCCCTTGTCCATTCTAATAAGTTTAGCTACCCATATTTCTAACTCTATTCTTCAACTGTGAGAAATCTGGCTCCTACCATCTTAACACATTTATGTATTCTATCAGTAACTATTTCATTCAAAGCATCTCATGTATTTGACTATATCGTAAATTATACCATTTTTAAATTTTCTCTAATTATTCATTATTAATATACATAAACATTAGGAGTTTGTATTTTGACTTTGACACTTTCAGTATGTTTATATGTGTGTGTATGTGTTTTAAAATATACTTCATTTTTATATATTTTTTATATTTATTTATTTATTTATTTCTATTTTGAGAAAGAGAACAGGGGAGGGAGCAGAGGGAAAGAGAGAGTATCTTAAGTAGGCTCCATGCTTAGCACAGAGCCTGATGCAGGTTCAATTCCATGACTCTGGGGTCATGACCTGACCTGATATTAAGAGTTGCATGCTCAACCTACTGAACCACCCAGGCATCCCAATACAGTACATTTTTTAAATTGTTTTAGTTTTATAGGAAAATTGAGCAGAAAGAACAATGAGTTTCCATATACCCCCCACTGCCACATATATATACAACTTCCTCACTATCAACATCTCATACCACAGTGGTATATTTGTTATAATGGATGAATCCACAATAATGTGTCATTCTTACACTCCAAGACCATAATTTACATTAGAGTTTACTCTCAGAGTGGTACATTCTGTGTGCTTGGACATATTTATAGCAGCATGTGTCCACCATTTTAGTGTCATGCAGAATAGGTTCACTGCTCTAAAAATCTGTACTTGACCTGATCCACCATAATCTCTAGCAACTGCTGATGTTCCTATTGTATCCATAGTTTTGCTGTTTCCAGAATGTCTTGTCATTGAAATTATACAGTATACAACCTTTCAGATTGGCTTTTGCACTCAGTAATATGCAGCTCATATTTCCTCATTTATTTTTACAGTTCCATACTTCATTTCTTTTAGCACTGAATACTATTCTCTTGTATGAATTACTAGCTTATTTACTCATTCATATGCTGAAGGAAATCTTACTTTGGGGCTTGAAAGTTTTGGTAATTATGAATAAAGCTTCTTCTATAAATATCTGCGTGTTTTTTGTGCGGACATAGTTTTCAACTTGTATAAAATACTACATTTGCTGGATCATACGGTAAGTGTATTAGTTTGTTTTTGGTTTGTGTGTGTGTGTGTGTGTGTGTGTCTGTGTGTGTGTGTGTGTGTTTCAAGTTTTTCCTTAAATTCGAGTTAGTTAACATATAGTGTAAGGCTGTTTTCAGTAGAATTTGGTGATTCATCACTTACATGTAACACCCAGGGCTCATCAAAAATGCCCTCGTTAATCTCCATTGCCCTATAGCCCATCCCATGCCCATATCTTCTCCATTAACCTTCAGTTTGTTCTCTATAATTAATAGTTTCCTGGTTTACCCCCCTCTCTTTTTTCTTCCTTTTCCTATGTTCATCTGTTCTGTTTCTTAAATTCCAATATGAATGAAATCATATGGTATTTGTCTTTATCTGACTGACTTATTTCTTTTAGCATAATACTGTCTTACAAAGATGCTATACTATTTTCTATTTCTTAAGCAAAGAATTAGAATTTTTGTTGCTACACATCTTCACCTATATTTTCTTTCCAGTGTTTAAGGTACTCTGTATTCTATTAAGTGCACAGTGGCATCATATTGTTATTTGCTTATAATTCCCTAATAATATGTCATGTTGAACATATTTTCATATACTCATTTGTCTTCTGTATATCTTCTTTGGTGAGGTGTCTGTTCATATCTTTTGATTATTTATTAATCAGGTTGTTTCTGTTTTTATTGTTGAATTTTCAGGGTTGTTTTATATTTTGAATGAAAGTACCTTGTTAAATATATATTTTGCAAATATTTTTTCCCAATCTGTAGCTTGTCTTCTCATTCTCTCTGTGATTTTAACAGTGAATCAGTAGAGATTACAAGGAGTAAAGGTCTGGCTATTTCATAATGATAGGTATGATGAAATAATGAGAGGAGATTATTATGTGGATTAAATTATGTTTGTCATTGACAAGGTAAGGGTACTAATTCTTGATAGTGTTTCAGTGATAGAAAATTCAAGCATGGGGAAGGATTTAAAGCTTTATTAAGTGATTAGGAAAGTGAAAGTGGCATGGAAAAGGAGAGGAAGTACATATCTCTGTTTGAACTGATGAAAGAGAGAGAGAGAGAGAGAGAGAGAAAGCAGAAAGAAAGAAAGAAAGAAAGAGAGAAAGAGAGAAAGAAAGAAAGAAAGAAAGAGGAAGGAAAGAGGGAAGGAAACATTAGCATGAAACATGAAACATTAGCAGTGAGAGTCCAATATTGGAACAAGGTTTGAATTATGAAAAGTTTGAAATAGGTCAGGTGAATTATTCATGAAATAATAAGAAAGCAGCTAGAAATAATTTGAAATAATTTGAAAAAAACAATGTGGAAAAATCTTCAAGTATGATTTCTGAATCAGAAGCTAAAAATGACAACTTTTTTTAAATTACAGTTAGTGTTTGTTATATTGTTTTCAAGGGTATAATATAAAGATTCATCATTTCCGTATAATGCTGAGTGCTTATACAAGAGCCTTCCTTAATCCCCATCACCTATTTAGCCCATATACTCACCACCCTTCCCCTCTAGTAGCCATCAGTTTGTTTTCTATAGTTAAATCTGTTTCTTGTTTGTCTCCTTTTTTTTTTTCCTTTGCTTGTTGGTTTTAACCAACAAGCTTATATGAGTAAAATCATGTGATATTGGTCTTCTCTGACTAACTTATGTCACTTAGCATTATATTCTTTAAGTCTATCTATGTTATTGCAAATGGTAATATTCATTTTTTAGGGCTGAATAATATTCAATTATACATATATGTGTGTGTGTATATATATATATACATATATGTATAATTGAATATATATATATATATATATATATATATATATATATATATATATCCACTAAGATGAACACTTAGGCTGCTTCTACATCTTGACTATTG
>NC_043702.1:158667591-158677804 GCF_006229205.1 Suricata suricatta | reverse complement strand
GATTTTAGGGTAATTTTAGATTTAACTTTTTGAGAAACTGTTTCTCATACTGTTTACTACCAGTAGCCTTGCCAATTTGCATTCCCACCAACAGTGCCTGAGTGTTCCTTTTTCTCTACATCTTCACAAACAATACCTGTTGTTTCTTGTGTTTTTTAAAATTATTTACTTATTTTTATTTTAGCCATTCTGATAGTTGTGAGATGATCATAGTAGTTTTGATTTTCATTTCCCTAATGATTAGTGATGTTGAATATCGTTTCATGTGTCTTTTGGCAATCTGTATATGGATAAATATCTATTCATGTCTTCTGCCCATTTATTTAAAAATGCATTGTTTTTTGGGTGTTGAATTTTATAAGTTCTTTTTGGATACTAACCCTTTATCAGATATGACATTTGCAATTTTCTTCTCCCCTTCCAAAGGTTGTCTTATAGTTTTGTTTATTATTTCCCTTGGTGTGCAAAAAACTTTTTAGTGTTTATTTTTATTATTTTGAGAGGGAGAGCTGAGGCAGGGTAGAGAGAGAGGATCCAAAGTGGTCTCTGCACTGACAGCATTCATAAAATCCTAATACCATTAGTATAATCCTAGTACCATTTTTTATGCTCTTCTCTTGGCATTTTATATTTTAAAAAATATAAATAGTATTAAATTTTATAAAATAAAAAAGTGTGTAAGATAAGTGCAATAATAGGGACTACCACGACCAGATGTTAAAAAATAAACAAACTTCACTTACTAAAAGTTCTTTGCCACATCCATATTTTTTTCAAATCCCAGTGGTATAGAATGAAATGTTCCCAGACACCAATAATAAGAGGACTTAGTATAACACAAATATATCAATACAAACCAAATGGAAAGTTAAGTATTTAAACATAGTCTCAGAAAAAACAGAAATTTAAAAAATAATATTTGTTTGGATCCATGCTTCTTATTTGAAAGAATAAAAATTCCAATTGATCAAAATTAAAATAAAAAAAATAAGCCATTTTAAAATGGTTTACATTTTAGCATGTAAGAGTAACGGGCACTGGGCTGGTTCCTTTGGAAGAGCACACGACTCCTAAATAGGGTCATGAGTTTGAACCCAATGTTGGGTGTGGAAATTAATTAAATGAAAATAGGATGAAATAAAACTTTAAAAATAGAATATGGCATTGAGCTTTTTAATTATCAATTTGGAGTGAGGAACACATGTCTAACTACCATTCAAAATCAGGAGCCATGAAAGAAAAACAAACAAAAAGGTTCAGCACATGGGGCGTCTGGGTGGCTCAGTGGGTTAAGCGTCAGGCTTAAGCTCAGGTCATGATCTCACAGTTTGTGAGTTCCAGCCCCGCATCAGGCTCTGTCCTGACAGCTCAGAGCCTGGGGCCTGTCTTTGGATTCTGTGTCTCCCTCTGTTTCTCTCTGCCCCTCCCCTGCTCACGCTGTCTCTCTGTCTCTCTCTCAAAAATAGATAAAACACTAAAAAAAAAAGGCTCATGAATGGAGTTTAGTGAGCTCCTTGTATATTTTGGATACTAGCCCTTTATCTGATATGCCATTTGTCACTATTTTTTCCCATTCTGTCAGTTGCCTGGTAGTTTTTTTGATTGTTTCCTTTGCAGTGCTTTTTATCTTGATGAAATCCCAGTAGTTCATTTTTGTTCTTGATTCCCTTGCCTCTGGGGATGTGTCGAGGAAGAAATTGCTGTGATTGAGGTTTAGGAGGCTATTTCCTGCTTTTTCCTCAAGGGTTTTTATGGTTTCCTATCTCACATTCAGATCCTTTATCCATTTTGAGTTTATTTTTGCGAATGGTGTCAGAAAGTGGTCTAATTTCATTTTTCTACATGTTGCTGTCCAGTTCTCCCAACACCACCTGTTGAAGAGGCTGTCTTTTTTCCATTGGACACTCTTTCCTGCTTTGTCAAAGATTAATTGGCCATATACTTGTGGGTCCAGTTCTGGGTTCTCTATTCTATTCCATTGGTCTATGTGTCTGTTTTTGTGCCAGTACCATAATGTCTTGATAATGACAGCTTTGTAGTAGAAGCTAAAGTCTGGGATTGTGATGCCTCCCGATTTGGTTTTCTTCTTCAATATTACTCCATACACGAAAAATGAATGATCCAGTGAAGAAATGGACAGAAGACCTGAATAGATACTTCTCCAAAGAGGACATCCAGATGGCCAACAAGCTCAGCGTCACTCATCATCAGGGAAATTCAAATCAAAACCACACTGAGATACCACCTCACACCAGTCAGAGTCACTAAAATGAACAAATCAAGAGACTATAGATGCTGGTGAGGATGTGGAGAAACAGTCACCCTCCTACACTGTTGGTGGGAATGTAAACTGGTGCAGTTGCTCTGGAAAACAGTGTGGAGACTCCTCAGAAAACTATCATTAGAACTCCCCCATGACCCAGCAATAGCACTGCTAGGGATTTACCCAGGGGATAAAGAAGTGCTGATGCATAGGAGCACATGTACCCCAATGTTCATAGCGGCACTTTCTACAATAGTCAAATCATGGAAAGAGCCTAAATGTCCATCACCTGATGAATGGATCAAGAAGATGTGGTATATATATACAATGGAGTACTCTATGGCAATGAGGAAGAATGAAATTTGGCCATTTGTAGCAAAGTGGATGGACCTTGAGGGTGTCATGCTAAGCGAAATAAGTCAGGCATAGAAGGATAGATACCATATGTTTGCATTCATAAGTCTAACAGGAAAGACCTGACAGGGGACCATGGGGAGAGGAAGGGGAAAAGAGAGTGAGGGAGAGTGAGGGACACAGATCAAGGGAGACTACTGAATACTGAAAACGAACTATGGACTGAAGGGGGAGAGGGAGGGAGGAAGGGGGTGATGGTCATGGAGGCGGGGGCACTTGTGGGGAGAAGCACTGGGTGTTATATGGAAACCAATTTGACAATAAACCATTAATGAAAAGAGTTATTTGCAGGATTGCATAAATAAATAAAATCACTTATATTTGTAACAACAACAAAAAAAAGGTTCAGCTAGGAAACAAGCACAACCAAAACTTTTGCACAGGGTTGTCACAGGGAAATTGGAGGAAATGCATTTAAAAAAAAATAATAAATTACAAATTGGGCAAAAAAAATACTTGCAATTCATGTTTCAGAAAAAGACCTTGATTCCCCAATATATAATGTTTCTGAAATTTAGTAAAGAAAAAATCAGATAATCAAATAGAAGAGCCAATTTATATGAAAGCACTGTTGCCAGAAACATCACTTAAAGGCTACTTAACTTTATGAAAAGATGTTCTGCTTCCCTTATAAAAGAGAATTTCAAATGCGATTACACCAAGAATTCTGATTCTGTATCACATATATAATGGAGTAACTTGTGTTAGATTAACTCTCACACAGAGAAAACTTTACCATCTGGACAAAATTAAAACAAGGAGACAGAAGGCAGCTAGTGGCAGGTATGGGAGAGAAGTGAAGGCCCGTGGGCTCCAGGGGACAGGAGCCTGGAAGGAGGGAAACCTGGTGAGGTGAGCCAGCCGGTCTAGGTAGATTCTCCTCTTTGAAGCATTTGTGAATGTGCAGCTCTGGGTTGTTAGAAGAAAGCATCCACCTACAGTTCTCCGTAGTCTCATTAATCTGAATTGAAACAAATTGGATTTATTTTTTTAACTGGATTTTGAAAAATTCTATACTTCTACTGAATAGATGCGCTCCGTGTGTCATATAATATGTGCGTCTAAAACAAGTCCCGCTTTATATAGAACATGAGATGTTTTGTTGGGATAAGAACTCGCTCATGTGGCAGGCCTCAGATAATTAGTCTTCCTTCTTACATTTCAGACTACTCAGGTTGTCTTAGAGACATCTCTGGAGTGCCAAATATAAAAACAACTGAGTAACACCATTGACAATGATATGTGCTTATCAGATATTTTTGTCTGGCAATAATCAGAGCGTTTTATGGTGTAGCTGGTTCTGCATGTTCTGTGTTCCTTCCATGAAGTCTAGGTATGTCCAGGCGTAAGTGACTCTGTCCCTGCCACCTATTCCTTGGGTCCACATTGCTTAATTCTTACAAGGCATATGCCTAGTGGAGTTTTCACTAGACATCACAAGCTTGTCCTTCATTCTGGAAAACAAAGGTTTCGCTTGAATTATATATGTTTCTCATCAACTAGTTATCAAAGTAGTTCTAGTAATTTCTGTGAACATGATAAGTGCTGAACTGGTTTAAACACCAAGAGTGATAGTCCTAGGAGTTTAAACACCAAGAATGATACAATCTTGAAGTTTCCTGCCCTAAGCCATGACCAAACTAATTTGGCCTACACAAGAGAGTTAAAATTTTCAGGATTTTATAATCAGAATAAATTAGGTTCTTTTTCTCTTGTTTAACATCTTGGAAATATATCTGAGTTAATTTTTGATTTTCATTCTCTGGAGTGGACAATAACAGAAGCTCATTTAAAAAATGAAGTAGTCTCACTTTGTGTGGGTTTTATGGCTCTCTATTTACATGGACTCAGTTCTGTAATGACTGCTCTCTTTGAGTTGAAATGATGATGCATGCATAAGTAATATCAGAGAGTATAAATAATTTTGTCCAAGCCCCCCCCCCCCCCGCCATGATAACACCTCAGGGTCACTACAAAGATGATTGGTGTTGAGATATGTAACTCTCAAAGATTATTTGAAGCACTCTAAATGACAGTTATGTTTCAAACAGAAACATATATATAAATTTCATATATAGGGCATTTAAATATAGTTCTGGCAAAACTAAGCTACCCCTTCACTTCTGTCACTGCTTGTATTGGGTATCTCTGTGCTTTGCAATTTGGTAGAGGACCTCCAGGGAGCTCCATCTACATGAGAGCCAACTCACAGTGTAAGTTTTCTTGGGGTCAGACATCTCTAATTGTATAATTTTCTATTTATCAGTAACTTCTCTTAGATACTTAAACATCTAATAAAACTACTATACAAGTTTTGAGTATTTAGTTCTATCAATTACTGACTAAATTGGTCAATTGGCTCCATGTTTATATCTGTTGGAATTTCAGTGGCTATTATGTTAAAAGGATCCTACAGATTCAATCAATTGCTTTCTCCTATCTAACATTAAAATCAGCTTCTGGAAACTGGATATATTTGTCTATTTGCTGTGATACACTAAATTTTTATTACCTCAATATTTATATTCATCTCTACTATGTACTTATTCATGCTAATTAGTTGTCTGGTATTAATGAAATGCCAAAAATTCTGATGGCCATCCCACAGTGGCTGTCATAGCACTGGCTCAGAGGGTGTCCCTAAATTTGCTTCACCCTTTCAGTCATAAAGTATGAATCAGACTTGATTTCCCCTGCTAATTGAGTTTGTCTGCTACTACAGTATATCTTAACTAGTTGTATAGTGCCGGAATCCAGCTCCAGCAGGTCCAGGGTTCCCCTGGAGGATGACGGTGTAGGCAAGAGAGAGTGAGAGAACCTTGAGTTTCCTTCTGGTCACCAGACAGGCACCCCTGCCTACCTAGCAGGCGTCTCTACCATTCTGGCAGGCATCGCTGCCCTGTCTGGTTCTCAAGCTTTATTTATGGCCAAAGGTACAAGGACCAGAAAGGGCAGTAAATGATTTCTCATAGATAGATTTTACAATTTTCCAGGACATGGGTTCTGCAGAAGTTACAATTCTAGTAGTAATGATTGTCATAGAAAACTTAGCTACAGGCATTCATGTTGTCATAGGTATTTTTTACAAAACCTCAGGTCTAGCTTTAAGGAAGCAACCTTTAACCAAGAGGCAAACAGCGTTCTTTAGTAAAGGTCAGTTTTTTATGAGTAAGGGTCATTAGGCTGTTTATAACTGTAAGAGAAAGTTCCCAGAAAAAGAGGTTTTCAGGAGACATAATACCTGCTCTCACAATCCCCAAAATGATACATTTTATTGCAGTAGTGAGTTTCACAAAGGCGTTCAGGCCCAGAAGGTAGTCAGTTATCAGTTAATTGCTTAGGGGAAAATTATATGTTGCATTAGGGTGTATCTAGTTTACTCATCTTTTCCCTGGCCAGGTCCAATCATGCTTCAGGGACAGGGCAGGCTGACACTAATCAGCAAAGCAATCTGAGGTTTGGTGCCCAAGCAGAAATGAAAAGTTTCAAGAGGGTAGATTTTGGGAGCTATCTGGGGGCAAGAGACCATACAAACTTGCCGTACCCTGACCAGGAATTTTCACTCTACCTGTAAGTTCAAATAGCTCCCAACAGTATAGCCTCTACTTTATCCTGAAGTAGAATAACTCACTTTGATAACATTTAATTCAGGTTGTAAAAATAAACAAAAATTTGCCTTTCTTTTTATCAAAATTCATGCCTCTGCGATAAAGCATATGACCTTTCCTTTTGTAAAAAATTGTATCTGACTTCATTGAAACATACCTCATTGGTTTCAGTTTTTCTTGCTTTTGAATTGTTATCAACAACTTTCCTTCTAGCTCCTGGATATTTCCTTTTATTTTCTCTTTATAACCCTCAAGTGTATATATCTCTTTATTTTCCAGATATTTGGGCATCAGTTTACTTTCTCTAAGTTTTTGGACTCACACTTTTTTATATATAATATACTTTTCCAAATTTATCTCCTATATTGGAGTGTTAAGAGAAATTTCACAGAACATCTCCTTGTTGAATGTATTGTATCATTGTAGTCTCTTAGCATTGTCGTTTAATTGAACTGAGAAACATATGAGGTAATGGACATCATCCCTGGTCATAATTTGTATGGGAAAATGGGTAAATTTTTAGTCTTGAGCATAATGTGTGTTTGAAATTATATTATTGGAATGCTAAATTTGACCATTTCTCAAAGTCCTTTTTTGTGTAAAATAATACTCTGCTCACCAGCAGTAACAAAATAGATAAAGGAGAAGTAGGTAGTGTTAGGGGTATTGATTTAAGTAGTTATGTATTGGTAACCACAGTCCTGATCACAATTTTACCTAATGGTTAGTTCCAATAGCAGCAAAGAAGAAACAAAAAAAGTTGAGAACATAAAAAGTAATGTTTTCCCCATTTTTTTCTATCTTGATTTGAAAGGATCTCTGCTAAAGACAAATCCCTGGTGCCGTTATCACCTTCATCTGCCTGTAAAAGGAGGTATGAATTACCTGGTTGGTGTGTGACTCAACTGAGTAGACCTAATATATAAGCAGTTCATTAGCACAGCTGGGCCAGGACAGCCGACCTCACAATACTTTGATACAGCCTAATGACATCTAGAAGTTCCAGCTGATTGGACAGAACTGAACAAAATTACAATCCCAGCTAGCCTTGGATAGCCTCATGCTCTGAGAATCTGGATAAGGTGAAGACTTGCACACAATTATTTTTCTTCTCTCTTTGACTTGTTCCAGTGTGAAATAATTTTCCTGAGTAGATGTTTTGGCTCTCTATTCATGCATAGCGACTAGGGCATTACCAATTTACCTAATACTAGTGTCTTCCAGAGTTCCTATTTAGATGCCAACAAAACACAATGCACACGTTGTCATGTATTGCTTGGCATTTTCACCTCTCTCTCACTTAATACATCCGTATCTGTACCCTGGAATATCTAAAATTTTCAGGTATGACATCCTGTTTTTAGTGCATATCCAGCCCTACTGCCTGAGATGATCATGTGAGTCTACTGTGATTGTTTTCAATTTCACTTGTTTTGTATTGTCTAAGTGTGTAATAATCACTATTTTCATGAACAATAGTGTGTCCTATGCATTTTAGAATAATGAGATATTAAGTCACACATGGCATTTCAAATGTGACATACTCCCCTGTCATAAAAGAGATTTAGTTTTGTACAATGTATTACATTGGCATATCATTGTGCACATGTGCGTGTGTGTGCACATTCGTGCTTGGGTGTGCTGTCAATGAAGTGACAGTGGATGGAATGGATGTAGTATGTAGTATCTAAACTGCAAGTACTGTTGAAAAATATAGACTCCATCAAACCTGCAGGCAGAAAAGGTCACTCAGCTACCTTTTCTTCATTGGAAATTATAAAGCATATAGTCTTTACAATAGGGTAAATTTCAGTTCATAGCTTTTAATTTACATGAGCTTTCATGTGTATGTGCATGTGCTAAGTCACATAGAATATAAATATATGAATATGAATATAGAATATGTGAAGACAGATAACAAGGAATGTTCAGTGAAGCTTAACCTGGTAAATTTAATTCAGTACTTAGATTATTGGAGAGGTAAAAATTATGTTATTATTTTAATGCCTTTTTCTGTAGACTCACTTAACTTTCGGATCTAACTTTATTCAGATTCAGCTTATAATTTCTGTGATCCAGACATACATTACTATTCTCTTTATGTTTTCCTAGTAGCAACATTGATTAGCATTCAATGCAGTTCTTATTGAAAATAGCATAATTTTATATTCTTAAGGCTAAGGGGTACAAAAACTAAGATTCATTTTTGCCTCTCCTCCCATGCTAATATAGCATGATATTAGAGGATTATTGCCATGAAAACTGCATGATAGGGAGGGCAATGCAATTTTTCTTTTCCTTGTCTATGGAGGAATCAAAACTATTCGCATATTATTAAAAAGTGAAATATGTAAGAGTACAATAAAACAGCATCTTCATGTTTATTAAAGTATATATTTATGTAATTTATACATTTTTTAATCAAAGGATATTTAGCATTCAAGGGATATTTTAATGAAGGAGACCACCATGAGGCCAATATGAAGTTTGATTTCTGTTGGTGGGTTTCAGTCCTAACCACACTTTGTAAAATGAGCAATGGTTGAAAGATATCTTGATAACATCACAGAAGCTCATTTCCACAGCAGTGCCTTCCCCAACCTGCCGAGCTTTACTATGGTGCTCTGCTTAAGTCCTAATTTGGATAATTAAATTCCACCTGCATATCTGACTCCTTATAGTTTTCAGCCCTTTCTGCAATCTTCTGTTATTTCCTGTTTTGAATTGATGACTGCTATGCCCTGTGGAACCGAAGCTGCATAATGCACAGGAAATTACTCACCCTGCTTCTGCTACAGTTGGGGTGGTATACCAGTCCCCAGTTCCATTTTTCATTTCATTGTAAATTTGTGAAATAGAATCACTTTTCCTTGTTTCTGTTCTGCTAGGAAAATAAATTCCATGGAAACCTGTACCTGTTCAACTACTATTAAAATATGTACTTATCTAACAGAGCTAAAAAATAATTTTTAAAAGAATGTGTGCGGTGAATATATAGTGTACCTATAAAGATTTTAAGCAAAACTTGCAAAATTAATATTGATTATAAAATAAATCTCAATTCATTAAATTCAGATAGCAGCCTGCTTTTTATGATTGAGATGCCCACCGTTAAGTTGCAAGTATAAAACTTTACTTCTGATGTATACTTAGTAAATACTGTATGTATCAGAATGCAAACTCAGAAAGGCCATGTGGTTCATTTTGGGGGCAGGTGACCATATTTGTTGCAGACAAATTCAGTGGTTCTGGTACCAGCTCATTTTCATCTGACATTCTGAAAAGAAGGTATTTCGTTCACGTTGTTGCCTCTGCATGCCAGCTCTGCCTCTGCCCTCATTTTCTGGCTTCAGAAACTCTCCAAATCCCACTCTACCTAAGTCTAAAGTAACACGGAGTGCATGGTAATGAGTATAATGATATAAGCTCTACCTTTCCTTTTCACACAGGTAAACCATGGACGATATCTTACTCTAAAAGGAAAAATATATTTCTTGTACGTTTATTACTCAATATCAACCATATAAATAAATGGGAAGTTCCAGTGGGTTTAGAGAAAGGCAATATTATCAAAGAAATATATGGACTCCAGCAACGGTTACTTTTTCACTGTAAAGAAAATGCAGAATATGATCATATGAAGAGTACTTTGAAGTAAACATTAATATATACATTTTAAAGAACTGCAGGTATATAATTTACATAGACATTTATTTTCTAACCAGATTTTCTTCAGTGAATATATATGCATGTATACTATGCCTATAATATTAAAAGAATAATACTGAAAAGAACATAACACTTTTACTTTCATTTGCAAAAGCCTATTCTTATTAATTCATCTCATGATAGCCAATCCAAGTTAGAAATAAAAGTTATAGATTTTGGGGGACTCCTGGGTGGCTCAATCAGTTAAATGTCTGACTTC
>NC_043702.1:158666412-158667491 GCF_006229205.1 Suricata suricatta | reverse complement strand
TGTGATATATAATCACATATATATGATATATAATCATATGTATACACAACATGTCCTGTACCAGGCTTTAAAATTATGTATCTAAAATCTCAAAGGCTCAAAAATGTTTTTTCAGAATTCTTAAAACACTAAATATAAATATATAATATATATACATATATATATTCAACTTCATGTAGGTTCAAAAAGAAACATGGGGTTTATTCTTCATTTATTTAAAAAAATATTGGTGGGATGAGGCGCCTGGGTGGCTCAGCTGGTTAAGCGTCCAGCTTTGGCTCAGGTCATGATCTCATGGTTCGTGGGTTCCAGCCCCGTGTTGGGCTCTGTGCTGACAGCTCAGAGCCTGGAGCCTGCTTTGGATTCTGTGTTTCCTTCTCTCTCTGACCCTCCCCTGCTTGCACGATCTCTCTCTGTCTCTCAAAAATAAATTTAAAAACCATAAAAATTTAAAAAAAAATAATTCAGTCAGAAACAGATGGCTGACACACGAAAAAATGCTCAACATCACTCAGTATCAGGGAAATAGAAATCAAAACCATGATAAGATATCATCTCATGCCTGTCAGAATGGTTAAAATTAACAACACAAGAAACAAAAGGTGTTGGGGAGAATGTGGAGAAAGGGGAACTCTTGCACTGTTGGTGGGAATGAAAATTGGTGCAGCCACACTGTAGGACAATGTGGAGGCTCCTCAAAACCTGAAAATAGAACTACCCCAGGATCCAGCAATTGCACTACTAAGTATTTACTGAAAGGATAAAAAATATAGATCCTAAGGGGTACATTTACCACAATGTTTATAGCAACATTATCAACAATATCAAAACTATTGAAAGAATCTGACTGATGAATGGGTAAAGAAAATGTGGAATACATACATACAATGGAATATTAGCCACCAAAAAGAAATGATATCTTGCCATTTGCAATGACATGGATAGAGCTAGAATGTGTTCTGCTAAGCAGAATAAGTCAATCAGAGTAAGATAAATACCATATGATTTCACACATATGTGGAATTTAAGAAACAAAACAGATGAACATATTGGAAATGGGGGAGAAGAAGGAAGAGATG
>NC_043702.1:158665166-158666312 GCF_006229205.1 Suricata suricatta | reverse complement strand
CATCTCTTCCTTCTTCTCCCCCATTTCCAATATGTTCATCTGTTTTGTTTCTTAAATTCCACATATGTGTGAAATCATATGGTATTTATCTTACTCTGATTGACTTATTCTGCTTAGCAGAACACATTCTAGCTCTATCCATGTCATTGCAAATGGAAAGATATCATTTCTTTTTGGTGGCTAATATTCCATTGTATGTATGTATTCCACATTTTCTTTACCCATTCATCAGTCAGATTCTTTCAATAGTTTTGATATTGTTGATAATGTTGCTATAAACAGTGTGGTAAATGTACCCCTTAGGATCTATATTTTTTATCCTTTCAGTAAATACTTAGTAGTGCAATTGCTGGATCCTGGGGTAGTTCTATTTTCAGGTTTTGAGGAGCCTCCACATTGTCCTACAGTGTGGCTGTACCAATTTTCATTCCCACCAACAGTGCAAGAGTTTCCCTTTCTCCACATTCTCCCCAACACCTTTTGTTTCTTGTGTTGTTAATTTTAACCATTCTGACAGGCATGAGATGATATCTTATGATGGTTTTGATTTCTATTTCCCTGATACTGAGTGATGTTGAGCATTTTTTCGTGTGTCTGTTAGCTATCTGTTTCCGACTGAATTATTTTTTTAAATTTTTTTATGGTTTTTAAATTTATTTTTGAGAGACAGAGAGAGATAGTGCAAGCAGGGGAGGGTCAGAGAGAGAAGGAAACACAGAATCCAAAGCAGGCTCCAGGCTCTGAGCTAGCTGTCAGCACAGAGCCCAACACAGGGCTGGAACCCACGAACCATGAGATCATGACCTGAGCCAAAGCTGGACGCTTAACCACCTGAGCCACCCACGCGCCCCATCCCACCAATATTTTTTTAAATAAATGAAGAATAAACCCCATGTTTCTTTTTTAACCTACATGAAGTTGAATATATATATGTATATATATTATACATTTATATTTAGTGTTTTAAGAATTCTGAAAAAACATTTTTGAGCCTTTGAGATTTTAGATACATAATTTTAAAGCCTGGTACAGGACATGTTGTGTATACATATGATTATATATCATATATATGTGATTATATATCACAATATGTGTTGAATATATATGTATTCAACCTACATGAAGTTGAATATATATATGCATATA